>NC_140169.1:36286386-36507386 GCF_963971535.1 Notolepis coatsorum | reverse complement strand
GGGCCAAATGGACATACGATCTAGCAGATCAAATAATTGGAATATTCTTTTTGGAGTCTCATCGGCCACAGGTAAGAGCAATCTAACGTTAATTTCAGCTTGGTTGTCCATTGTTCTCATAGCCATCGCTCTGATCAACGTATGCTGTTGTACTAACGAATGCCGTTATTGACAATCAATTAATCATAAACGACCCCCCCCCCCCCACACTTTCATGCATGCATGATGGAACATAATATACCGATCATATGCATTTGAATTTTTATTGTAGCGTGTATAGGACGAAATGCCAATGGATTAAGTTTGGGTGACCATATTTTGATTTCCAAAAAAAGGACATGCTGCCCCCCCAGCCTCGAGATACTAATGATACTCAGGTATGCGTTGCTCATGGGATGACTGGTTGCACTATGTTTTAATGACGGCGCGTGCGCACGCTCCCGCGCATGCGCATAGATGTTCCCTCGCATAGCACAGACTAAGACAGTGCCTAATTGCCTCTACGAATGGAATGTAACACATTTCATTCACAAGTTTTGTGTGAATGTATCTGAGAACGTATTTGAACACACCTGACGACCGGCCATATTGTTATGCAAAGTAGTAGTTAGCGAGTTGGCGCATCAGTCGAGTGCAGCGCATTCCTGTGTGCACGCGTGCACATCCGTGCATGTGCGTGCTTCTGCTCACAGACTGGTTGCACGGGCAACCCCCGTCCCATGAGCAACGCATGCCTGATGATACTCAACGTTACTCAAAGATGCATTATTGTTTTAATATATTTAAAGTATGCCTCTCTCTATGGATATACAATTATTATTTTACTGTATATAACACAACAATATCTCTCTATAACCAAAGACACACCAAACCAAAGTTACTCATCAATCAGCATGCTTGATTTTGCCTAGAATTATCTGACAAATCTCAATGGTCTCTTTCAAGTCTTACTGGACAAAAATAAATAACAAAATATATGAAATAATAGAAAATAGAAAATCCAGTTAACAAATATCTTTTTCAGACAAATAGTTTTTTTTGCCATGTTTCAATGAGATATTGTGCAATGGTTTCTGCTGTCTCATTTGGTGTATTTAACCTCGATTCATTTTGTTTGCATGCCACCCCTCTTCCAGTCAAAGTACTGTATTATGATTGGGAATATTTCACTGCTCCGTGGTTACTCCTGTCTGTAGAAACACTACAGTACTGGATTTGATTTGAGTGCTTCATGTGCGACATCAATCGAGTTGAGTGGGGCGCTATAACACATTGGCTTCGGATTTAGTGCACGCACTACTGAACTTTTTGGCAGTGTCAGAGTCTGGAAATGCCTTTTTAGCAAGGCACTTGTGCAATCCATAGATTGTGATGTTTCAGTATGAAATGCAAACGCACCCTCCGCTGCATTTACTTTACAGCATCCTCTGTTTTCCCGGGTTTAACAAATAAGTCTGTCAACTTTGTAGACAAACTCTCAACTTGCACATGTCCAAGCTTTGCACACGGTGCACTCCGCCTCCCATTTGTTCTGACGGGTCGGTACATTTGGAATTTCTTCTGCAGTTCATCTGTAAAAGTACATTATTTGGCATTGTGAACGTGAGCTGCGGTGCGCTCTGTCCCCTCTTCCTCTGTTTGTGAGCGTAGCTGTAGAGCCACCCACAAAGCTTCTCAGGTATTACGTCACACACGCAACAGAGTACCGTAGTATTCTGTGCAATGCGCCAGTCATTTAAGTATATGCAAACGGTCCGTGAAAGCCGGACATTTCCATGAATTTATAAACCCCCCCCGGACGGCCGGGACAGGGCGTGAAAAGAGGACATGTCCGGGCAGCGTGTATCACTTCTGCAACGGAATTCGGTTTCCGGGTTCCCCTGATTGGCCACGACGGCCACGTGACCCACGCCGCTATACACCCCTCTCTGCCTCTGCCGCTGCCTGTGTGTTGACGCCCGCGCGCGCGGACTTCACTGCCGCTTTCCCACTTCAACGCCAGAGCAATATTGTCGTGCCATCTTCTGAGTGCAGAAATGCTGCTGTTTAATCACTTTTCCCACTTCAATGACAGAGCTGCTGTTTAATGCTCACTTTTCCCACTTCAATGACAGAGCTGCTGTTTAATGCTATTGTCGCTTTTCACATAGTCATCTTGAGTCAAGAATAACTTTTCCCACTTCAATGACAGAGCTCGCTTGTTTAAGCATTACATCACGCGCAGGAGTGGTTTGTGAACAATAAACCATGCCTAGGGGTGGTCGTTAGACCCCCCTAGGCATGGTTTATTTTTCACAAATCACGACTGCAAGTGGTGTAATGCTTTTATACAACTGCCACATTCATCCAACCTTATTGCTATACAATAAACACACATTAATCGAAGATTTATTGAAAAAACCATCCGCCAGAAAAAGTTGTTCCACAACAACAAAAAAGACAAGTTGCCTCCATGTGGAAGCAGCTCGGAAGTGCATCCAACGGATCCAACAAACTAACACATCCAACTGCCTTTCAACTAAGACATCGAACCAACTAACACATCCAACTGCCTTTCAACTAAGACATCCAACCAACTAACACATCCAACTTTTCTTTAGTTTTTAATTATGAAGTTAGTGGTTATTGGAATGATTGATTGATTGATTGAAAATTGTATTACCAGATGCAGAATGGGTACAATACAGTACGGCTCAATACACACAATTGTTAAGGGGATGCAGACCTACTTTCTATAGAACTTCATTCTTAGATGCTTCTATAGAAAGTAGGTAAAAAAAAAAAAATTGCAATTAATCAATCAATCAATCCGCGCGATTTTTATTTTGTTCTACAATGACTCAGGACCCATCAATTACATCATCCAACATTGTTTAAGCAACTAAGACATTGTGTGTGTGTGTGTGTGTGTGTGTGTGTGTGTGTGTGTGTGTGTGTGTGTGTGTGTGTGTGTGTGTGTGTGTGTGTGTGTGTGTGTGTGTGTGTGTGGTGTGTGTGTGTGTGTGTGTGTGTGTGTGTGTGTGTATGCGACCGAGTGAGTGTGTCTGGAAGCCAGACAGTGTGAGAGATGAGCTCTGGCATGGAAGGGGAAGAAAAAAAATTGCAAATTAATCAATCAATCAATTCGCGCGATTTTTATTTTGTTCTACAATGACTCATGACCCATCAATTACATCATCCAACATTGTTTAAAGACTAAGACATTCGCCGTGACAGAATCGCTTTATATTTAGTCGTTATGACGCTATCAACATATCCATTATTTCTTTCTTTCTTTCTTTCTTTCTTTCTTTCTTTCTTTCTTTCTTTCTTTCTTTCTTTCTTTCTTTCTTTCTTTCTTTCTTTCTTTCTTTCTTTCTTTCTTTCTTTCTTTCTTTCTTTCTTTCTTTCTTTCTTTCTTTCTTTCTTTCTTTCTCTGTTGTGTGAACAGGCTTGGCGTCCACCCCAGAAGGTCTTCTAGTCATTCTAGAGAAATACAACCACAAATTGTTATTGGTTTGCTTTTTTTTTTTATATGGTACAGTACTGTAAATACCATCTCTCTCTCTCTATCTCTCTCGCTCTCTCTACTACTTTTGGATATGAGCATTTTTTCAATACCCAACTATGTAGTGGCCGCTGTTGCTAGGCTAGGCCTCCTGCTGGGTCCATTCACTGGAATAACAAAGGAATGACTGGGCCTTTGCTCCAGGTGTGAAATGGTTCTAGTGACAATGATCACATTGAATTCTGGGAGTGTAGTTCTCTCATCAGATAGCTGAATGAACTTGGATCAAGCTCAAGTCCTATCCTGAAAAGTAGTTAGGATTTTACCAGAATGTTTGATAGGACATTGATTGAAAACTATCGTCTCAAATTTGACAATTGATGGCTTATTTTGAAGGTATGAATCTGTAATTTTACATTATGTAACAAAAAAAAAGAGAATATTCTGAGAAGGTGGAGCTAGAAACTTTAGACCTCAGGGGGTTAAAGATTATTGTCCGGCATCTTGTTTTTTCCGACGGAGTGATCCGGCGGAGTGATGTGATTCGGTTGTTGGGGGCGGGTCCTGGGACCAGGAGCGTGGATTGTGAAGGATACATACGTGTAAATGGACTGTTTCAGCCAATCAGAATCGAGAAATTTGCATGCCGTTGTATAATTAATAATATTGTCGCGTTGTGGAAAGCAGGATGAGAGAGCGTAGATTTCAGTGTGTATCATTTATCATTTATCATTTAACATTTGAAAGGCATACATTGTTGTCATACAGAAGTACAGAATACTTTTATCAAAATGCTTCTTACTGTTACTGTTAGAGACTGTGCTAGACAAGATAAGTATGAAATAAAATAGTATAGCATGTAAAATAGAAGTAAAAATAGAGGTCACAGTGTTCAGTATAGACATTTGGACAATGTTCGATGCAGAATAGAAGTAACTGAGTTACCATACAATATACAATATACTATGCAATGTACTAATATACAATACGCTATAGTGCAAAGCAGAAATGGGATGAGGTACAATTTACAGTAAGGTGTACGAGTTGCAGTGCAAATGCTTCTTACTTTTGCGCTCCAGAGACTGTTACGCTACAATATACAATATACTATGCAATGTACTAATATACAATACGCTATAGTGCAAAGCAGAAATGGGATGAGGTACAATTTACAGTAAGGTGTACAAGTTGCAGTGCAAATGCTTCTTACTGTTGCGCTCCAGAGACTGTTACCATACAATATACAATATACTTTGCAATGTACTAATATACAATACGCTATAGTGCAAAGCAGAAATGGGATGAGGTACACTTTACAGTAAGATGTACAAGTTGCAGTGCAAATGCTTCTTACTGTTGCGCTCCAGAGACTGTTACCATACAATATACAATATACTATGCAATGTACTAATATACAATACGCTATAGTGCAAAGCAGAAATGGGATGAGGTACAATTTACAGTAAGGTGTACGAGTTGCAGTGCAAATGCTTCTTACTGTTGCGCTCCAGAGACTGTTACCATACAATATACAATATACTATGCAATGTACTAATATACAATACGCAGGGCCGCCTCAGGGGGTGTGCGAGCAGTGCGGTCGCACAGGGCCTCGCGGGAAGGGGGGCCTCGCAAAAAAAAAAAAAAAAAAAAAAAAAAAAAAATATTAATTTTTTTATTATTATTTTTTATTTTTTTATTTTTTTTGCGAGGCCCCCCTTCCGCGAGGCCCTTTTTCATCACAGACCTAAAATCTAGTTTTGCTTATATGCTTATATATTTCACATTAGACACGTTTGTAGAATGTGTCTGACTTGTTTCTGGGTCTGCAGTCCTGCAGCTGCAGACATACTCACTATTGGAGCTCAGCCTCTGGGGTTCTGCAGCAGCATTGGTTTCAACGAAGGGAGTGGTTTTACTTACATCATGTGTAGACAGTGTAGTACGCCGGCAGCGTGAGTCGGCTGCGTTTGACATTTTCGCGCGTGCAGCTTTTGACTATGCTTAGTTATGCCCAATAGCCAAGACGAAGAAAGAGGTCGGTCATTATCAGTCGGTCGGTCACCAACCAAGGAACGTTGACGAAAGGCCTCTCGCTAGCGGGACAAATGGCCGGAGCCTTTCATGGTATAGCCATGTCGGCTAGTAGCTAGCTTAGCTAAATGCTAACTAGCGTTAGCTAACCTAGCGAGGCGAGGCGAGTGGATGTCTTTTCAAAAGAAGGAGAAGAGAACTTGTGAGCAGATAAATCTGTTAGGCAGCAATACGCCGAAATTACACCGTGGGGCCAAGAAAGTCTCCTTCCACGTTGATACTGCGTTATGGTGAGTCAACTTATGATTATATACCCGCCGTGGACCTGAGTCACCTGACCCTATCTCTCTTTCTCTCTCTGGAGCCAAACTGGTCGACTAGCTAATACTACTAGTAGCTAACTGTGTGAGCTAACTGTTAGCCAGTTAGCTGTTTAGCGTCAGCTGGGAACGTTCGTTTGATGCTATCAGTTAGCCTTGAGAATAGCAGGCCCTTTGACAGAAGATGTAGTCGGGCCTGCACCATGACAAGGCTCTGGCCATAGCTTCTTTTTGTCCCGCCAGCGAGAGGCCTTTCGTCAACGTGGAGACCTTTGGGCCTTTCGCCCTGCGTTCATCGTGCAGGTAACTTGGATTAATGAAAATGTCATGATGACATTACCCCACTCTTCCTTCCTTCCCCTCCCGAATGTTTTGTTAATAACGATGTTTTTTTCCAGGCAAAACATATGCTACTTCACAACATTTGGAGATACGACATGTGCTGTGTGTGAATGGTCGTTTGTGTAGCTTGGGTAGCGTTGGGCCGTTGGCCAAAGCTGTGTGTCACGTGGCCTGGTGTCACAGTACCTGGCTAGCCTATTTAGCTGATGTCGGCCATTGGCTCCTTGCTGCTTTGGTTTCTCTGTTGACCCTCTTCTTGTTGGATTTAAGTGTTGATCTTTGTCCTTTTGAATCTCTCATACATGCTATAGTCTCTCTCTAACACACACACACACATGACAAACACACATGTTCTCTCTCTCTCTCTCTCTCTTTCTAACACACACAGTCTGCCTATGGCGGCCTTTCTCGATGGCTAGGCTGTGCTCAAGGATCTTCAGTCACAGTGCTCAGGTATTCTGCCACTGTGTACTCTCTGTTTAGGGCCAAATAGCATTTCAATTTCTTTCCAATGTGTCTCTCTCTCTCTCTCTCTCTCTGTACACTGTATATTGACTGTAGAACGGCAGCTCTCTCTCGCTCTCTCTTTTGCTATATGTTGACTGTATCATGCCCCGCCTCGGGCAGCGCTATTATTTAAGAATATGTTGACTGTATAAAAAAAAAAAAAAAAAAAAATTATATATATATATATATATATATATATATATATATAATTTTTCTTTTTTTTTTTTTTTACCTTGGGGGGGGGGGGGGGGGGGGGGGGGGCCTCGCGTTAAATCGCGCACAGGGCCTCGCATTTCTCCCAGGCGGCCCTGACAATACGCTATAGTGCAAAGCAGAAATGGGATGAGGTACAATTTACAGTAAGGTGTACGAGTTGCAGTGCAAATGCTTCTTACTGTTGCGCTCCAGAGACTGTTACGCTACAATATACAATATACTATGCAATGTACAAATATACAATACGCTATAGTGCAAAGCAGATATGGGATGAGGTACAATTTACAGTAAGGTGTACGAGTTGCAGTGCAAAGGTTTCTTACTGTTGCGCTCCAGAGACTGTTACCATACAATATACAATATACTATGCAATGTACTAATATACAATACGCTATAGTGCAAAGCAGAAATGGGATGAGGTACAATTTACAGTAAGGTGTACGAGTTGCAGTGCAAAGGCTTCTTACTGTTGCGCTCCAGAGACTGTTACCATACAATATACAATATACTATGCAATGTACTAATATACAATACGCTATAGTGCAAAGCGGAAATGGGATGAGGTACAATTTACAGTAAGGTGTACGAGTTGCAGTGCAAATGCTTCTTACTGTTGCGCTCCAGAGACTGTTACCATACAATATACAATATACTATGCAATGTACTAATATACAATACGCTATAGTGCAAAGCAGAAATGGGATGAGGTACAATTTATAGTAAGGTGTACCTCTACTGTCTTTAACTATGAATGAACACAACACTAACTTACACAGACCGTGAGGCCAACCTCTACTGTCTTTAACTATGAATGAACACAACACTAACTTACACTGACGCCAACCTCTACCGTCTTTAACAATGAATGAACACAACACTAACTTACACTGACCGTGACGCCAACCTCTACTGTCTTTAACTATGAATGAACACAACACTAACTTACACTGACCGTTACACTATGAGCTTCAATGTTTTTTTGCCCCACTAGTGTTCAAAGCCACCGACGCGCTCAGGTTGTGTTGCTTTGCAGGTCGCCCAGCTTGAACGCGTCTCCTTGAGCCAGCTGGCAACTTCCTGCGCGCCACTGCAGTTGGCTGACAGCCAATGATCGGGCCTTGCCGTCTTGCAGCTCGGCGTAATGTGAAAGCCCTCGTCGACAGGCTCCCGGACTTGCCGAATGTGCGTAAGGCTGACGACATTGCGGAAGGGTTTCTCTTCAGCAGCAGATACTGTTTTGCCCAGGCCGCGAAGTCAGCAGTGAAGAGGGGGTCCCGACTGCGCCGCCTTATATCTGAGATCACCTCCTCGAGATCACAGTTGTCATCATCTGAATGTGTGACAATAAGAAGGGAATAGGTTTATTTTGAATGTGTATGCTGGTATTGTACATGCAGTATAGTATAGGTAATAATGACCATTATGCACTGTCTGTATGGTAGTCACACTAGAATGGTCTGTCTGTATGGTAGTCACAGGGTTTGAACAACTTCAAGATGTACATCCTTCATATTATTATATCCTATCTAACACTTGTGGCTGGAGTAGGGAATCCTATAGGTAAAGTCTATATCTATAGTTAGTATCTATGTGTGTGTGTGTGTGTGTGTGTGTGTGTGTGTGTGTGTGTGTGTGTGTGTGTGTGTGTGTGTGTGTGTGTGTGTGTGTGTGTGTGTGTGTGTGTGTGTGTGTGTGTGTGTGTGTGTGTGTGTGTGTGTGTGTGTGTGTGTGTGTGTGTGTGTGTGTGTGTGTGTGTGTGTGAGAGAAAGTGACACAAACAGACGCGTTCATAACTGACCGGTTTCTTGCAGCTGATCTGTCGGCGTACCACTTGGCCCAGGGGTGGCGTCTGTTGACACAAAGACACGCGCATATCAACAACTACAGTATCTCACATCTTATGGTGTGTGTGTGTGTGTGTGTGTGTGTGTGTGTGTGTGTGTGTGTGTGTGTGTGTGTGTGTGTGTGTGTGTGTGTGTGTGTGTGTGTGTGTGTGTGTGTGTGTGTGTGTGTGTGTGTGTGTGTGTGTGTGTGTGTGTGTGTGTGTGTGCGTGCGTGCGTGCGTGTGTGCATGCTGCAAGGGTGGTATTACTTACCCTGGAATTACTGGCATGCTGGCTGAGCAAGTCTCAGGGGTTGAAGGAATTCCAAGGGGACGGTTGCTATAGTATACAGAATATAAGAATAAGCGGCATTGCGTTCAGTGTAGGAAAGGTCTAATATGGTTTATTGTGAAAAGAAAGGTATTAGCTTTACCTCCTGCTGATGTTAATTTGGGCAGTACGGCCTTCATCTCCGGAGTTGTCGGGAGAAAAGTGCTGGACATATCCACAGTGTAAAACTTGGCCACTGCTGCCAGGTGTTTACACGGTGCCCCAGTTTGTCCTGCCGGGCATGAGCACAGCTCCATCTCCATGTCCACGATGTATGGCTCCGTCACCGAGCCCTTCACCTCGTACCTGTTGTCCTCAAGCTATACAAATCATAAGTCATACAAGTGACATTACACAATGGCTAAATCTGCACTGGTTTCTGCAGTCATCTCTAAAAGTATGCATTTGATATAGTACCTGCTGGATCTGAGATTCAGTGATGTTGGTAACCTGCGGAAGGAATCTCCTCTTCTGATATGCCCGCCAGCGTCCGAGGGCAACATCCACAATGCGGGCCTCATAGTAGACCTCCAGCATCTTGGTCAGGAGGTCAAACAGTTGGCCTGGATTGAAGGCTTTCGTCCTCTGGAGGATCCCGTCTTTGAGGACCCGCATCGCTGCTTCAGCGAAATTGTTGGTTTCATTTCCCCGGGTGAGGAGACCGCGGCTGCCCCTGTAGCTTAGTGCCCAACACTCCCTGCGACTGTACAGGCGCTCAATGTACCGCAGGTACTTTTCATACCTGCAATTAATCAAATAAGGAAACAAACACAGAAAATGCACATACATCGATGTAATGACAGCAGGCTCATGAAGAGGTAGACACATGAAGTATGCAAACGCAAGCCTCCTGACTTTCTTGCACCGAATTTGCAAGACTGCTGTGTGATTGTGGGATGTGATTGTGGGAATGTCTAAGCACTAGATAGATAGATAGATAGATAGATAGATAGATAGATAGATAGATAGATAGATAGATAGATAGATAGATAGATAGATAGATAGATAGATAGATAGATAGATAGATAGATAGATAGATAGATAGATAGATAGATAGATAGATAGAGATAGATAGATAGATAGATAGATAGATAGATAGATAGATAGATAGATAGATAGATAGATAGATAGATAGATAGATAGATAGATAGATAGATAGATAGATAGATAGATAGATAGATAGATAGATAGATAGATAGATAGATAGATAGATAGATAGATAGATAGATAGATAGATAGATAGATAGATAGATAGATAGATAGATAGATAGATAGATAGATAGATAGATAGATAGATAGATAGATAGATAGATAGATAGATAGATAGATAGATAGATAGATAGATAGATAGATAGATAGATAGATAGATAGATAGATAGATAGATAGATAGATAGATAGATAGATAGATAGATAGATAGATAGATAGATAGATAGATAGATAGATAGATAGATAGATAGATAGATAGATAGATAGATAGATAGATAGATAGATAGATAGATAGTTCTAGTTTCTAGTTTCTAGTTTCTTTATTAGTTGACATGCAAAGATACAGAATACCTTCACATGGAATGCTTTTTTCTGTTATGCTCCTATGAGGATCATAGGACGCTTGGATCATACACATACAGCTCATTACAGTAATATTCCACAATTATTACATTTTAGATAGTAATAATGGTACAGAGCCTTGAGACAAACATATGCATATTCACCACCGCAAACAGACTGGCAGCCGTCATAGGCAGCGCCATTTACGGAAGGAGGGGGAGTGGGTTGGGGTTGTTACAGGGCTGTAGGGGGGGGGGGAGTGGAAGGGGGGGAAGGTGGGGGGGAGTGCACAAGCCAAGTCCTGGGTGGGGGAGGTCTCCCTCACACGAGGCAGCCGACAGTGCAGCGCCAATGCAGAGGAAGGGGGGGGGGGGGGGGACTAGGGATTGGGGTTGTGGGACGCCGCTCGCCACTCTTATCTCCCAGAGAGCCTTCGACTCCAGAGCTCTCAGTTCGACCTTGGTCCAAGAATTTGTTTTGGCTGACTGACTGGCACAATTTATCCCAGCCAACTCCCTTTAAATTTGATTTGAATAGAGTGGAATATAACTCTATTGATTTGAGTGGAGTGAGTTTTAACAACTCCGTCCAAATGACTGAATGCATTATTAGTCCAAGTGTCCAAGTGTCTTATCAGTTCATTTTGGTAGATCCTGTGCGCGGTAAACAGATCCAAAATCTTCTTATTGCAGTCCAAAAGCTTCGATAATCCAAATAATACCACGTCTTCAAGTTTGTAGCCCAATTATGATGTCCCAATAGGCAGAGAGGGTTAGCCTTATTCTGCTTCTTGAAGAAAATATGCAATCCACTGATTAGATCCATTTAGAGTTGATTTGAGTATAGTCCGGCCACCGGCACGAAGCAGGGCATAGCAGCGTCAGGCTCCATGGTGCAGTAGAGGCGGCGGTAGGAACGGCCTTGAAGATAGATAGATAGATAGATAGATAGATAGATAGATAGATAGATAGATAGATAGATAGATAGATAGATAGATAGATAGATAGATAGATAGATAGATAGATAGATAGATAGATAGATAGATAGATAGATAGATAGATAGATAGATAGATAGATAGATAGATAGATAGATAGATAGATAGATAGATAGATAGATAGATAGATAGATAGATAGATAGATAGATAGATAGATAGATAGATAGATAGATAGATAGAGATAGATTCAGTGGAGAGAGAGAGAGACAGAGAGAGATAGAGAGAGAGAGAGGGAGGGAGGGAGGGAGGGAGGGAGAGAGAGAGAGAGAGAGAGAGAGAGAGAGAGAGAGAGAGAGAGAGAGAGAGAGAGAGAGAGAGAGAGAGAGAGAGAGATAGATAGATAGATAGATAGATAGATAGATAGATAGATAGATAGATAGATAGATAGATAGATAGATAGATAGATAGATAGATAGATAGATAGATAGATAGATAGATAGATAGATAGATAGATAGATAGATAGATAGATAGATAGATAGATAGATAGATAGATAGATAGATAGATAGATAGATAGATAGATAGATAGATAGATAGATAGATAGATAGATAGATAGATAGATAGATAGATAGATAGATAGATAGATAGATAGATGGTGGAAGAAACAATCCCCACTACCAAAATGAGAGTTTACCCAAATCAAAAACCCTGGGTAGACAAATCCGTCCGTGAAGCTCTGAGAGAGCGCACCAAAGCATACAACGACGGCCTAGTGGCAGGCAACATGAATGACCACAAGGTGGCGCGATACAACGTAAGGAGGACAGTGACAGAGGCCAAACGGCGCTACAGGGATAAAATTGAACTCTTTGAACAAGTTTGAACAAGCTGACTCTAGAGCTATGTGGCAGGGGCTCAAAACGATGACACACTACAAAGGCGCCTCCCTCAAACTGAACAGTGACATCTCCTTAGCAAATGACCTCAATACCTTCTATGCGAGGTTTGATGCTGGTAATAACAACACCAGCCCACAAGCCACGGCAAAGGGGGGGGGGGGGGGGGGTCTGCTGCTGATGGAGACTCAGTGTTCAGGGTAACAGAGCATGAGGTGAGGCGGACCTTTAAAAAAGTGAATATCAGGAAGGCAGCAGGTCCGGACGGCATCCCCGGCCGCGTCCTAAAAGTCTGTGCCGACCAACTAGCCCCGGTATTCACTGACATATTTAACCTGTCCTTAGAACAGGCTGTCATCCCCACCTGCCTGAAGAAGTCCACTATTATCCCTGTACCCAAAAAATCCAAGCCTGCTTGCCTCAACGACTACCGCCCTGTAGCTCTCACCTCCATAGCCATGAAGTGCTTTGAGAAGCTAGTAAAGGGCTACATCTGCTCCTACCTCCCCATCAACATGGACCCCCTGCAATTTGCATACCGCCCCAACAGGTCCACGGAGGACGCCATAGCCCATGTGCTGCACACAGCAGCATCACACCTGGACAAGAGGCAGGGGAACTATGTGAGAATGCTATTCATCGACTACAGCTCGGCATTCAATACCATAGTCCCCTCCATACTCATAGCCAAGCTCAGGGACCTGGGCTTGAACTATGACCTCTGCCAGTGGGTCTTGGACTTCCTGACTGGCAGACCCCAGGTGGTGAGAGCAGGCAACTGCACCTCCTCATCCATCACCCTCAACATAGGGGCCCCCCAGGGCTGTGTTCTGAGTCCCCTCCTCTACTCCCTGTACACACACGACTGTGTGGCTCAGCGGAGTAGCAATACAATCATCAAATTTGCTGACGACACAGTGGTGGTGGGCCTGATCTCTGCCAACGACGAGAGGGCCTACCTGGAAGAGGTCAAGGTCCTGGCGGGATGGTGCCAGGATAACAGCCTCTCCCTGAACGTCAGCAAAACGATTGATTGTGTACAAGTACAAATATGATTGTGGACTTCAGGAGGTCAGGGGTCAAGGACTACAGCCCCCTCAGCATCGACGGGGCACCGGTTGAGAGAGTCAACAGCTTTAAGTACCTCGGAGCCTACATATCCGAGGACTTGACATGGACCACACACATTGACAGTGTTGTGAAGAAGGCACGACAACGCCTCTACTTCCTCAGGCGCCTAAGGAAGTTCCAAGTCAGTCAGAAGATCCTTAAGAACTTCTACTCATGTACAATAGAGAGCATCTTGACTGGCAACATCACCTCCTGGTTTGGGAATAGCACTGCACAAGACCGAAGCAGACTACAAAGAGTGACACGTTCAGCCGAACGCACAATTGGAGGGGGGCTCCCCACCCTCCAGAACATTTACAACAAGCGTTGCAAGGGCAAGGCTAAGATAATCATTAAAGACTCCAGTCACCCGAACAACTGCCTCTTTGAACTGCTGCGGTCAGGCAAGCGATACCGGAGTCTCAAGGCGAGCACAGAAAGACTCAGAAGAAGCTTCTATCCCCAGGCCATCAGACTGCTAAACGAACAATGAACACTACACAACAACAACCACCAAACGCACATAGCACACACATCCACACGCACACACTCACTTTAAACAGACACACTGTAGCACCCACTCCACACACTTTATAGCACACACCCACTTTAAACAAACACACTGTAGCACCCACTCCCCACACTTTATATTTATTGATGAAGGATTGCACTACAACTCGTACACCTTACTGTAAATTGTACCTAAATTGTACCTCATCCCATTTCTGCATTGCACTATATAGTACTGTACATTAGTACACTGTATTGTAAGTATTGTATATTATATGGTAACTCAGAACATTGTACATATGTCTATACCGAACACTGTGACCTCATTTTCTTCTTCTAAATTACATGCTATACTATGTTATTTGATACTATCTTGTCTAGCACAGTCTCTGGAGCGCAACAGTAAGAAGCATTTTGTATGAAAGTATTCTGTACTTCTGTATGACAACTATTAAAGAAACTTGAAACTTGAAACTTGAAACCTAAAGCTCCCCTCTCTGCCGCGCAGTCGTCCGTCATGAAGACCTGTGGCCCAGCTTCTCCCCTGCCAGCAAAGGCCCTCTCTCCAATCAAATTCTTCAGCAGCTGTAGCCCTTCAAAAATAGTCTCCTCATCCTCAGACTGGCAGAAGAGGATCCCCAATGGTAGACCTCCGGCAGGGCTGTGGGTCAGCAACAAAAAAACTCGGATATTCTCCCTATCCATGTTGCCGGATGAATCAATAAAGCAGAGTTCGCCACTGCGCTTCAGCTGACAGACCGACAAACACAGACGGACAGACGGACAGACAGACGGACACAGAGGCAGGCATAGTTAGTGTTAGTTAGTGTGTTATTTAGTTGCCACCTCAGCACCACTGAATGGAACACCATGACAAAATCACAGTATACAGATACAAATAGCCAAAATACCTGGTGAACTCGCTTCATGAGGGGAGAGCACACCGCGACTAATGGGCCCCCACGATAAGAGGTTCCCATTACAGGTGTCCACCTGTTTCCCGAGGGCTTCCAACATACTTGCGCCACGCTGGGTGCCAAATTGGTCCTTGCACACCGCTCTGAACAATCTGGCAAAGAACACTAATTTAGTTGGTGTAATTGTAACTGCATACAATTCCAATTAAATGAACATCTACATGGTTATGAATATTTTGGCAGTACTGTAGTTTATAACTGAACGTCTACCTTTGCACATAGGACAGCTCGGGCAGATCTCTCTGTTGGCTGCAGCATACATGTAGGCGTCTCCGTGTTCAATTGCCAGATTGTGCTTTAGCACACCCAAAGCAGAAGGAGGCGTGTGGCCAATCGCAAATAACGCGGTCAGCGTGTCTATGGCCTTTTGTCCAACATCTCTATAGCGCATGGCATCTGCAACATGGAGATTGTGATTGTGCCTATTCACAATGCGAACTTCCAATGGGAAATGAGCGATGTGTGGGTCTTTGCTCCTGTGAAACTGTTGAAGTGCCACAAAACTACAGTGACCCTTTTTGTATTTGACATCCTGTTCTCTCTCTGTCACTTGTATGATGTACTATTATGATTATGATATGTACTATTATGATTATGATTATGATGCACTTGTATGATGTAATATATTAAGCATTAACATATATATATATATAGGATTAAATATATGTTTATTGTATATGCTGTAGGACCATGTATTATGGACCATGTATACAGCAGTGCAATTGTTCCGTTCTCTGTTAGAGTGGGTGCTGTTAGGAATGTGTGCTTCCCTCCCTGTGTCTGACCTTGGGCGTCTGCAAAGAAAGTGCACCACTTTCTGCAGCGGTTAACCCTTTCCTATCACTCTACCGAGGGAAAAGCCATCATACAACGGGCGATGATTTAACTACATGTGTGATGTGTAAACATATAACCAATGATTAAGTATATGTTTATTGTATATGTCTGTATTGTACATGTATATATATATATCTGCATATACCTGTATATATCTATAAGCTCAGACCAGTGTAAATTGCACAGTCATGACATTAATGTATGATGAGAGGACTCTTAGGGGGTTTCCCACAGCACAGTAATCTGTTACTTTTTTTAGTTACTAACTAGTGGAGTAGCGATGAGCCAATGACAACGACACAAGTTGAAAGAAGGAGTGTTTATCTGTGCTTGCTATATGACGCTACGGACCTGTGTATAAAACTCACAGCTTCCGTCTCGTCGGGCAGATTTTCACTTTTTGACTTCAGACACCATCCTTAGAGGCTCTATGCTAGAGAAGAGATGTTTTTTGTTTTATACTCACTTTTACTGAATTGGACATTTCCAATGCAGTTTCTTTTGTAACTGGCTTTTTCTAATTAAAAATAACTTTTTTATAATACCTATTGAATTTGTGGACTGTTTTCTATCGCAATGGATCACTATTGACAGTAGTAATGCTTAGTTTCACTGTTTGTTGTTTGCAAGCGCCGGTAGCCTCTGTATCCGACGGGCTCCATTGGGTTTGTGGGGAACTAAGAGTCTCGCCACTGCAGGCCCGGACGATCGGTGGCCACGGACTGATGGACCTGTCAAACTGATAAGGGGTTATGGGGCTTGCAAATGATTGTTAGTACGCTAATATTACACTATTAACAGTAGTAATACGTATTAAAAGAGTAGTAATATCATCAGGCTTTCAAATGAGTAGCATTACGGGCCTTTCGTAAAATGATGATAATAATGATGGTAATGATAATAATAATATTATTGTTATTATAGGCAATAAGAGTTCTCCCAGACATACATTCGGTTTATTACAAACAAAGAAGAGGTTAACAACTCTTCTATGCTTATATTTCATATCAACTGGATATAACTAACTAGTGACTATGAAGTAAGCTTGATAGAAATAGTAATTGACCCGAGAACTTAGTGAGTTTAGCACCTCGCTGGGGATATCGGGCGGCCAAAGGGTTATATCTCAAGTAAGTGACCTGAGATAGATAGAGACAAACCCATCGGCTCTCATCAGAAACAAATAAAAATCAACTTAACAATAAAAACTAGGCCCCAACTGTTATGTCCATAAAAACAATTGAATTATAAGTATTGTATAGTTCAAACTCACCGGGTGCTTTTTCTATTTTTCATTGTAACTTCCATGGTAGCTTGGCAGCCGGTGTTTTTGGATGACACGTTCCGCGTCTTATGCTGGCACCGGTAACGTTTCTGCACAACATTTTGATTGAATGCAGTATGGGTTAGCAGTATGGGCTAGCAGTATGGGTGAAAGACAGAAATGGTAGTCTAACGCGTAACAAATGACAGTAAGACGTTTTGACAACACAATTCTTACGTGGAATAGGACCTTGCTCCCCAGCGTTGGTTGGGTAACCTCAACTCGCCATGTCACCCCAGATGACTCGTTCACCAATGCCGCCCACTCGTTGGCCTGTTCCACAGTGCGGACAGCCGCGCGTACTGTAGAGACGAAACCAGTGTGGTCTCCTAATGGGGCCACCTCGCCTTCATACTTGCACACATGAAGCGGAAACTTGTCAGGCAGCCAACCCTGCGTACAGGAGAGATGCAATTAGCCTACTGGTAATTTGCGACTAGTAATGATCATAATCCACGACAGCGATTACCTTTAACTGTGGGTAGTCCTCTATATTCGCTTTTTGTTCTCTCGCTGGGTGGTCACAAACCCCACCACTGCGTCTAAAGTCCAAATGAACGCAAAAAAATCCACCGGCCAAGTATATTTTTACCGGCCAAATAATAGTAAATTGTATTTGTCACAAATATCTGTTTTAGTAGGCATTTTTTTTTAGCATTATATGCGTTCAATGAATGAATGAAAACTTTATTTAACAGATTGCAGAATGGGTACAATACAGTACGGCGTAATACACACAATTGTTAAGGGCGTGCAGACCAGAGAAAGGCATTTGTCTTGTTTACATCAGGGTCCCCCATTTTCAATTCATAGTGACATTTATGTCATTGATGGCATAGGGACATACATGACATACGCGTATTTAGTACTGTTACATTTTGTGACATATACGATATGCAAATATACAGTACTGTTACCCATAGATCCTGACAGAGTGTATTATATATACATATGATGGGGAGGGGACTGTACATTAGGAGGGGGTGGGTGGGAGAGAAATATACATATGGTTACAATTAGCCTTCTGAAATCTAGTCGCCAAATGAAGTACCTGGCATAGCAGTGATCCACGTGATCCGCCATCGCATGTGCGTCCTTCCTTGCAACGAGGGAATTAATGAATGAATGAATGAATGAATGAATGAATGAATGAATGAATGAATGAATGAAAACTTTATTTAACAGATTGCAGAATGGGTACAATACAGTACAGCTCAATACACACAATTGTTAAGGGGATGCAGACCTGAGAAAGGCGTTTGTCTTGTTTACATCAGGGTCCCCCATTTTCAATTCATATAGACATTTATGACATACACAACATACATGACATTTATGGCATAGGGACATATGCGTATTTAGTACTGATACATTTGTGACATAAGCGGTATTCAAATATACAGTACTGTTACCCCTAGATCCTGACAGAGTATATACATATGATGGGGAGGGGACTGTACATTAGGAGGGGGTGGGTGGGTGGGAGAGAAATATACATACGGCGGGGAGGGAATATATACATGCGGTGGGGAGGAGATTGTCTATTAGGAGGTGGTGGGGGAATTGCAGCCTCCCATAGGTGCTCTTTAAGAGCGGTTTTGAATGTGGGTAGGGATTCACATTCCTTTACAGCTTTGGGTAGGGCGTTCCACATTGATGTGGCATAATTGCGAAAAGTGTTTAGTCCCTTGTTTGAGCCGAATCTGGGTTTAACATGATTTGTTGAGCTTCCTCTGGTGTAGTGGTTGTGGTATTCACTGACCTTTGGGGAGTATTTTGACATGTACATGGGTACCTTAGTCGTATAGTGTATCATGTAGACCAGGCCTATTGCAAGTTGCTGTACTCTGTCGTCTACTCTAAGGCATCCTAGGGCGTCAAAGTGGGCAGGGGGCGAGGGCGGTTCTGGGGGTAAGGTCAAGTAGTAGTCTGACCAGTTTGTTTTGTGATGTTTGTAATCTTGTTTTAAGCGCCTTTGAGGTGCGCTGGTACCATGAGGTAGGAATGAGATTTACATTTAAGCACTTACGTGATGTGAAAAGTGATTCTTGGGGAGTTCCAGTAGCTCACCACGTACCGCGAGTGCTATTTCAGCGCCGTGGACAACCGTGCTCGTCACGGATCTGGGGCTGAGCGAGTTCGAATCCCGGACTGCAGCTGTGCCTTTCCCAGAGTGTCTTCCCCCCCATCTGAACCCTTTCAGCCTGCTTCTGTCGGTCGAACTTGACCAAAGTATAAATGCGATAAACGTATAAAAGAGCCAGGGAAATGGCCAAAGTTAAAAAAAAAAAAAAAAAAAAAAGTGATTCTTGCTTGATGTGAAATAAAATACAAGCACTTACTTGATGTGAAAAGTGATTCTTGATAAGGGCGACACGTGACAATATTATAAATAGCAGCTTGCGTGATGTGAAAAGTGATAGTGAAAGTCGCGGTTTCTTGACTCAACGTTATAAGCACTTATACAACGGCATGCAAATTTCTCTATTCTGATTGGCTGAAACAGTCCATTTACACGTATGTATCCTTCATAATCCACGCTCCTGGTCCCAGGACCCGCCCACCACCGAATCACATCACTCCGCCGGATCACTCCGTCGGAAAAAACAAGATGGCGGACAATAATCTTTAACAAATGGATATGTTGATAGCGTCATAACGACTAAATATAAAGCGATTCTGTCAAGGGGAACGTGTTAGTATTTTAAACAATGTTGGATGATGTAATTGATGAGTCTTGACTCAATCTAGAACAAAAGAAAAATCGCGGATTGATTGATAGATTAATTGATTGATTTAAATTTCTTCCTTCCTACTTTCCGACTGCAGCGTTCTCTCTCACACTGTCCGACGCTGGCGTACCCACAAACACACACATACACACACACACACACACACACACACACACACACACACACACACACATACACACACACACGCACACACACACTGTGACACACACACACACACACACACACACACACGCACACACACACACACACACTCCTGTCTGCAACAGCGGGGGAGTCAGACTGAGAGAGAAGCAGCGCTGTTTTAAGTGAGCATGGTCTATTGAATTGATTGATTGGTTGATTGCTAATTTTATTACTGTACCCCTGGTTTCCAACTGGTTAAGTTTAGGCTAAAAGAAATAAATAAAAAAATAGGGCGAAGAAAACGTTTTTTTCCTATAGGGCAAAGAAAACGTTTTAATAAATTTTCAATCAATCATTCCAATAATACACAGTTGGATGTGTTAGTTGGTTGGATGCACTTCAAGCTGCTTCCACATGAGGCAACTTCTCTCAATCATTCCAATAATACACAGTTGGATGTGTTAGTTTGGTTGGATGCACTTCAAGCTGCTTCCACATGGAGTTGTGGGAACTACTTTTTCTGGCGGATGGTTTTTTCAATAAATCTTCGATTAATGTGTGTTTATTGTATAGAAATAAGGTTGGATGAATCTGGCAGTTGTATAAAAGCTTTACACCACGTGCAGTCGTGATTTGTGACCAATAAACCATGCCTAGGGGGGTCTAACGACCCTCGGCTGCGCCTCGGGCCTAACAACCACCCCTAGGCATGGTTTATTGGTCACAAACCACTCCTGCGTGTGATGTAATGCTTAATTACGTGATGTGAAAAGTGATTCTTGCTTGATGTGAAATAAAATACAAGCACTTACTTCAACATTATAAGCACTTACGTGATGTGAAAAGTGATTCTTGCTTGATGTGAAAAGTGATTCTTGATATTATTAGATGAGCGCACTGCAGCGGGCGATGTGAAAGGGGAAGTCGCCTCCACGCTCTAGGTCAAGTCCATGGCGTGTCAACACACAGGCGAGCGTCAACACAGCAGCGTGTAGCGGCAACTCTGCCGCTGCCGCGGGGGCGTGCCACGCATGTCACGTGGCCGCCACGGCCAATCAGGGGAACCCGGAAACCGAATTCTGTTGCGGAAGTGATACACGCGTCTGGGCAAAAGAGGACACCCTAATTAAGTGTAATATGTGTTGCGGCCTATTACTAGCCTTCCAGGGATTATCCTAGACCACTCTAAAACGTAAGGTTATGTATATAACCAAGTTCTATGAATACTGGTGACGCTCAGCGTCATTCTGCACTAACCTCACTTCGTGCCTAGCACTGAATAAAAAACTCCACAATGTACCTTTACATACCGACATCCGTCTGGCCACACCCCTATCCGCTTACCTTCATAAGCAGGTGTGTGGTCACCTACTCGCCTCCTTCCCAAACTTTCACCACAAGGCGAGGTTAAGGGCCGCAGTGGCGTCCTGACGCTGAGCGTCACCAGTATTCATAGAACTTGGTTATATACATAACCTTACGTTCTATTTCATTCTGGTTTCCGCTCAGCATCATTCTGCACAAGAGGAGCTGAGCGGAAGCCAGAAGCTCGACAAATGTACCCCGCTGAGGCCCCCAAGACAACCATCAGACCGGAGAGGACCGAGCCCCCCGACCCTCCCTAATGGAGGGATACCCTCCCTATTGGAGGACGGGAGGCGTGAATATTAAAGGCAACCAACTTGTGTCTAACCACGCCCAACTTGCGTCTAGCCACGCCCCTGCGGCGACGCGGCAGCAGCAGAGCGGAGCTCCGTCGCGGCAGCATTATGTAGCAGTAATCCGCCCTTTTTTACTATCCAGAACTAGCTCAATTGGCAGCGCTGCATTGCTGTGGATCCTACGGCCCATTGCTGGCAAGTTCGATTCCCTTCAATTTTTTCTTTTCTTTTTTTTTTAACATGCATTCGCATTCTTTCGCTGTTAAGTTTAGGCATAACTTTAAGCATTGTTTCGGAGTTGGTTAAGGTTAGGCATTGTTTCGGAGTTGCTTAAGGTTAGAAGGGTTAAGTTTAGGCGCTGTTAAGGAGCTGGTTAAGGTTAGAGTTTGTCTTAGAGAATGGCAATATTTTTTAACGTGCATTCTTTCGCCGGTTAAGTTTAGGCATTGTTTCGGAGTTGGTTAAGGTTAGGCATTGTTTCGGAGTTGCTTAAAGTTAGAAGGGTTAAGTTTAGGCGCTGTTAAGGAGCTGGTTAAGGTTAGAGTTTGTCTTAGAGAATGGCAATAGACAGCCTATTTCCGTGCTGCAGCGCGAGGCAATAGACAGCCTATTTCCGCGCTGCAGCTCTCTCGCGCTGCCGTGGTCACATGGGCGTATTGGCCAATCAGAGAAACGCTAAACACAAGTTGGTTGCCTAAAATATTCACGCGGATGGGAGGGAGACGGATCCGACCATGCGAAGAGGAACTCGAGCAACTCAACGCACAGGGTGAGCAGACCGTGGCTTGACCCCACGACTACGCACACGCACAACCCGCATGCCACCAGGGAACGAACGGAAGGAACAACCCTCGTTACTGCCACCAAAAATCACGGAGTCAAGAGCAAACTCAACCCCGTGGCAAGGCCATAGCAGTGGAGCGCGAAGGAAGACCCAGACCCCCTGAAGGGACTGGATCCCCTGGAAAAAAGGCCAAGCATCAAGACCTCACCAGGTGGTCACTTAGTGACACCACCCCCCACATCGCCAGCGTAATCGGACAGGGCCCCTCCAAGAGCGGGCCCTTCCCCCCATTAGTACGCCGCCTGGCACACTGACCCTGCAACACAGGCAGTCAGCATGGCCGTAACTTTGAAGCACTCAAAAGGTTAACCATAACGGAAGCAGGCAGCGCACCGGGGAAACCAGGCAGCAGGCTGTAGACCCGAGCCTGGAGCACTGCGGACGAGACAGGCGCCAAAGGGGTCAACTGAAAACAGCACCCCGGCGGAAGGGGCGTATGCTGGCATTGTTGCGCACCATGACAAAGCCTCCATAAAAAAAAACCCACCCAGAGGGGTCGAGGCAGAGAAGGCTGACACGATTGGCAGACGTCATGAACGTGCAGGGGCACACTCAACCGGGTAACCCGGGAGTCGACTCTGCTCCAACACACCAGGGAATCAAAAACCCTCTTGGTACCACATACAGTGGTTGTTCCTATAACCCCTCAAAAAAACCTCCAAAACACACCTGCGGGTATACACCAGCTATACCGCAGTACAAGTGTTTCAGTTTCCAAAAAGGGTTATCCCAGGCCTACGGTTTTAACGAAACATTACTTCGGACCGGGCCCGGCAGCTCGGGAAGCACACAGGGCTACCAGAGGAGGTCCAGAAGACCACCCCAACAGCCCCCTTTTCGCCATGCGTGAGAGAGGAGCGAAAGAAAGGAGAACCAGCCCCTTTATGATAGTGCCAGGTACAACGTGTACCCAACAAAGGGTCTCCATAACGCCTAACCCTGTGACACTCGGGCCGACCCGGCATTTTTTCCCCCGAAAAAAGCACAAGTCCCTCAGGGTACCAGAACAGCAGATCTGCGTCCCCGGCGGGCAACGGGTTAACTGACCTGGACCAGCGTGACCAGAACCAGTCCCATGCCCTAACCAAGCCGACATGCCCACTCCAGGAGAGAGGGTAGGTATGCGTGTCGATCTAAAACATGAAAAGAGGGCGCCACCCAAACGGTCCCATTTGTACCGCGCTCAGTGGCCCACCCCAAGGGCGTGAGACCCCTCTACCTATGTCCTGATCTATTCCGTTAACATCCCCCAGATATGAACGAGAATCCGTCGAGACCCAGTAACAGGCTCTCGGAAGAAGAAAAAATCCCCCATCCCAGTTGCCCTATAAAAACGCTGTTTTAATAACGAGCAACCAAGGCGTACTAGCCTCCTGCATGATTCTTATCAGAAACACCCCGAGCCAGCACTATGTACGCGTCGAGACCCAACACATCAATGGATAGTCTAACCAGACACCAGACATTGGTCCTACAAGTCGCCTGGGAGAACGACAAGAAGTTTGTCGTGCTTCATATTCTTCACTCTTTTTTATTATTAAAAAAGAAAGAAACACCGACTGACATGAATCCCACGTGACGTGGCCGAGGGTAAATTTTTTTTACATTCTTACATCCCGCCACCCTCACCACAGAGGAGAGACGGGAATCCTCAGAGAGACTTCCCACGTGAGCCATAGATTGAAAAGTCATGGTAACATTGAGTCATGTGACCAACAGACTCAAGTTACACGTATCTCGAGCGTAGTAGAACAGTAAGTTCCTACGCTCTGCCCCGACAACTTGACAACAACAGACCCTTCATACGGGTCTAAAAACTCACGGAAGCCGTCGTCCAATAGAAACGTGCCTAGTGACGTTTGCTATGACAGGGGAAACCCAGGACTCAACCGCCTGTGATAGGTGTGGAGTCAGGGAAACCCTCCCCCCCCCGTGCCTAGCTGCCTAACAGCTTGGCCCTGACCGAATGAAAAGAGAGTCCAATAAACCCCCTGACCAATCAGAAGAGGGAAGGAGGGGTTTATTCGGTACCCCCTCGCAAGCCCAACCCTTGCATACGACAACAACAAACAGCCATACGATACCTTAAGTAGCCAAAAATGCTAATGAACAGCGCAAAGCTAATTCAATGCACGCTAGCCACAGACACATCTGTGAACAGGGTTTATAACAAGGCCAAGTTGTGTATGTGTGAACCCGACACTCGTATCCATGTCGTAAGACACAGAAAATCTGATAGAGAGAGAGAGCGGCATGAGCCGCGGTACTTTTTCATACGAGCATTACTGCAGACCAACACAATAGTGTTGCGGCTCAATATCATTGTTTAAGCAACAGAGCACACAACTAACCTCTACCCTTATGTGAAGATTCAGGTCGAGGCAGAAAAAACCTTTTTCAACCGAGTGTAGGCTGCAGGCCTTGCTTAAGCTCTAACATGAATGTAGCGTCTAGCCCTCCTATCAAACCCATATTAGCGAAAGATTCACACGTCGCATCCCCATCAAATGTTTGGTGAATAAACACACAGTTTGTAACAAAAAATACAGTCCCTCTTTTTAGGAGGGACTCTTTATTTCTTTAACAAATCATATTTGGGCCGGGAAGGGAACAGGGGGGACCACAGAGGGAAAAAGTAAATTCTTTTTAGCGACGCCTGCCACGAGCCGCTCAGGACTTGCCACCCCGTGGAGCCCAGGAGGGACGGTAAATGATCGGCGGCTGCTCATGACGATCCCTACCGTCACCTCCGGGCGTAGATGGGCCGGCTGCAGTGGCGGAGGCGCCCTCTCTCCTCCTGGCTTTCTTCGCCGAAGGTCCAGCAGTGGCGGTGGTAGTGGCGGTGGTAGCAGCGGCGGCTACGGCGGTGGAACCCCAACGACGAGCCTGCCGTCTGACTCCACCGGCGACATCGGGTGGGAGGAAATGAGGCTGGAGCACGGAACGCTCCTCCTGCATCTCCCTGCAGGTTGAGGTCATCAGCTGCAGTGCCGACCCGAATAGTCCAGCATCGGAGAGGGGTGCCGTCAGAAATGGAGTCCTCTTCTTCTCCGGCACACGCGCCTGCTCCAGCCAAAGGTGGCGCTGGATTAGAGTGGCCAGGGCACGTACTTTCCCAGCGGCTATAGCCTGCGGCTGGATCAGATGCAGGATGGCTCCTGCCGACTGGGCGAGCTGATCATGTTGCAAATCAGTCAGCTCCGTACCGCCCGTCAGTATCCCGGACATGAATCTCGCCAGCTGCGCGATGTTAGAAGTGGCAGCCAGAGATTGCGTTGCGGAGATAAATGACTGGTCACTCCAAAAAACCAACCGCCTCGTCGATTTCCCTTGGGGAACCGGCTTCCGTAACGGCTCCCACACCACCTCAGGACAAAGGAGCGCCGCCATCGGCCTATCAAGCCGAGGCACGGCCTCCTTCATGCCTTCTACCAAACCCACCACCCTCGTGATTTGCACGTAGGCGGGGGTAAGGCCCATGATGTGGGAGACCACCTGTCCCTGACGGACGTAGGCCTCCATTGAGGGGAAAAATGGACAGACAACGTCCACCCCTCTCACCGGACGGCATTGCCATAGATGACCTATGAGATCGTCAGGAATAGGAACAGACAATGGCTGCGGCAGCGGCACGCTGTTTGCGACCGCCATGAGCTCGGGGAACGAAGCACGCAGTTCCCCCTGCATACTTTCCCCCACCGAGCTCGCATCCCTCACATGCAGCAGACTACTGGCTAAGGAGCCACATTCTGATGTGGCTGATAGCAGGGCATCCCGCCGCCGAGTCGGAGGTTCTAACCCAACATCTGCGTACGAGGAATCCCAAGGAGACATCTCACCCCCCTCCAGTGTTACCTGGACGGGCGGGGGACATGTCTCTACCGGGGCTTCGAACAAGAACCCGTCCGCTTCTACCATGTAGTCCTCTGTTTCCATCGGCCATGGAGAATCAGACGCATCCTCATCCGGCTCCAGCAACTCACCAAAACCAGGCCGTTCGCGTCTACAAGCCACCATCTTGCGACGGGAGCTAGCTGACGCAAAAAGTTTGCGTCTCAAATCCCCCGCAACCAGAGGAGCCGGCCGCCCAACAGTGGACGACTCCCCGGAAGCAGAGGAACCAGAGCCGGAACCAGGCCATCGCACAGGAGACGGCGCTGGTGCACCAGCTCCTTGGAGAGGCAAACTATCCATCGGACACCTACCGGGCGTGGCTGCCGACCACGAGAGAGGCCTCAACCCCGCTCCAAGACGTACGACAGAGGAGGCAATGGAGAACCGCTGGTGAAGGGTGACGTTGCGAGCGCGACCCTCCGAGGTAAACATTATGACTTAGCTTTTTTCTTTTAAAAATATATGAGAGAAGAAAAAAGCAAGAAAAAATTTAAACAAGTATCAACTTTCTTCAACTAAACAACCTCGTCAAGTGTGGGTATCTACCAAGGCACTTCCTTGTGGTGAAAGTGAAGAAGGAGGCGAGTAGGTGACCACACACCTGCTTATGAAGGTAAGCAGATAGGGGTGTGGCCAGACGGATGTCGGTATGTAAAGGTACATTGTGGAGTTTTTTATTCAGTGCTAGGCACAAAGTGAGGTTAGTGCAGAATGACGCTGAGCGGAAACCAGAATGAAATAGAACTATACTTATATTCACCACGGTATAAAACGACTATGTATGGATGGAAAAAATATTCCTTTTTCACATCTTGAATGATAGATACTCGATGTCAAATGGGCCATAGTATTGCATATATAGCTATAATATTTAAATAGTTATAGCCCTGCAAACAAGGTGAGTGACTCCCACCGTTTACAGCACTGGCGTCAGCTGCTAAGGATGAGGCTATTGCGTGGCAGAGAAAGAGTTAACCTGTTCCCCCCCCACAGGGTCGGTACCGACCCCTTTTGACATTATGATCATATAGGCATATTTTTATGAGTGATGAAAATAATTTGCAATTTTAAAATCAACCGTTTTCAAGTATTAACATCACTACTATGTCACAAAAGCATGTAGAATGTAAAATGTTAGGTTGGCAATAGGTTAGCAATAGGTTAAAAGTGTCCTTATATCATTTTAAGTTTTCTATTTGCGATCGTCTATCCGACCCGGAACCGGAAATGGAAATTTTGAACCATGGGAATTGTAGTTTTTTTGCAGCCATTTTGTAGAGGACATTCTTAGCTGTCGGCCAGCGGCGTCTATACTTTCCGTAGCCGCATTTCTGGCAAGACGCTCTCTAATTGGCCGACGCCTGTTTCTACACTGGTTAAGCTTAGGCACTCTTTCGAAGTTGGTTAATGGTAGAGTTTGTCTTAGAGCGTGACGGCAAGTTCTTTCAACGGTTAAGCTTAGGCACTCTTTCGAAGTTGGTTAAGGTTAGTGTTGTGAAGGGCCAGATTAAACCGAATATATATATTTATTTATATATATATATTTAATTGTATTTGTATATTCTCTAATATTCCCTGATATCCCTTGTATATTCCTTGTGCAATATGCATTGAATATCCATTCTAGCCTACTGAACATCCCATAATAGTCTCCATTCTACTATTGGTCGAGACCTTGGTGCCAGGCTGCCATACCCCTCAGACCCAGTTCAAACGTACCGCTCGACATGTACGAACAAGTCCTAGTTCCGCGTAGGAATTTGGCTACCGCACCACTAATGGGACTATTTGTTCATAGTGCGTATATATACTGCGCTACTAAAGTAGGACTTTCTTTTCAGTCCAGTTTCTTACCCTCCAATAGAGTCACAGACGTAAAGCCTCCCCGCGATGCCACGTGTGGGAGTAAGGCCAAGTTCGGCCTACCATCGGTATTGAGACATCGTGTATATTAATATTTGAATAGTCATATTTGGCACTATATCGTCGAGTTGGACGTAGTCTATTAAGCTAATAATAGTCTGTTAATATATAGTGCTTCGTGCGGTGAGAATACTACCGTAGTCAGTACCCCATCGTTTCGGGCAGAGAACTGGCTGCTTACCCAGGGTGGTTGACCCTATGTGAAGCTGCACCCGAGGAGCCCCAGAGCCGACGAGCGAGTGGACCTGTATACCGGATTATTCTACCGACGACAGCCCGCCTTCCCAGGCACGGATTATGCTTTGGATACTTTGATTATTCTATGGATAAAGACCCCCGACACTACCGTGTGTTGGAACCCCCCCCCCTGGAGAGGACGCAAGGTGAGGAGACGCTCTGCAAGACGAGGTCTCTCCACATCTCTCCCCCGTGGACCGGAGAGAGCCGGCCCACAAAGAGTCCACCTGCTTTCATCTGTGGTCCAAGGATCGCCGGCACATTGAACGGCACTACAGTGGGTTCTCCTGGGATACCCTTGGCCGGACGAGGCAGCTGGATTCTACCCCCCCCCCCTCCTACTCCTGTCGGCTTACAAGCGACCGGATTAACCCCCTCTAGTGTATCCAGCCTATAATCATTAAAGTATCATTGCTGTTATTCCTTAACTATTCCAGGTCGTATATTTACCACCTGCGCCTTCAGAGATTGGACATTATCTATTGATATACCGACGAATACTCCTTGCCATAAAAGAGCATACTATTTCAATTCATAAATGTAATTAAGTGATTAAGTGCTTATTCTACACACCATCGCTGTGTAGGAAATAAAGACCTGTTTCTAATTCGTACATTTGTGTTGGATCCGTTTCATCTACGTGAGAGTGTTCATGATAATATATTTATGCCGTGTACTGGGTGGCCGAATATTAAGTACAAAGGTAGTGGTAGTAAGTATCATATCTAGTAATACAGTCAGGGAATTGTACCCCTCAGTTACAATTGGTCCTTCGAGCCGGAGGGTAATTAGTGTAATATTAATATAGTGTTATTAATATTGAAATGGCCTATGATGAACACTCCACGAAACGATCCTCCTAACCAACGCCCGCAGCGCGAACGACGGCTCCCTCAGTACTTAGAGGCTTACGCTGTCAGTCAACAACCTAGTCTTCTACTAACAGTAAACGCGGTAAAACTAGAAAGTAAAAGTATGTCTAACCCCAACGCCCAGACTACCCCGACCATAGAGGCCCCTACGGGCTCTAATGTAACTGACCAAGTTCACGGTGGGGACCAGTGGGAACCAGACATGACTTCACACCCCGCCAGTACTGAAGAAGTAGTCCCCGATGAGTCCCGGGAGGAATACAACGCTACCGAGAGAGAACTCGGCACGGAAGAAGACGGGGAGAGCACCGTGGAGATAGAGCTCCAAGGCTCCGCAAGGAGTACCCCGAGGGAAGGCTCCCCTATACAACCGCCTTCTCCCAGCGAGGCAGAGAGGACCCTACAACAGGCATTCCTCGTCAGCCTGAAAGCCTCTACTGAACGCGATAGACTCCAGGGTGAACGCGATCGATTGCAGCTACAGCAACGGAGCGAAGAAGAGCACATACGCCTGGAAATAAGACGCATTCAGATGGAAGAGAATGTGGCCCGAGACCGAGCAGACAGCCAGCGAGCAGCTGCTGGTGCTCTACGGGACGCAGAGCGTGACAGACAGCAAGCGCAACTAATAGAACAGCTGATCAGACGGACAACACCCTCTCCCTCCGCCAGAGGCTCCAGGAACTCGTCTAGACACACCTCCAGGGCGGCATCCCCTAGCCGAGTAAACAACCCTGAACTTGACCAACAGACGAGGTCTATACCCCCCACAGACCACCTCCCCCCACCGGTCCAAGCGAGACCTAGCAACCGGGAAGGAGCAGCATATCCTGTGGAGAGGCTAAACCAGAGACTACAAGCACTGGATGACCTAACTGAAGACGAAGAGGAAGAGGAGGAGAACCGCGCCCGAAGACAGCACAGTACTCTACCGGACCAGGAGGTCCGGTACAGCCCAGGCTATACTCCCGCGGAGCTGCGCTACAGACCCCCGACTCTATACACGGGTGAGCACGACGCACGACCCGCACCGAGGAACAGCACCTGGACAAGCGGGCCATGGTACACTGCCGGTACCAGCCCATACCAAGGAGCGGGAGGAGACTCGCCTAGGAGGCCTCTCCCCCAACGCTCGCCGATGTATCCACAGTCAGCGTCATACATTGGCACGCCTATGGTACCCGACTTCACCCAAGAGAACCGGGCCCAGTATACAGAACTCCGCATGTGTCTGGAGACCATGTTGGTGGATGTATTGGATGAACGCCACAAATACGCCATCCTACTGCAGCACTTAAAGGTGCCCCGCGCACATAATATAGCGCTCGCCTACGCGACTTCCACCACCCCATACACAGCAGCGCTGGTAGCATTGGACCAGAGGTCTGGGCGCATATGGGATTACGTGATCCAGGAGATCCGACACATCGACCGCTTACCCCCAGCAATAGACAATCGAGCACTGGACGACCTGTCCATCAGAGTGCAGTCCCTGGTAGGGATGTTGGGAGCGCAAAGAGAGAAGGGGAAGTATGAACTTTACGCCAACTCAAATGTGGAAAGGATCCTGGAGAAGCTGCCGCCCGCTCGTCAGGAGCGCTTTAGGCGGCAGAGGGACCACAGAGACCCGAATGGCCCCGAACCGAACCTCCTCGATCTAGCAGACTTCCTGGCGAGAGAAGTCAGCAGCCTACGGCTAGATACATTCGGACGGAGCACCCCTGGCTCCAGAGAAGGAACCAGACGACTAAATGATGGAAGAAGATCGGTGACTGTGATGCACCAATCGGAGTCAGTACCGAGCAGCAGGAGCCACAGTACCCCCTCCAGAACGGAGAAGTGGAAGATAGTGTGCCCCTACTGTGAGAAAGAACACTGGCTAGCGCAATGTGACTCCTTCCCCAAGCTGAACGCGGAGGAAGCAGGTCAATGGATAAAGTCCAACAAGCGCTGTTTTCGCTGTGCGCGCTCACACATGGCAGCCGAATGCCGCTTAAAGAAAAGGTGCACCAAGTGCGATGGAGCCCATCTGGACATACTTCACGACAGTAACAGACGGCGCCCTTCACCTGCACCATCCAGCCGCAAAGCGAGCGTCATGTACATCGATCCCGCCAGCAGCAGTGGAGCCCGAGTACTCCTAAAAGTAGTGCGTGTGACACTAAGCTACCAGAATAAAGTCCTGGACACTTACGCCGTCCTCGATGACGGGTCAGAGAAGACCCTGCTGCTCGCCTCCGCTGCGGCCCAGCTAGGGCTGCGGGGAAGCGAAACCCAAATGACAATTCGGACAATAAGACGAGATTTGAAGACGATAAAGGGCGAGAATGTCTCATTCTCTATCGCAGCAAGCGGCCAGCCTGAGCGACGGTACCAGATTGCAGACGCTTTCACCAGCCAAGAAATAGGACTGTCGCGGTACACATACCCCGTCGCCAAGCTGATGGAGAAATATGCACATCTGCACAAGTTACCGATCCCGCTCATAGACAATGCTATGCCGACCCTGTTGATAGGCTCCGACCATGCAGACCTCATTGTCCCGATAGACCGGGTTCATACCGGACCCCGAGGCTGTCCTGCAGCAGTCGAGACCCGTTTGGGATGGACTCTCCAAGGCCCGCTCGCCAAATCTCTCAACCGAAGTACAGCCACTAGATGTCTCCACTCCCGAGTCACAGAGGGAGAAACCGCACTCCTGCAACACGTAGAGCGGCTATGGAGCTTGGAACAAATGCCCTTTAAGAATGGAAAGAAAGACATTCGCTCTAAAGATGACATTTACACCATTCACCTCCTCGAGACAGGGACCAAGAGAGTCCCGGTCAACGGCGTTTTGAGATACGCCACGCCACTCCTGCGGCGAGAAGGAATGCCTACTTTCCACGCCAAGACAGACGCCATAGAACGGTACCTGCTGAACACGGAGCGGCGCTTAGCCAAGAACCCCGCCCAAGAGAGTGTATACCGCGCTGAGATTGAGAAGCTCATCACAGCGGGACACGTCACAAAGATGGACATTAAAGAGGCTGACCAGACCACTGAATCGTGGTACGTGCCCCACCACAAGGTCCATCACAACGGTAAAGACCGCATAGTATTTAACTGCAGCTACCAGATCGGATCCCAAAATCTGAATAAAGAGTTACTGCCCGGTCCCACACTCGGCCCCTCCCTACTCGGCGTTCTACTCCGCTTCCGCCAGGAAAAGGTGGCCATCAGCGGGGACATTAAAGGAATGTTCCTGCAGGTGAGATTAGTAGAGGCGGACAAGCCCCTGTTACGGTTCCTATGGAGAGAGAAGCCAGGAGATGAGCACCCAGCCATCTACCAATGGGAAGTCCTCCCCTTCGGAACGACGTGCAGCCCCTGCTGTGCGACATTTGCACTACAGAAACATGTAGCAGAGGACCCAGCAGCGGACGAAGAGGTCCGACACAGCGTAAAGAACAGCTTCTACGTAGACAACTGTCTACAAAGCCTTTCAACCCAGGAAGAAGCCGAGGCTCTCCTGATTAAACTCCGCGCCTCATTGATCAAAGGCGGCTTTGATCTCAGGCAGTGGGCCAGCAGCGATCCGCAAGTACTGCGCAGCCTCTCCTCCGAGGACAAGGCAGCCAGCAGCAGCAGCAGCAGACTGCCCTCGGACAAGCAAAAGAGCCCATGATACAAGATGTATCCACAAGGTGAGACTGTTTAACTACCTGTTGTATGCTTAGGGTATATTTAGTGTGTGTGTGTGTTTATTTCTTTGTGTTCTGTACAATTGCATCATGCTGCATTAACAACCCCCAGTGGGACTAATAGTTATTTTATTGAATTGGAAGGTGGAATTCGACACTGGCCATGATCTCACGGTACCTGAGGAACCAGGAGGCTGTGACTGCCACTTTGGCCCAACAGAACCACAAGCTGTCCATGCTGACCCCCACAGAGTGTGACAAACTGAAGAAGCTGGAGCTTGTACTTGAGCCCTGCAGGTAAGTGTCTCTCCCTCTCTCTCTCCCCCCATACACCCCCCTCCTCTCTCTCTCTCCCCCATACACACACCTCACACCCCACTCTCTCTCTCCCATACACACACCTCACCCCCCTCTCTCCCCCATACACACACCTATCTCTCTCCCATACACACACCTCACCCCCCCCTCTCTCCCCCATACACACACCTATCTCTCCCATACACACACCTCACCCCCCCTCTCTCCCCCATACACACACCTATCTCTCTCCCATACACACACCTCACCCCCCCCTCTCTCCCCCATACACACACCTATCTCTCCCATACACACACCTCACCCCCCCCTCTCTCCCCCATACACACACATATCTCTCTCCCATACACACACCTCACCCCCCCCCTCTCTCCCCCATACACACACCTCACCCCTCTCTCTCCCATACACACACCTCACCCCCCCCCTCTCTCCCCCATACACACACCTATCTCTCTCCCATACACACACCTCACCCCCCCTCTCTCCCCCATACACACACCTATCTCCCTCTCATACACACACCTTCACCTCTTTCTCTCTCGCTCTCTTGTTTCACTGCAGGTATGTGACTGAGCTCCTTGGAGGGGAAACCTACGTCTCATGCTCTGTGGTGCTCCCCGCACTCTGCCACCTAAACCGCATCATGGACCTCAACGAGGAGGATCCGGGCTACATGGTAAAGTTCAAGGCCAGCTTCACGAAGGACCTGGACGCACGCAAAGCGACCCTCAACAACAGATGGCTGAAGCTGGCTACAGCCCTCGACCCGCGATTCAAGGACTTGAAGAGCGTACCAAAGGACGAGAGGGATGAGGTGTGTGTGTGAATGAGAAGACCAGTGTTAAGTCCTTAGGCTGTCATGAAAAGTCCTATGCAACTAATTAATTGTCCCTCTTATTAGGTGTGGACCTGGCTTAAAGAGATGCTGCCAGGACCAGAAGCAGACAAAGCTGCTCCACAAGCCACAGAGGACGAGCCACCAGCGAAGAGGACCCTCCTCCTGCTGTCTTCAGACTCTGATTCAGATGAAGTCAGGGTACTGTCAGGACAATTAGACCTCTACAAAGCTGAGCCCAGCATCGGAATGAATGACTGTCCACTGGAGTGGTGGGCAGCTCACGCAAAAGCCTATGGACAGCTGTCTCCTCTTGCTCGCAAATATCTGGCTACTCCTGCCACCTCTGTGCCATGTGAGAGGCTATTTTCACTTGCAGGTCACATAGTCCAAAAGAAGAGGGCAGCCTTACTCTCAGACAATGTAAACAAGCTTGTTTGTCTTAGCAATTGGCTCAAGGAATAGATTTGTCATGCATACAGTAGACCCTGCACTAGACCCTGCACTAGACCCTGCAGTCATGCCCCAGACCCTGTAGTAGACCCTGTAGTCATGCCCCCAGAAACTGTAGTAGACCCTGTAGTCATGCCCCCAGACACTGTAGTAGACCCTGTAGTCATGCCCCCAGACACTGTAGTAGACCCTGTAGTCATGCCCCCAGACACTGTAGTAGACCATGCCCCCAGACACTGTACTAGACCCTGTAGTCATGCCCCCAGACACTGTACTAGACCCTGTAGTCATGCCCCCAGACCCTGTAGTCATGCCCCCAGACACTGTAGTAGACCATGCCCCCAGACACTGTACTAGACCCTGTAGTCATGCCCCCAGACACTGTAGTAGACCCTGTAGTCATGCCCCCAGACACTGTAGTAGACCATGCCCCCAGACACTGTACTAGACCCTGTAGTCATGCCCCCAGACACTGTAGTAGACACTGTAGTCATGCCCCCAGACACTGTAGTAGACACTGTAGTCATGCCCCCAGACACTGTAGTAGACACTGTAGTCATGCCCCCAGACACTGTAGTAGACACTGTAGTCATGCCCCCAGACACTGTAGTAGACCCTGTAGTCATGCCCCCAGACACTGTAGTAGACACTGTAGTCATGCCCCCAGACACTGTAGTAGACACTGTAGTCATGCCCCCAGACACTGTAGTAGACCCTGTAGTCATGCCCCCAGACACTGTAGTAGACACTGTAGTCATGCCCCCAGACACTGTAGTAGACCCTGTAGTCATGCCCCCAGACACTGTAGTAGACCCTGTAGTCATGCCCCCAGACACTGTACTAGACCCTGTAGTCATGCCCCCAGACACTGTACTAGACCCTGTAGTCATGCCCCCAGACACTGTACTAGACCCTGTAGTCATGCCCCCAGACACTGTAGTAGACACTGTAGTCATGCCCCCAGACACTGTAGTAGACCATGCCCCCAGACACTGTACTAGACCCTGTAGTCATGCCCCCAGACACTGTACTAGACCCTGTAGTCATGCCCCCAGACACTGTAGTAGACCCTGTAGTCATGCCCCCAGACACTGTAGTAGACCCTGTAGTCATGCCCCCAGACACTGTACTAGACCCTGTAGTCATGCCCCAGACACTGTACTAGACCCTGTAGTCATGCCCCCAGACACTGTAGAAGACCCTGTAGTCATGCCCCCAGACACTGTAGTAGACCCTGTAGTCATGCACCCAGACACTGTACTAGACCCTGTAGTCATGCCCCCAGACACTGTAGTAGACCCTGTAGTCATGCCCCCAGACACTGTACTAGACCCTGTAGTCATGCCCCCAGACACTGTACTAGACACTGTAGTCATGCCCCCAGACACTGTACTAGACCCTGTAGTCATGCCCCCAGACACTGTAGTAGACCCTGTAGTCATGCCCCCAGACACTGTAGTAGACACTGTACTAGACCCTGTAGTCATGCCCCCAGACACTGTAGTAGACACTGTACTAGACCCTGTAGTCATGCCCCCAGACACTGTAGTAGACACTGTACTAGACCCTGTAGTCATGCCCCCAGACACTGTAGTAGACACTGTACTAGACCCTGTAGTCATGCCCCCAGACACTGTAGTAGACACTGTACTAGACCCTGTAGTCATGCCCCCAGACACTGTAGTAGACACTGTACTAGACCCTGTAGTCATGCCCCTAGACCCTGTAGTCATGCCCCCAGACACTGTACTAGACCCTGTAGTCATGCCCCCAGACACTGTACTAGACCCTGTAGTCATGCCCCCAGACACTGTAGTAGACCCTGTAGTCATGCCCCCAGACACTGTAGTAGACACTGTACTAGACCCTGTAGTCATGCCCCCAGACACTGTAGTAGACACTGTACTAGACCCTGTAGTCATGCCCCCAGACACTGTAGTAGACACTGTACTAGACCCTGTAGTCATGCCCCCAGACACTGTAGCTTGCTGTGGGCTGTTTTGATTTTTGAGGATACTGTAGCTTAGTGTAAACTGTTATTGGCTGTATCAGCAACAAATGTTACCTTATTGAGAGGTATGTTTTCATTCATTTTATTTTATTTAATTTAATAAAATTGATTTCTAAAGCATTCTTCACTTGCAGGTCACATAGTCCAAAAGAAGAGGGCAGCCTTACACACAGACAATGTAAACAAGCTGAAGCTTGTTTGTCTTAGCAATTGGCTCAAGGAATAGATGTCATGCATACAGTAGACCCTGTAGTAAACCCTGCACTAGACCCTGATTTTTGAGGATACTGTAGCTTAGTGTAAACTGTTATTGGCTGTATCGGCAACAAATGTTACCTTATTGAGAGGTATGTTTTCATTCATTTTATTTATTTATTCAATTTAATAGAATTGATTTCTAAAGCATTCTTCACTTGCAGGTCACATAGTCCAAAAGAAGAGGGCAGCCTTACACTCAGACAATGTAAACAAGCTGAGGAATAGATGTCATGCATACAGTAGACCCTGTAGTAGACCCTGCACTAGATCCTGCAGTAGACCCTGCAGTAGACCCTGATTTGAGGATACTGTAGCTTAGTGTAAACTGTTAGCTGTATCAGCAACAAATGTTACCTTATTGAGAGGTATGTTTTCATTTTATTTATTTTATTTATTTAATAAAATTGATTTCTAACGCATTCTTCTTGGTGTATTTAATTGATCAGTCACCTGCCACAATAATGTAATGTCCTTGAATTTTAAATATTTATATGAATATGAAATATAAATATGCGATTAAAATGCGATTAATTAGATTAATTAATTACAAAACCTGTAATTAATTAGATAAAAAAATTTAATCGCCTGACAGCACTAATATATATATATAAATGTGCGAATTGGCTATAATAAGGTAATGTATAAGCATATATTCTATATTCTATAATAATATTTCAAATAGCATTGGTCCGGATGGGAGAATTCAGTACTGTATATACAGAACCTTCGGTTTTATCATCTTCCCTTTATTAATTTCCTTAGATCTTTTGTACACATGATCTCAGGAGGGTACTGAACGAGGTCAGTGGCAGTTTTTTAAGTCTGGTCATTATTATCATGGTGTTATTCACTGTCAAAGATGAAAAGAAAAATCATAATTCATATTTTCCTTTGTTTCATCACAATTTAAGCAAGCCTAGTAATAGACACAATATTTCTGACACTGAGAATACATTCACTGAAGTCCATAGATGTACCTAGATACCAAGAATATTGTTATGGTTTGTCAACAACCCCAATAGCACGGCACAGACAGGTAGTTCAGAGTTAGCCAAAAACCAGGGCGTATTTATTTACAAAACAGAAATGAGCGAAAACAACTAAAGCACAAAGGGAGAATGTTCTTGGCAGAGTTGTCTGCGGCTCTGCAGCTCGTCTTCAGAGCAGAGACGGCACTGTGGCGTTGCGCCTGTGACTCTGCGGCTCTGCAGCTACTTAACGATCCACTCGGGAAACAGAGAGAGAGATAATGTCAACAAGACGAGCGAACGGAATACAATGCAGTCCAGAATTGTTTAGCTGAGTCAGTAACAACAACAAGCGGCTCCTCTTCAGTGTTACCCAAACACACAAAAAACAGAAAGGTCCCGAGTATCCAAAAAAAGTACGTTCCAAAACTCACCAAGGCGCAATTGCGCAAATCGGTCTACGAGGCAGAGATCCAACGGATGGCAGAGCAAAGCAACAGCGGCGACTTCCATAGATGTCCTGGAGAGAAACAGACGAGGTACAACACGGGAGGAAACAAGCAGCAGCCAGTGGTAATCCAAAACGACCCGACACAGAACGTTAGGAACACCAGAGTATATAAGGGCTTCACCGAGCTGATTAGAACTCACTTCAGGTGCGCGAAGGTAATTGGTACCTTGAAGCGTGCGGAATCGGACCAATCCTCACAGTACCCCCCCCTCCACCGGAGCCACCCGGCGACCTGCCCGGCCTCGGCTTCCCCGGATGAGACCGATGGAAGTCGGTGACCAGGGCGGGGTCCATGATGAGCTGGCGGGAGACCCAGCTCCGTTCCTCCGGACCGTATCCCTCCCAGTCCACCAGGTACTGGAACCCCCGTCCCCGCCGTCGGACGTCCATGAGCTGACGGACCTTCCACTGGGGGTGTCCGTCCACCATCTCGGGAGGAGGCGGATCTGGAGCAGGAGGCATCAGGGGACTGAGAGAGACAGGTTTAACCCGGGACACATGGAAAACGGGGTCAATGCGCATGGACGCAGGAAGCTCCCACCACCCTGGCCTCTGGGAGGATGGGAGTCGGATCCTCAGTGGTTGGAGCCCCCTTGGAGTGTAACCGGGACAGAGAGTCGGCCTTCGTGTTGCGGGACCCAGGGCGAAAGGTCAGCGAGAAGTCGAACCGACTGAGGAAGCTGGCCCACCTTGCCTGCCGGCCGTTGAGGCGCTTGGATGCACGGATGTACGTCAAGTTCTTATGGTCCGTCCAAATGGTAAACGGTTCCTCGGCCCCCTCCAGCCAATGACGCCACTCCTCCAAGGCAGCCACTACCGCCAGCAGCTCCCGGTTGCCAATGTCATAGTTCCTCTCGGCAGGAAGGAAACGACGTGAGTAGAAAGCGCACGGATGGACCTTCTGGTCCGTCGCCGACCGCTGAGACTAGTCCAGTATCCGAGGCGTCCACCTCCACAATGAACTGGGGTCTGGGTGGAGCAAGACCGGGGCGGTGGTGAACCTCTTCTTGAGGGAACGGAACGCAGCGCAGGCCGCTGGAGACCAGTCAAACGCCAGGGAGGGAGAGGTCAGCCTGGTAAGTGGTTCCGCCACCTGGCTGTAGTTCCGGATGAATCTCCGGTAGAAGTTTGCGAACCCGAGGAAGCTCTGTAGCTCCTTCCGAGAGGTGGGTTCCGGCCACTCCTCCACGGCCCGGATCTTGCTCGGGTCAGCTCGGGTCAGGCCGCTCTCCACGATGAAGCCTAGGTAATCGACGGAGTCGGAGTGGAAACGGCACTTCTCTGCCTTAACGAAGAGCCGATTGTGGAGGAGGCGCTCCAGCACACGGCGGACATGCTGGACGTGTTCCTCGAGGGTCTTGGAGAAGATGAGGATGTCATCCAGGTATACCACCACAAACTCCTCGAGCATGTCACGGAGGACGTTGTTCATGAGCGCCTGGAATACAGCCGGAGCGTTGGTGAGGCCGAACGGCATCACCAGGTACTCGTAATGACCCCTGGGAGTCTTGAAGGCGGTCTTCCATTCATCGCCCTCTCGGATACGGACCAGATGGTAGGCACTCCGGAGGTCCAGTTTGGTGAAGACGGTAGCCTGGGTGAGGGGCTCGAAGGTGGAGTTCATGAGAGGAAGAGGATACTTGTTCTTAATGGTGATCTCGTTGAGTTGGCGATAATCAATGCAGGGTCGAAGGTCTCCATCCTTCTTCCCAACAAAAAAGAAACCGGCCGCCACGGGGAGGAAGAGGGCCGAATGAGGCCTGCTGCCAAGGACTCAGAGATGTACTTCTCCATCGCTGCCTTCTCAGGGACGGTCAGACTGTAGAGGCGGCTGCCGGGAAGGGGGGCACCTGAGCGGAGGTCGATGGCACAGTCGTAAGGCCGGTGAGGCGGAAGGGCCAGAGCCCGGGACTTGCTGAAAACCTCCCCGAGGTCGTGGTACTCGGGGGAATAGTTGAGAGGTCCGGAGGCGGCACACAAGGGGAACTCCGGGGCGAAGGACTGGACGCCGCCTGAAGACACTGGGCATGACAGGAGGAGCTCCACCCCCTGATGGTGCCGGAGGACCAGGCGATGTGGGGCTCATGCAGCGCGAGCCAGGGCCGACCCAGGACTACTGGGACAAGAGGGGATCTGGTAATAAAAAACTGGATTCTCTCAACGTGGTTACCAGCAATGGTGAGGAGGACAGGACAGGTGCGTTGAGTGATGTCAGCCAGGCGGTGCTGATCCAGCGTGAAAACCTCCGAGGGCCTCTTGAGGTCCTCAAGTGGAATGTTGGCCTGGGTGGCAAACTCAACATCCAGGAAACTCTCATCAGCACCCGAGTCAATGAGTGCCTCCACCGTCGCCCGTTGGTCCGCCCAGGCTAGGGTGACGCTCGTCAGACGGTTAGGTGGTGCACGGGTGTGGGAACAGGAAAAACGGCTCACCAGGATCTCCCGGGGTCCCGGCGAGCCTGGTCTTTTGGCCGGGTAGGGCAATGGGAGATACGGTGTCCATCCCGGCCGCAGTAGAGGCAAAGGCCGGACCTGAGCCTGGACTCCCGTTCAGCCTGGCTAAGGTGTGTGCGTCCCAGCTGCATGGGTTCCTCCTCGGTCACAGACCGGGAGGGGAAAGGACCACCAGTCGCAGAGGGGGCAGGACGGACAGCAGTACTGTCACGAGTACGGGGGGTCTGGGGAACGTCTGGGGGTCCCAGTCGGGCTCTCTCACGCCTTCTCTCCCGGAGGCGTCCGTCGATGCGAATAGCGAGGCTGATTAGGCCCTCGAGAGAAGCGCTCATCACCAACGTGTGAGACACCGGTATCGAATCCGGCTGTCAGCGTTGCCTCCGGCTTGGGCCGGCCGTCATACTGACTCAATTGGCAGAGTCAGCGGGAGGGGAGTCGATGGGTGGTAGTCTGGTCGTTGTAAACAGCGACTCCTACAGGTCGGTCAGGGCGCTTGCACAGCAAGGACATAAGGAGATGTCGAGGGTAGTGTGAGCCTCCCACACGTTACACCTCGCCAATGAGAGTCCGCGTTGGCAGGTGAAAAGAAGTGGCTGGCTGACTCCGCATGTATCGGAGGGGACATGCAATAGATTCTTCAACCCTCCCTACGACCGACCAGTGGGGGGCACATGCGAGCAACGATCAAGACAGGGGAGGGGGGAATTGGCACGAATAAATTGGGATGGGAGAAAAAACTGAAAAAGAAGGAGAAAAAGTGCATAAAAAAATAAATAAAAAGGAAAATAGTATAAAATTAAATAATAACATAAAATAGTCAATCACATCTTACTACACCAGTCTCATTTACACAAGTTCACTTTATAACATCTTTAAAAAAAATATATATATATATTCGTTACTTGCCTTGTGGATACTGGTAGCTTGTACGAGTTGAATATGGCTGTATAGCTCATTTTAAATGATTAGTCCTACGGGTCAAGGAAGTACCAGGTCGCCTGTCTGGTGAAATGAGTGTGACTGTTTTCAGTATAATCTACAGTAATTGATCAGTTATAAATAATAATAATAATAATAATAATAATAATAATAATAATAATAATAATAATAATAATAATAATAATAATAATAATAATAATAATAAATTGTATTTGTATTTGTTCACTAAGATCCCAAGTAGGGATGCTTGATATTGGCTTTTTTACCGATATCAACCGATACCGATATATGCAGGGTCCCCCCCCCCCCACAATTTTTTTTTATAATTTCAGGTAATTAACATTACATATCTCTTGTCGTGTAATTAACACAACATTATGCATACTTTGACAATAAATAAAATAATAATTTATTCTTACTTGCTTGTCTGGGTAAATAAAGGTTAAATAAATGTAAAAAGAAATAAATAAAAAAAATTGAAAACCGATACCGATATTTTGTATGCCAATATCGGCCGATAATATCGGTATGCCGATAATATCGGACATCCCTAATCCCAAGGGATCTTGTTCACTAAGATCCCAAAGTGCTACAGGGTTAAACATAGTTAAAAACATAGTTAAAAACAGAAAAGTTAAAACAACAACACAAGATAAAAAAGAGGCAACATAGTGAACTTTTTAATTTAATTTGTACCATGTTTACAAATATTCTACCTACCTACACCTACAATGTCCACACTTTTGGGAACACCACGTGTGTAATATAATAATGTGTAGGGAGGGAGGCACAGTGTGCAGTGCACTCAATGAAAATGTGTTCTTTTACATGTATATGTTCACCTAAAATGAGCCAAAGCAAATGAGCCTCAGGTAAAAAGAAAAAAAGAGACCTGAACACCAGACATGGGTTAAAGGAAAACTCCAACATTTTGGGAAATTAGCTTATTTGCCATCTACCCTGGAGTTAGACAAGAAAATACATACCTTTTCTTCTCTGTGCAGTAGGAGTAGGAAGACGTTGGGAACTAGGCTAATGGAGGAACCTACTTCCAGTGACTGACGCTAAGCTAGGCTAACAGTGCGCGTCTTCCTACTCCTACTGCATGCACAGAGAACAAAAAGGTATGTATCTTAACACTCCAACATTTTGGGAACCCTGGAGTTAGACAAGAAGATGCATACCTTTTTCTTCTCTGTGCATTCAGTAGGAGTAGGAAGACGTTTGGAACTAGGCTAATGGAGGAACCTACTTCCAGTGACTGACGCTAAGCTAGGCTAACGGTGCGCGTCTACTCCTACTGCATGCACAGAGAAGAAAAAGGGTATGCATCTTCTTGTCTAACTCCAGGGTAGATGCCAAATAAGCTAATTTCCCAAAATGTTGGAGTTTTTCCTTAACACAGGCGCCGGGTGAATTCCTGGGTAAGTAATTGACAAAATCAGGATTTATAAGTTATCAGCCAGATAACTTTGACAATGTATATCTTGACGTTTGGGATCTGAATCTGGTTCAGGGATCAGAAACCCAGTGCTGCTCTACAGCCGTGCAGGGAGGGAGTAACGCTGACGTAGCGACCGTCAGGGTCAGGAGACGTGTCCTTTGTTTTCCACACACAACAGCTACGAATTACAACACGACCACCAGGCCCCAGCGCTCCACACCACCAGTAGACAGGCTGCCGATACGGAGCGTGCCTGATCTCTCAAAGACCTCTCCCCGTCCAAGAGATTGGTTTCGGGGCAAGAATGTCCTCCCTGGCTTAGGTTCGCTGACTGACCTCGGCGCCATCTCCGATAGCAATGGTGAAAAAAAATATTTGTGTCTAGATCACTCAGCATGTGACATCCCCCTGTCAGATTAATGACGCTAGTCTTCCACAGGAGGTTGCTGGCTGTAGCTATCTACACGATAACACAGGAGGTTGCTGGTTGTAGCTCTAGATACGACAACACAGGAGGTTGCTGGTTGTAGCTCTTTACACGACAACACAGGAGGTTGCTGGTTGTAGCTCTCTACACGACAACACAGGAGGTTGCTAGTTGTAGCTCTAGATACGACAACACAGGAGGTTGCTAGTTGTAGCTCTAGATACAACAACACAGGAGGTTGCTGGTTGTAGCTCTCTATACGACAACACAGGAGGTTGCTGGTTGTAGCTCTCTATATGACAACACAGGAGGTTGCTGGTTGTGGCTCTCTATACGACAACACAGGAGGTTGTTAGTTGTAGCTCTCTATACGACAACACAGGAGGTTGCTGGTTGTAGCTCTCTATACGACAACACAGGAGGTTTCTGGTTGTAGCTCTCTATACGACAACACAGGAGGTTGCTGGTTGTAGTTCTCTACAAGACAACACAGGAGGTTGCTGGTTGTAGCTCTATACGACAACACAGGAGGTTGCTGGTTGTAGCTCTACACGACAACACAGGAGGTTGCTGGCTGTAGTTCTCTAAAAGACAACACAGGATGTTGCTGGTTGTAGCTTTATACGACAACACAGGAGGTTGCTGGTTGTAGCTCTACACGACAACACAGGAGGTTGCTGGCTGTAGTTCTCTACAAGACAACACAGACACAGGTTCTTTATAAACAGGCATTTGTTCCTTGGGCTTTAAGTTATCCCCACCTTCTCCCTCCTTGTGAATGAACACAGTACAAAATGCATCAGCAGATTACACAGTAGGCTACATAGTATGAAACAAATTAAATACAATGATGCTTAGCGTATGTGCATGAAACCAAATGAAATGAAATACCTTGTTGACCGCTTGTTCTTGAGTCCTTAAGAGTCCTTGGAAAGTTCTGTTGACTGTTTGCTTTGGCTTCAGATGTCAATAATTGTGACTTTTAGATTAAATATATTGGAGCAGCTTGAGACACCTGCTCACCTGAATTCCACCAGAGAGAGAGAACCCAGTTCTGTCATTTCCATCAAATAGAGAACCCAGTTCTGTCATTTCCATCAGAGAGAGAGAACCCAGTTATATAGCATTACTGGCATCACGTCTCGCTCTTCGCCATATTGAGATATATCTTTATCTCCAATACCTACTGTACTTCATTAACGAAAACAATGCACCCATGCACTTGACCAGGCCCCGCCCCAGTGTCCCCCTATAAGACACCGGACATGGTCATACTCTCCCTTCCTCTTTTTTGTTTCCATCATGGACGCTGCAGTGCACTCCATGAACTAGTAGTTATGAAATGCAGAAGGAAATTGAACAATGTTGGGTTTTCGCCGGAGATTTGCCAGCCCCTCGAATCTTCTCGGCACGTTCTAACAGCGCATCGGGCCTGTCCTGGGGTTTCCTCGTCGTCTGACAGCGGATCGAGGGACGTCGCGCGGCGGCTAGCTGTCGGGCTAGGTCGCACACAGGTAGGGCCTGCGCCACTATGTACAGATACCGAGATGTCACTCCATGTTACCTGTTACCTGTTTACTGCACAATGTTGTTTTTTCATTTTTGATTCTATTATATGTTGTACCACTGTATTGCACATCGTTGCGGGCAAAACCACCCGCATTTCATTGTATACCTGTATGCCGTGACAATTAAAACTCTTGACTTGACTTGACTTGACCAGGCATCAATGCTGGCGTTAGTGATACTGCTCGTTGTCCCGTGAGACAACCAAGTTGTGTATTGGCGCAAGGGGCAGGATATCTGGGTAAACGTTGTCGTCATGACTCTGAGTTGGTCGTTTTCCCAGCTATCCTGGAGCGCGCGGCTAATGCTAATGCTTCGATGCTGGGTCACTGTTCCGTTGTTCCCCGCTGTGGGCTGTCACCGCTTTTCCCTCCTCTTAACCGGTTCATTGATGAAGGTCAGTCGGTAGCTAATGTGGGGGGTTTTGCTGAGGCTTATTTACCCTTTTTATGGGTGAATGGGCTGACAACAGGGCGCAAGGCAGGTGTACCCTGGCTTAAGAGCCAGGTAGCATCGATCCTTTGCCCGGGCAGGGTTGAACGGTGTCCCACCCAGAAGCCGACGCCTGAGGGCGAGTCGGCCCGGCAGGTGGCGGTATGGGCTGATGATGTTTATACCGCCACAAGATGGAATTTAGCAGCGGCCAGTGTCATTGCTCAGCTGACTGTTTTTCTGTCCACATTGATGTTGGGTAGTGGGGCTGCAGGGCCAGCCGACGGCGAAAACGTTGCACGTGTTTTTGGGGTTATAGAACTCTTAACTCAGTCGCAAGCTATAACCGCAGGGAGGATCAGGATGCTATCAACTCTTATTCATAGGCATCTCTGGTTGGAGCAGTCTTCCCTTGGGGAGGAGGAAAGGTTTCTTCCTTATGGCTCCTTAGGGCTCCTTAGGGCTCCTCTTTCCGCGGAGGGACTCTTTTGTATTTGACCTGGGCCCCACACCGCCTCGCATCATGCAGCCAGAGGTGAGAGCACGGCCTCGTCAACGGCTGTGGCGACGCCCTCGACCAGCGGCCATGTTTCCCCCGCCTGAGGTACCCTGGGCACAACGTCAACAGGTGACCACAAGGCCAACAGCCTTGGCGGCCGAGGGATCGGCTACATTAGATGAGCACGCCCTAAAAAACCATCGCCGTCTAGCTGTGTGCAGCTCGCTCTCCGGTCACTCCCCCCCCCAACACCAGCGGGATAAGGGCTCTGATTTGTTTCCTTTGGTTGCGGGTCGCGTGTCTTCAATGAAGCGCATGCGGCCCCATGTTTCGCTTCTCATGGGGACAGGGGCTGACACCCAGTTGGTGACTGGGTCTGTCCGTGAGAATGTTGTGCTGTCACGTGGCTCCCTCGCCACGTGTTCTGCATCTGCGATTGGTGAGCCTAGTGTTACGTCTGTCAACTACAAAGGTTGTCAGCAGGGGGGCTCGAGGCCTCTTCAGGCTCAGCGCGGGTTTCCCCGACCTCGCCTTTGCCAGGCCGGGTGTCACGCTAGTGCCTCCCACTCCCGGAAGACCGGCAGTGGTCTGGCAGGCGCGCGTGATTTGGGTGGTAGTAATATCACTGCAGGGCTACGGTGTGTAGGAACTCACCCTATCGGGCAGTGTGGGGGGCTCACACCTTGCATGTCCAGCTGTAGAACAATTCAGTGGGGGAGCTTTTGTCACCTGGTATGATGTCAGTTTCTCCCGTATCAAACCGGCCCTTTCTGTCTGGGTCCCCCCTTGGGTGCGATTGCCTCATGGGTAGTGTCAGGTTCCGATGTCCCGACTCCATGGAACGCTCTGCTCGTGCGGTTAGCGGGTCCAGGGTTGGCTACATCAGTGCCATATGTCGACGTGGATGGAGATAACATTGAGGCGGGGGCTTGTGTTGCAGTTTGCACAACCCCACCCTCCGTTTTCAGGTTTGGTGCAGACCCTGTTGTCAGGGTCAGCAGCAGTGACAGCTCTGGCCGACAAGATCCGATCTCTGTTGGCGAAGCAAGCCATAGTCGTGGTCCCAAGGGAGGACGCGATGTGTGGCGTTTACTCCCGGTATTTTCTGGTGCCCAAGAAATCGTATAGTCAGACCTATACTGGACCTGTCCGCGTTCAATCGTCTGATTGTGGCGAGACGGTTCAGAATGTTGACCGTCAAACACCTGCTAAGCGCTGTCAGAGTGGGAGATTGGTTCACCTCCATAGACCTGAAGGATGCGTATTTTCACATCCCGATTTTCCCTCCTCACAGGAAATTCCTACGCTTCCTGTTTCAGGGTGTGGCGTACGAATACCAGAGGCTGCCGTTCAGCTACTCTCTGGCCCCCCGCACATTCACCAAGTGCGTAGAGACCGCGCTGGAGCCTCTACGTCATCAGGGGATACGAATTATTTTCTATCTCGACGACATTCTGCTCCTCAGCCGGTCGGAGGAGGTCGCCAGGTCTCATACCAGGCTGGTGGTGGAATTCCTCACCAAGCTGGGTTTTGCTGTGAACTGGAAGAAGAGTACACCTCTTTCCAGTCAACAGGTGGAGTACTTGGGCTTGGTTCTAAGCTCAAGGCCCATGAGGGCAACCCTCTCGGAGCGGCGGCGAGTGGCTATCCTCGACGCGCTCAGGAGGCTCCGTCCTGGCAGGACGGTTGCGGCGCTGTCTGTGATGCGCCTGCTCGGTATGATGGCATCTGCTCACTCTGCGGTTCCTCTTGGCCTCCTCTTCATGAGGAGGATACATAGGTGGTTTTCCAGTATGGGGATAGACCTGGTGAGAGGCAAGTGGAAACGTTTGAAGGTTCCCATGTCAATACTGGGGGATCTCGACTACTGGGGGAGGACTGGTACCCTCACCAGTGGGGTCTCCATGGGCGGCAGGCTGTCATACGTCACGGTCTTCACCGACGCCTCCCTCATGGGTAGACACAAGTGTTCAGTATGTACATATGTACAATGTTCAATGCAGAATAGAAGTAACTGAGTTACCATACAATATACTATACAATATACTAATTACAATATACTATATAGTGCAAAGCATAAATGGGATGAGGTACAATTTAGGTACAATTTACAGTAAGGTGTACTGAGGTATGGGTTATAGTGCAAATTCTTTGCCAATAAATATAAAGTGTGTTTAGGTGTTCTAAAGTGTGTAGAGTGGGTGCTGCAGTGAGTTGTTTGTTTAAAGTGAGTGTGTGCATGTGGATGTGTGTGCTGTGAGTGCTTTTGATGGTTGTTGCATAGGGTTATTGTTCGTTGAGCAACCTGATGGCCTGGGGATAGAAGCTTCTTCTGAGTCTTTCTGTGCTTGCCATGAGACTCCGGTATCGCTTGCCTGACCGCAGCAGTTCAATGTGTTGGAATTGAAGGCGGTCCTTCTGGTCCTCAAGCAGCTTGGCCACTTGGTGGTGGGAGAGCACGTGTTGGTCAGGACGGACAACACGACGACAGCATCGTATATCAACAGACAGAGTGGAGTACGCTCCATCCGTCTGCACCGGGCGGCGTTCGAGCTCTGGCTGTGGGCGTCTCTCAATCTGCGCAGCCTGAGGGCGCTCCACATCCCTGGCAAGGAGAATGTGGGCGCAGATGTGATGTCGCGCGGCGGTCCTCATCCCGACGAGTGGGGACTACGTCCAGACATAGTCAGACAGGTCTGGGACCGCTTCGGGGAAGCCTCGGTGGATCTGTTTGCGAGCAGACAGTCTCACCAGTGCCCCTTGTGGTTCTCGGCCAGTCGGGGGGACAATCCTCCCTTGGGGGTGGATGCCTTCTCGATGTATCCATGGCCGGCCGGGATTCTGTACGCGTTTCCCCCCATACATCTGATAGGTCAGTTGTTGGAGCGGATACGTCGGGAGCGCAGGACCTTGATCCTGATCGCGCTGGACCGGGGCACAGCTGTTTGGTTCCCGGTCCTGATCCAGCTCTTGGTAGCCCCGCCGTGGCTTGTTCCTTGGTCGTCGCGGGCCCTCTCTCAGGCGCACAGGTCTCTGTGGCTGTTCCCTGTTCTGGGACAGCCGCTGATGGTTTGGCTGTTGATAGGGTGAGTCTGGAGGGGATGGACCCTTCTGTGGTCGACACCATCCGGAACGCGCATGCTCCCTCCACTATCGTGGTTTATGCGGGTAGGTGGCGTATTTTCCAAGAGTGGTGTAGAGTGGGGGGCTTGGACCCGGTGTGCTGCCCCCTGGACGCTGTCCTTTCCTTCCTTCAGTCTATTTTGGGTAGACTGTCGGCTTCAACGGTGAGGGTATATGCCGCGGCTATATCCTCTTGTCATGTGGGGTTTGAGGGCGTTACGTTGTTCAGCCACCCTCTTGTGAAGCGTTTCCTGCTTGGCGCTCGGCGTCTTAAGCCGGTGGAACGTTCTCTCTCTCCGAGTTGGGACCTCCAACTGGTCCTCGGCCGGTTGTCTGAGGCCCCGTTTGAGCCTCTTGAGCAGGCGTCTTTGGAACAGCTGTCTTTTAAGGCTGCATTCCTGCTGGCCATCACCTCCGCTAAGCGCGTGGGTGAGCTGTGTGCTCTCTCGGTGCGGCCTGAGTGCTTGTCTATTCGTGTCAATAGCGGTGCAACTCTGAGGCCTAATCCAGTCTTCGTGCCAAAAAATATCCGGAGCTCTTTTCGCTCCAGGGATATTGTGATTCAGGCTTTTCATCCGCCTCCTCACGCTGGTGAGTTAGAGGCAAGCCTTCACCTGTCGTGTCCCGTCCGGTCTTTGGGGGTTTACCTCAGTCGGACTCAGGACCTCAGGGCTACCGATCAGCTCTTTGTTTGTTACGGTGGCTCTCGCGCTGGTAAGGCACTGTCCAAGCAGTGCCTCTCACATTGGTTGTGCGAGGGCATTGCCCTTTGCTACACGTTGGCTGGGCTGGCCCCCCCTGGGGGTGTCAGGGCGCACTCCACTCATGGAGTGGCGGCCTCTGCCGCCTTGTTAGGGGGGGCCTCTGTGGAGGACATCTGTGCTGCGGCCTCCTGGTCCTCCCCGGGTCCCTTCGTTAGGTTTTACCTCATGGACATGACTGGGGGTTCTGTCTCCCAGGCGGTTCTGAGGTCTGGGACCTCCCCTACGTCCCACCCTTCGGTGGGTTAGCAGGGGTGTGTGGGTGTGTGCCACGGGGTGATGTGTCACACGTGGTCCCGCCTGTGCTGTGCGTTTTTAGGAGTCTCTGGTTCCCTCTTTTTTTGCATTTTGGTGGAGTTGACTGCCGCACCCTTTTCACTAGGATGGGCGGAGAGCGAGATGCGATGCCAGTAATGCTATATAACGAAAGGTTATAACTATAACCTAGTTATATGAATACTGGCTGAGTGTCTCGCTCTTAGCGCGCCCTGAGGTTCCTTGGTTGGGTTGTCTATGATGGAAACTTTTTCCCGAGGAAGGGAGAGTATGACCATGTCCGGTGTCTTATAGGGGGACACTGGGGCGGGGCCTGGTCAAGTTCATGGGTGCATTGTTTTCGTTAATGAAGTACAGTAGGTACTGGAGATAAAGATATATCTCAATATGGTGAAGAGCGAGACGCTCAGCCAGTATTCATATAACTAGGTTATAGTTATTACCTTTCGTTCTGTCATTTCCATCAGATAGAGAACCCAGTTATGTCATTTCCATCAGAGAGAGAGAACCCAGTTACATATCGTGTAGCTCTGCTCAGCGCCATATTGCACATATCTCACTTCAGTACTTGTGCACTGAATAAAAACTCACAATGTACCTTTACATACCAACATCCGTCTGGCCACACCCCCATCCGCTACCTATATAAGCAGGGGTGTGGCCATGCACTCACCTCCTTCTTCACTTTCACCACAAGAAAGTGCCTTGTATACCAATCACTTTAAACGAATTAAGCTGAAGAAAGGAGAACAGAAGAGCAAGGAGATACGTTGACTTTATATCTTTGTTTTCTCTCTCACTTTTTTCGAGAAAATACGGCGATAATGTCTTTGTCACTGGGGTGTCTGGAAGATGATGATCATTCTGACCTCCACCGGCTTTTTCGTATTAGGGGCTTGCGTCGCTGGTCTAATCCCCACCTGCAGTCCTCTATGCTGCGGCTGGATAGGTATTGAACCTCCGGTTCTACAGCTGGACTGTGCAGGAGGCGTCAGCTGTTGTGAGAAACTGGCTGCCTCTGGGTGAGTGATGTTTTGCTATGCGAGTGCCGGTTGTGTTGCTATGGGGGTTAGCTGCACAATTTTACGAAGGCCGGCCCCAGACTAGTGTCCTTTGTTCGGCCTCTTAGGCGGCGGACAGAGGGTCCTGGTTTGAAGCCCATGATAGTCAAGCTAGTGGGCCGCAACCGAGATCTGTGGTTGAAACCCGGGGTCTCTGGACGAGCGGATTCTTCTCTGTCCCGTGAAGGCCCCATCTTTCAAATGAGTGGACGTTTAAACCCTAAACACGAGGAAAAGTGAGTCTGGATCTTCGTTATCGGAAGCTCCATGCTCAAGTCGGCTGCAGCCCATAAGGGAATTGTGCCGACTCCGCTGTATGTCTGTTAAATCACCGTTCTGAAAATGGTGTTGACTTTTCTTTTTCTCTTCTCTCTTAGGATGAGGAGGGAGTCAGACGGCGGCCTGTCTGAAGTGTGGCTTATTATGTTCTTGTGTACAGTTCAGGTGATAGCTGCTTAGCTTGCGTGCTAGCTGGGTGGCCTACCTTTTGGCCAGTTAGCTGTTAGCTGCGGCGCTAGCTCGTTGCGTTCACTAGGCTAGGAACATTAGCTTGTTGCTATCAGTCGGCCTGATTTGGATGTTAGCTTAATGCTACACTGTTGTACATTGCTGTGTGAATAACAAGCCTTAACACTCTGACTACGACGTCATCTTTGACAGAGGATGTTAGTTGACCCTACACCGTGTGCCCTGCCAGCGAGGACTTCGTCAACATGGAGAATGTAGCGGCTGGTTGGCGCAGCGGACATTGCCCTCGTCACCAACGCAAGAGATGCCGGGTTCGACTCCGGCTGTCGCCGTTGACCAGTGTTTGCAGTCCTCTCAGCGCTCAGGGTGTAGGTAGGAGTCCTGCTGGACGCTTAACACCTCTTCTTTCCTTCCCTTCTAAATGTTTTGTAATAACGATGTTTCCAAAACATATGTTGCTGCGCTACATTTGGGGATACGACATGTGTTGTGTGTGAATTGTCTTGTCACTGGTATAGGTTTCTCTCTACCTAGAAAATCTGCATTGTTTTTTACGTGAGTAAAAATGAACTGGTTTAGTTGTGATGAGAACTTGTGGGTTCATGTAACGTTAGTAACGTAGTTGAGCTCACAACTAAGTGGGTTGTTTACCCTGCAAAGCTATGCTTAGTGACATGTGATCGAGGAATAAGTCCTTCTCTCAGCCTGTGATGACAATAAACAGGTAGCGTGTTCACATATTAACAGGGCAGTACCTGTTCAACCTGGTCGTATCAAGGGTAACTTGGGAAGGGGTGATCCCTCCGGTTTCCCTGGGGCTTCCCCCCTCCTCTCAAACATGTTTTGTTTACAATATATTGTGTCACTATGTTTGTGGGGATACGGTGTAATCCCTCAGCTTAAACTGCTGGGGTTGTGCTCCTGCTTGAGAAAACGATTTTTTCCTAGGGAAAAGATGGTTTTGATCGCTGTCATGTGGGCTTAGCAAGGCCTGTGGCCAATACATAATCGAGGACTTGTGTCTTCTCTCATTATTAAAAACGGCGTTCCTCTTACGGTAGTGAGAGTGTACTTTGCCTTTTTTATTGTGATGAAGGGTTGTGTGTGTCGTTAAGATCTACAACTGGTTTAGGTGTTGGCCTACAGAAGCACATGTGTAAGTCTGGTACCGGGGCTCTTAAAGGGCCCTCTCTGGATCTGTGTTTTTTCTTTGTAAAAATCAGATGGCTGTTTTCTCTGGGTCTGTGTTTTTTCTTTGTAAAAATCAGATGGCAGGTTTTTCGCACATTAGTCTATGTGAAGCTTTAACGCTTCATGTAGCATGCTATGACTGGTGTCATGGCTCTACTTTGTCATTACATCGTATCAGGGGTGAGGGGTCAAAAAGAATAAAAGGGGTGAACTGGTAAACCTTCCTCCCCTTTTTCTGATTGGTCAGGGGTTAAAACCCCCTGTCCTTCGGGCTTCCTGTCACGTTGCTGGATCAGCACGTTACAGGGTAGGGGGGGGGGAGGGAGTTTCCTGGTCCCACGCCATGAAAGATTGGGCGTGTGAACCGCGGAAATTCCCCCGCCATAGAGTATGTCACTGGGCGCGTTTCTATTGGTAAGACTTCCGTGGGTTATTCAGGCTCCATGTTGTGGACCTCTGTTACAGGGAGTTTCAGAGCCTCCTCCTCAGGGAGTTCAGAGCCTCCTCCTCAGGGAGTTTCAGAGCCTCCTGTGAGTTCAGACCCTCCCTCCCAGTGAGGAAGCCTCCTCAGAGTTTCAGAGCCTCCTCCTCAGATTGTCAAGGTGAGTAGAACTTTAAAAGAAGTTCTGCTCTGTTGTATGTGGTTGCAATATGTCTTTTCAATCTATTGCTCACGTGGGAAGTCTCTCTGGGGGTTCCCCGTCCTCTCCTTTTTTGGAGTAAGTGGACGGGGTATTGTTTAGGGTTTCCCTGACTCCTCGCCTTAAAGGTCTGTTGAGTCATGGGTTTCCCCCCGTCATAGGGGTACGTCGCTCTCCGTCCCCTCTTTATGGAGCATGGTTGACGGGGTGGTGTTTTCCCTCAGCCGCGTCGTATGGGACCCATGTCCGTATTATTTCTTCTTTTTTTCTGTCGAAAATTATAAATTAAAAAAGCGGCTTCTTGTCGTTCTCCCAGGCGGCTTGGAGGAACGGTATCTGGTGTCTTGTTAGACTATCCATTGATGTGTTTTGGGTCTCGACGTGTACATAGTGCTGGCCCTGGGTGTTTCTGATAGGAATCATGCATGAGACTTGCGCGCCTTGGTTGCTCATCATTAAAACAGCGTTTTTATGGGGCAACTGGGATGGAGTTTGTCTCTTCCGAGCGCCAGTTTACTAGGTTTGTCTCGACGAATTCTCGTTCATATCTGGGGGATGTTAACGGAATAGATCAAAGCATAGGTAGAGGGGTCTCACGCCCTTGGGGTGGGCCACTGAGCACGGTACGAACGGGACCGTCTGGGTGGCGCCCTCTATAATGTTTTGGATCGACACGCGTACCTCCCCCCCTCCTAGTGTTGGGGATGTCGGCGTGATTAGGGCACGGGACTGGTTCTGGTCACGCCGGTCCAGGTCAGTTAACCCGTTGTCCGCCGGGGATGTTTTGTCGTTTACATCAGATAGAGTACCTAGTTCTATAATTTCCATCAGATAGAGAGAACCCAGTTCTGTAATTTCCATCAGATAGAGATAACCCAGTTCTGTCATTTCCATCAGATAGAGAACCTAGTTCTATCATTTCCATCAGATAGAGAGAACCCAGTTCTATCATTTCCATCAGATAGAGAGAACCCAGTTCTGTCATTTCCATCAGATAGAGAGAACCCAGTTCTATAATTTCCATCAGATAGAGAACCTAGTTCTGTCAGGACCACACCCCTGGTCGGTGATAGAGGGGTGTGGTACTGGTCAGTGATAGGTGGTTCTGGTCAGTGATAGTTTAATTAGGATACATGTAGTTAGACTAGTTTAATTAGGCCAAATGTAGCTAAACTGGTGTATTCCAGCTGTGAGCTGGTGACTAAAGTGTGGCTGGTATTACATCTATGGTGCAAGGCAATGAACCCTCAATACTGCTACAGGGGCACTGCACTGCGGGCGACCCTGTGCTCCGACCTCTGATGAAATGCATAATGGGGGACTGTGTGTACTAGGAGATGAGACGGTCGTAGTCAACCAGCACCTGCTAACGGGTAAAATAAATACTAATAGCTGGTTAGTGCGGCTGCCTGTGGATCCAAATATACTCAGTTACATTAGGAGGGATAGGAGGACTGTGTGTATGTGTCACAAGGAGGGATAGGAGGACTGTGTGTATGTGTCACAAGGAGGGATAGGAGGACTGTGTGTATGTATGTAACTAGGAGGGATATGAGGACTGTGTGTATGTACAGTATGTAACTAGGAGGGATATGAGGACTGTGTGTATATGTACAGTATGTAACTAGAAGGGATATAAGGACTGTGTGTATGTACAGTATGTAACTAGAAGGGATATGAGGAATGTGTATGTACAGTATGTAACTAGGAGGGATATGAGGACTGTGTTTATGTACAGTATGTAACTAGGAGGGATATGAGGACTGTGTGTATATGTACAGTATGTAACTAGAAGGGATATAAGGACTGTGTGTATGTACAGTATGTAACTAGAAGGGATATGAGGAACGTGTATGTACAGTATGTAACTAGGAGGGATATGAGGACTGTGTTTATGTACAGTATGTAACTAGGAGGGATATGAGGACTATGTGTATGTATGTAACTAGGAGGGATAGACAATTATTTGTATTGCAAATCGACAATAAAACAATCTTCTTCTATTAATTTGGGGGTCCTTGACATGGACGGGTTTGAGAACCAATGAGCTACTGTACAGTATCTCTCTCTCACACACACACACACACACACACGCACGCACGCACGCACGCACGCACGCACGCACGCACGCACGCACGCACGCACGCACGCACTCACGCACGCACGCACACACACACACACACACACACACACACACACACACACACACACACACACACACTAAAGGCCAGTGGAGTGTAAGTGGTCAGGGAGCAGACAGCGACGTATTAATAGCGGAGGGTATAAAAGCAAAGAGCAGCTAAAAGAGTCCTGGAGCTACAGTAGCAGGCTGGGCTAGCCGCCGCTGCTAAAACAAACAAGACACTGACCAGAGGACGGCGATGCACACTGCTCTGACGCTACACACACACACACACACACACACATCAATTCACAACGCACACACATGCATGCACACGCAAAGACACACACATCCATTCATAAATACATACGCACACACGCACACACATGCATTCACAAATGCAGGTAGACACACACACTTAAATATCTATGTGAATGAAATGTTACCGTCCCAACCAGGATCTCTCTGAAGTTCTTGATTTTTTTCTTATTCTTATTTTACCAGACAAGTTGACTTTCCAAAAACAGCCTGGGACACGCACACACAGACGCATACACACACGCGTGTGCAGGGGTGTAGCTCCAGATTCTGGGCCCCATGAAAGAATGTATTTGTAGGCCCCCAGTGAATGCGAGCGCGCGTTAGGGCGCGAGCGAATTTTTTTTTGCCATTTTTTTATTGATGAAAACGCATAATATGGTTTTTACCTATACATTCGGATCAGCAGTTCAGCACCTGCACTGTTGGTGGGTGATCCTAGTAAAGGATGTCGCATTGCGTTCATCTTCAATGAATGGACCAATGCAATAGTCTACCAAAGCCCCCCCTCTCTCTCTATATATCTCACACACACACACACACACACACACACACACACACTTCAGAAACAAACATAGTATCAATGAGAGCATCAATAATACACCTGAGTGATGTCTAGAAAAAAAATTAAAAAAAAATGTGGGGCCCCCCTCAGTGCTGGGCCCTTGGAATCATCCTAAGCTACCCCCCCCCCCCAGCTACGCCCCTGCGCGTGTGCATACACAGACGCATACACACACACATGCGCATACACAGACACACCTGGGAGCTGTCCAGTACAACCACAGCCGCAGGCCACTGAGCAGCTCCACTAGAGTAGCTGGGGTTTGGTGCCTTGCTCATGGGCAGTGTGGCGGTTGTCGAGAGAGGGAAGACAGCCTCCAAAGATACTGAATATAAGCAGGAGGATGCTCTTCAAGCACAGCCGATATGATGGACACGGAACACTTCCTGTAAGTCGGTGGCACTTTTACACCGTTGTTGACACTGTGGGGTGAATTCACAAAGGGATTGCATGGCTTTTTCTGACGCTATGCCTGTGCAAATAGCTTTGAAACACAGTTTGCTCTAGCTCAATACATAAGACAATCCCAAATTATATCTCCTATTTCAATTCAGGGCACACATCACCATATTAGCTTATACGCAGATGATGTACTCCTGTTTATGCAGAATCCCTCCGTCTCTCTACCTCATCTGCTCGGCGTGATAGATGAATTTGGCAGCCTGTCCGGCTTTAAGATCAACTGGCCAAAATCTGCCTTTCTTCCACTTAATGAGCCTGCGAAGGCTACTATCCTACCGGCAAATATACTTATGGTGGAGCACTTTAAATGTCTCGGGATTGAAATATTCCCCACTATTAGCCAGACGGTAAGGTATAATTACTCCAGCTTGGGTGACAGGATTACGAATGACTTTAACAGATGGTCCAAATAAAAAAAATCATTACAGGCCTGTGCGTCAATAATTAAAATTAATATTTTACCCAGAATTAACTTTATCAGCTCCATGCTTCCGTTACCTCCTCCTGCTGGTTACTGGCAGAAATTGCACTCTGCCTCATATAAATTTGTTTGGAACAATAAACACCCGCGCTTGAAGAGATCAACTGCCCAAAGGAGTAAACTCGATGGGGGCTTAGCATTTCCAGACTTTAAATATTATTTTCAAGCTTTCTCTCTGAGACCTTTGATCACTTGGTTTGACGCTCAAGCAGCTGTATCTTGGCGACCATTGGAGGAGAAGTTGGTGTCCCCATATAGACTTCAGGATATTGTGTATACCAACATATCAATTAAACAATGTCAATTACGATTTGGCCCTCTTATCACACATGTGATCCAGACTTGGCGTGACACTCAGAAAGGGGGTAAAAACGGCAACAATGGCACACGCATTCCCCTCTATTTAATAACAATCTTCTCCTTATTGGACAACAACAATTAGATACCCTAGATGGGAAAAGAAAGGCATACACACATTGGGGGATATCTTCGACAACTCTGGTCTCCGCTCTTTTCAGGATATATCCAATGGATATGATCTCCCCGGAACCTCCTTTTTCTTTTATTTACAAATAAGAGCAGCTCTGAAGGCTCATGGAGTGCCATGGGACGCTCCACTAGTGCATCACCGCTTTCACAAATTCTTTTATGACAAAGAGACATCGAGAGGCTTCGTTTCTGACTTTTATCGCCATTTACTCATGTCCTTGTATAAAGACCTTCCTCTGGATACGATTTGGAGAAAGGATGTCCCGGAGTTGGATGTAGATTTTGATTGGGATGCAGTCTGGGAAAATGTTCAGTTATCCTCACACAACCCAGATCACCAACAGATTCACCTACATTTTATTCACAGGACTTATTTAACCCCTAGACGATTGAATTCAATGGGTCTCAGACCGGACTCTTTATGTACCTTGTGTCCAAACGGCGCCACAGGTACATTTATGCATATGTACTGGGAGTGCCCCCCTGTTGTGAGTTTCTGGGAAAATGTTACATATCAGCTCTCGGACATTTTCTCTTTAACCATACCTGTATCTCCCTCTGTATTGTTATTGAATGATCTCTCTCAATTACCGACCTCTATACAGGTGAAAAGACTCATTTTGGCCGGCCTCACAGCCGCAAAAAAATGTATTGTTACAATTTATTGTGTACAATCCAAGTGCTACATTCTTTGTACCATTTTTAAGTTATTGACGGACTCCTCGTCTGAGTCGCTTCACCTATGACATCCTTGAGGATGTGAAAATGTGCCTTAATGACGTTAGAAAATAATGTAATGTAGTGTGACTCATGTTGAGGTCCTTGGGTGAGCGGGGGGGGGGGGGGGGGGGGTGGGGGAGGGGGAGAACGAGCGAGTGTCCATGTAGGATGATCACTGTACAGTCTGTATCAGTTATTGTCTTGTCATGTGGTGTTAAGTTATTGTCTTGGGAAGTCTTTTTATGTATTATTATTGTATTGTTTGTGATATATGTTTTGTTTCATGTTGAAAAAAAAAAAGAAAAAAGAAAATATTTGATAAAAAAAAGAAACACAGTTTGCTATTCACAAAGGAAGCACAGCGGGTGAAATGCGGTGGTAACTGCGTTGCTATCAGCATTGCGTCTCGGTGCGTCGGTACTATTTGCTGGTATTTAAATGAGGTAATATGGGTGGAACATGCGCCTCTTTCTATGCAAATCAGCCTCATCGCAAAGACACTCCAATTCACAAAGATCGGCGCTATTTGCCACGCAATTAGCCGAGACCGAAATCATCCGGAGACACAGGTTGCCACCAGCTCAAGAAATTCTTGATCTACTCGATGAAATCAAGGATGATATTGAGCCAGCCACCACATGCAATCTTATTTATTATTTAAATATTGTTATTTAACGTTGTCGGCTTCCCCAATGTTGTCGGTGCTATTGATTGATTGATTTTGTAACAAGATTTTGATTTTGCATCATGCTGCAATTTTTATTTGTGTTATGCATTGCTCTTGCTGCTTGTTTGATTATGTCTTCATTATGTAAAGCACTTTGAACTGCAATTGTATGAAAGGTGCTATATAAATAAAGTTTATTATTATTATTATTGACTGCACTCACGTTCCAATTGTACCACCAAGCGAAAGTAGGAAGCAAACGTATTCAATCAACACAGGTAGTGTGCAACGCCAGTAATATAATAATGAATTTATTGTGTACAATCCAAGTGCTACATTCTTTGTACCATTTTTAAGTTATTGACGGACTCCTCGTCTGAGTCGCTTCACCTATGACATCCTTGAGGATGTGAAAATGTGCCTTAATGACGTTAGAAAATAATGTAATGTAGTGTGACTCATGTTGAGGTCCTTGGGTGAGCGGGGGGGGGGGGGGGGGGGGGGGAGGGGGAGAACGAGCGAGTGTCCATGTAGGATGATCACTGTACAGTCTGTATCAGTTATTGTCTTGTCATGTGGTGTTAAGTTATTGTCTTGGGAAGTCTTTTTATGTATTATTATTGTATTGTTTGTGATATATGTTTTGTTTCATGTTGAAAAAAAAAAAGAAAAAAGAAAATATTTGATAAAAAAAAGAAACACAGTTTGCTATTCACAAAGGAAGCACAGCGGGTGAAATGCGGTGGTAACTGCGTTGCTATCAGCATTGCGTCTCGGTGCGTCGGTACTATTCGCTGGTATTTAAATGAGGTAATATGGGTGGAACATGCGCCTCTTTCTATGCAAATCAGCCTCATCGCAAAGACACTCCAATTCACAAAGATCGGCGCTATTTGCCACGCAATTAGCCGAGACCGAAATCATCCGGAGACACAGGTTGCCACCAGCTCAAGAAATTCTTGATCTACTCGATGAAATCAAGGATGATATTGAGCCAGCCACCACATGCAATCTTATTTATTATTTAAATATTGTTATTTAACGTTGTCGGCTTCCCCAATGTTGTCGGTGCTATTGATTGATTGATTTTGTAACAAGATTTTGATTTTGCATCATGCTGCAATTTTTATTTGTGTTATGCATTGCTCTTGCTGCTTGTTTGATTATGTCTTCATTATGTAAAGCACTTTGAACTGCAATTGTATGAAAGGTGCTATATAAATAAAGTTTATTATTATTATTATTGACTGCACTCACGTTCCAATTGTACCACCAAGCGAAAGTAGGAAGCAAACGTATTGAATCAACACAGGTAGTGTGCAACGCCAGTAATATAATAATGAATGTGGTTGCCAAATTCCCTGGGTTTGTGCATGAAAGCAAAACATTTTAGGAACAGCAGTCTATACGGAATGATGCAAGACATGGATGACACAGACGTTTTTTATATATTTTTTTTCTCTTTTTCTCCGCCTGATTTTAAAAATGTTCTCCCCATCCCAATTTAGTCGTTATGCCAATTCCCCCCCTCCCCTACCTGGTTGTTGTGCGCATGTTCCTCCTACTGGTCGGTACAAGGGAACCCTGAAGTCCATCACATGCTTCCTCCGACACATGTGGAGACAGCCAGTGGCTCCCTTCTCACCTGGCAGCGAGGACTCTCATTGGTGAAGCATAACGCGTGGGAGGTCACGCTGCCTTCACCATTTCCTGCCTTTCGCTGAGCAGGCGCCCAGACCTGACCTGTAGGTGTCGCTGTCCACAATGCCAGATTACCACCCTCGACTTCCCTCCCGCAAAACTCAGCCAAACGAGTTAGTATGACGACCGGCCCAAGCCGCAGGCCAATGCTGACTCCGAGAGTCGAGACCGCAGCCTCTTGCATTGGTGACAAGCGCAATCTCCGCTACGCCATCCGACCACCCATAAGGATGACACAGACGCTTGTGCTGTAATATTCATTGCCAATGTGTAGGGGAAAAGTATGTGCTTTTGTATAGGTGACGGTGGCTACCAACTCCATGTCATGGCAGATTGTGCAGTATGATCGAGCACATATTTGGCATCTTAAAAAGGCTTAGATGCCTGGGTCGTAGCGGTGGGGCAATGATATATATTCCCCCCAAAGCACATCACCCCTTTGGGTGCTGGTTAGGTAATAATCACAATAAATAAAGTTTTAATTTATAATGTTTCATCAGGTCCATGAGGAGTAGACGCTGGATTGAAGAAAGCAGGAAAGCCGGACCAGCACTCTCAGGTTCATTCATTTTTAATGGCAGCCTGAAACAGAAACATACATGTTTCAGAACTATGGTTCCTTCATCAGTGTTGTGGCTAGCAATGATACTTCAGTCAAAATGGTGGTTATATACACCAGGTAGGTAATGACATGACAGGAAATTACATTTACATTTTACATTTACATTTAGTCATTTAGCTGACGCTTTTATCCAAAGCGACTTACAAGTTATGTCGCAGGTGTGCCTGAGCTTGTTGGTCTACAATGACCATAGGAATGACCTATCAATATAGTAGACGCTGGAAACATGTTCAATGAAAAGTTTATTAGAGTATATGATGATGCAGGTTCTATTATCGGTCTAAACATTAAATACAACTTTCTCACTCAAAAAAGATTCCTAAATGAGACAATATTTTCACTGGCACAGTGCCTAACTTCGGCCTAAAGATTCAGCACCATGGACAGGTCTGCTCAAAATAATTTATTTGGGGATGTCATGACAACAAATGCAATGACGAAAGATAGTGACAAAAACAAAGGACGCAATGTGTCATGAAAATACAAATTAAGCAAGCTCTATACATTACAAAATAAACAAAATACAATACGAAATAAACAAAATACAAATGGTGAAAAATACTGTTATATCTATGCCTTATTTCGGGTTTATTTTGTCCCCTTCCTGATATCTGCCAACAGTGCTGTCAGGTGCAAACTGCGCTGGAGCAAATCAGGAGCAAATTGCACACCTATGGGCATGTTTGCGCTAGTATATCATCCGCACAATATCTGTAGTGAATAGGTTGCAAAGACGGAGCAGATAGCGTGCGCTAATCGTGCACAGTTAAGGGTGCTATTAGCGCTGTGCAATCTATTCTTTGTGAATTCGCCCCTTGTGAGTGACTGATGAGTCACAACCTAAACGTTTTCCTCAGAATCTACAGATCAGATAAGATAACATAAGATAAGATAACATAATGATAAGATAAGATAAGAAAATATAATGATAAGATAGGATATGATAAGATAAGATGAAGGTCTTCATGCCCTACCAGTTGTAATATGCGTTACAATAAATATAGGTAATACAATTATTTTTGTATCTGAATATATACTATGAGTACAAGTAAACAGTATACACAGGGTGAAGGTGAGGGTCTGTACCAGGCGTGTTCAAAGTGCCGTGAACTTTGAGATTGGGTAAGCATACAAATATTTGAATACACTTAATTACACATTGTGCCAGGCACAAATGCTATGGGTAAGTGCAGTGTCAAAGAAATGCCATTCACGTAAATGTATGCCCTATAACTCGCTAATAAACGGTAAGCGGAGAGTTACAGTGGCAGCAAATTATTTGCTTTCACTACTAACGATGCAGGCTTACTCGCCACTCAAAAAAATTAAAAGCATGTATTTAAAAAACTCAAACATGTTCTAAACACGGTTTTATATTAACACTTTAATCGCCGAAGACGCTGGGCAGCGTCTTTCCCCGCCATGCTTATTCTGCCGAAGACGCTGAGCAGCGTCTTTGATATCAATATTTCAAAAATCTGTGATCGAAATCATATTTCTCCCCCGGAGACATGATATGTACTGTTGATCCCCTCTCAACTCTCCAACAGTTCAAGAGCGCCATCTGGTGGCCGATCGGCGGATCGCCCAAACAGGAAGTGATGCGGATGAAGTGGTGCTCACCCATATTTCGTCCGGGCACTCGCTATCGTTAGCGGGACTCTATCTTGACACACTGGATATCGATCGGATGCAAATAACTTGATAAACAACATTATTTGGACGTATATACTATTATACAACCTGGAAATGGATAGGATATTTCTACATCCCATAATAGGAATATTTCAGTTCCACGCTAATCGTCCAACGGCGCGAGGAAGATACGGTAAGATTCAGCGTTATTTTTTAACGTGTTCGATATAAACTGCTCTGATGATCATATCACCCACACTAGATGAATGATATAACGTTGGCCACGGAATTATAAACGACCCCCCGCCCATCCGGTCAACATCAGATCATACTTAGTAACTCCTAGAACCACGTCCAGTTGACATTTTTTATCTCGCACAGATTCCTATCAAACTGTATTTCATCATCAATATAATGCATTTGGGGCTATAAATCAAGTTCTGGAGAAAGCTGCAGAAAACGATAAAAACATACTTATACTTTAGACCGTATTTTAGTATGAATATGTGAATGAAAAAGTATAACGTTGCTACACCCTGAACAATAGATATAGGACGTTGAATGGGCCATAGTAATGTCAATTTAGCAATACAATTTAAAAAGTTATAGCCCTGCAAAGAAGGGGAACTTCTCCATGTTAAATAGGGCTGGCGAGGGATGGCAAATTATGAATTTAACTCAATCAAAGTGTTAACATAATAAATAAACAAAAACTAAAAATCTTATGTTGACGAATATGTCCAATAGACTTAACTAAATAACAGATCTAGCTCTCTCCACAAGCGCCCTTTCTCCGTTATGGGTGTCTGACGGCCGAATCTGTCTGACGGCTGATTGATTGATTGATGAAAAACTTTATTAACAGATTGCAGAATGGGTACAAATACTGTACGGCTCAATACACACAATTGTTAAGGGGATGCAGACCAGAGAAAGTCTTTCGTCTTGTTTACATCAGGGTCCCCCCTGGAGTATACTGTATATGAAACTATATGAAATATAGAAATAGATGTGCTCGTTAGAGAAAACTAATTTCAATAATATATGCCGTATTCTATGTGCAAAGATATATAATGTTTGCAGGCATATTTCCACACCACCAACAAAGTACTGGGTCTGTTGTCTCTTATTCAGAATGGATTTGGTGCCAGCTGTCATTCCTGCCCCTCTCCTCTCTGACAATTGAGACTGAATGTAAAATAACAACAGGTACATACTAGAAATAAGCTTTTGAATAAATTCCAATCCCTCTCTCTATATATAGTATAATTATATATAAAACTTTATACACTGAGTTACTGTTATCTTAATTTTAAGGGTAAATATGTTTTGTGGCTCCAGATACATTTTACATGTGCAGGAGGGGGCAAAATGGCTCTTTTGATAGTAAAGGTTGCCGACCCCTGGCATAGGCCTACATTCAAAGGTAAAGTAGAGGCGGTCTTAAATAAAGTAAAACCAGCTTAGTCCTGGGGGCTTTGAGGAGGTAGGCTGTGCCGGAGCGGAGGGAGCATGAGGAGGACTGGGGGGTGAGGAGTTCCTTGAGGTAGGCAGGGGCACCACTGTGTACGCACTGGTGAGTGAGGAGGGAGACCTTGTACTCAATCCTGTGTTCCACGGGGAGCCAGTGAAGTGATCTGAGGGTGGGGGTGATGTGATCATATTTGCGCACCCTCATCAGGATCCTAGCAGGGACATTCTGGATGGTTTGCAGTTTTTTAATGCTTTTACTAGGGATCCCGATGAGGAGTGCATTGCAATAGTCCAGCCTGGAGGAAACAAAAGCGTGGACGAGTTTCTCTGAATGAGTGAGGAACGGAGTTTAGTGATGTTTCTGAGGTGAAAGAAAGAGGTCTTGCAGAGGTGTTTGATGTGTGTTTCGTATGTGAGGTGGGGGTCCATTTTCACACCCAAGTTGGTGACAAGGGTGGAGAAGGGAATGTCCTGACCGGAGAAGGAGATGGTGGTGATGGTGGTTAACCGGACCTGGTGTGGGGTACCGATCAGCATGGCTTGTGTTTTGGATCTGTTCACCTGGAGAAACCTGTGGTTCATCCACGCCTTAGTCTCCTCCAGGCAAGTGGTCAGTGTGGGGGGTGATGAAGGTGATGATGGTGTGATCCGGATATACAACTGGGTGTCGTCAGCGTAACAATGGAACGACACACCGTGCAGGCTGATGATGCGGCTGAGGGGGAGCATGTATAGGGTGAACAGCAGGGGGCAGAGGACGGATTCCTGGGGGACACCGCAGGTGACGGGGTGGTTGGAGTATGTTGCGCCTCCAAGGGAGACACACTCAGTCCGACCAGCCAAGAGGGACTGGAACAACTTAAGGGCTAGGTTGCGGAGTCCGACATTGGAATGGAGACAGTCCAGTAGGATGGAATGATCCACCGCGTGGAAGGCTGCCGATAGGTCGAGGACCAGAATGGATGGGGTTCCAGCATCCGCCGCCATCAGAAGGTCATTGGTTACCCTGACCAGGGCTGTCTCTGTACTGTGCACACAGCGGAACCCAGACTGGAACTTCTCGAAGATATTGTTGTCTCTGAGGTGTGCTTGGAGCTGCTCCGCAACTACCTTCTCCAGCACCTTGTAGAGGAACGGGAGGTTGGAGATGGGCCGGTAGTTGACGAGGGCCTCTGGGTCCAGGGTGGGTTTCTTCAGGAGGGGTGTAATGATGGCAGTTTTGAGGGAAGGCGGAACGTGGCCAGCCTGCAAGCAGAGGTTGATGGTGCTGGTCATTAGGGGACCAATAGTGCAGATGTTGGCTTTCACCAGGGCTGTGGGGAGGGGATCCAGAGCACACGTGGATGACTTCATCCTCCCGATGATGGCCTCGACCTCACGCTGCGTGGTGTCACTGAAACAGCGGAGGAGCTGTGAGACTTCAGGCTGTAAGACAGCAGGTGGAGCAGGTGAAGAAGAGGAGCCGGGGAGGAGAGAGCGGATGCCCTGAACTTTGGCTGTGAAAAATGACATGAAGTCATTACACCGCTTCTCAGTGGTCTCTCTGTGTGCCTGGGTTTGGGGTTTAGAATTGCCGGGGCTATTGTTGATGGTGTTGGAGTAGAACCGTGACCGAGCGTCCTTCAGGGCTTTGGAGTAGGCCTTTTGGTGCTCTCTGGTGAGTCCCGACGCAGTGAGGCGTCGCTCAAGGACACGGCCAGCCACCTTCATCTCCCTCAGCTCGCTGGTGTACCACTCAGGTGTACAGTGGCTGGTGTGGCCACTCAGGGCTTTGTTGTAGTAGCCTACTGAGTCACTGGCTGAGGAGAGGGCAGGCGGGGCAAGATGTTGGAGATCCAACGCCAGAGTGTCCAGGTTGATGTTTTTTATATTTCTGAAACAGATCTGGCACTTGGGCTTTGAATGGGGGGGGGGGGGGGAGCATCTCCATGGAAACGGCCATGTGATCCGACATGCCCGGGTCATATACACACAGGTTGTTAATAGGGCAGCAGGGGCAGAAATCACAAGGTCAAGTGTGTGCCCCCTGTCATGTGTGGGGACCTGCATGTGCTGTGTCAGGTTGACACTGTCCAGCATTTGTAGGAACTCTGAAGCAGAGTGACATGAGAGGGTGTCAACATGAATGTTAATGTCACCGAGAATTACCATGTTTGCAGATGTAGTACAGAGGGTGGTTAGGAGGTCATGTATTTCGGGAATAAATGCTGGGTTTGGTTTGGGTGGCCGGTAGATGACCAGTATGGTCATGGGGAAGGGGGGTTTGCACCTTGCAGCAAGGCACTCGAATGACGAGGGCTGGGGCAGGGGGAAGGGGGTCAGCTCTATTCCACCTCGATGTAGAATGGCCACACCACCGCCACACCGCCCAGTACTGCGGGCTTTCTCTAGGTAGGTGTAACCCGGGGGACAGGCTTCATTAAGGACAGAGTAGGTCCCTGGCTGATGCCAAGTCTAACAAAGACACATCACGTCTATCCCTCTGTCCAGAATGTGCTCATGGATGGAGCAGGAATTTGACGTGAGGGATTGAACGTTTAAAAGTTCTATTTTAACACTCCGTGTTTTCTGTGCCACATAGTGCTCGCAATGTTCACTGAGCTCTCATGACGTCGCAGCACTGCAACAGTGGGGATCGACTGACCAAGCCGTGGGAGTCCATGCTGCTGTTGCTGCGTGTAAACAACTTTCCTCTGGGAACTCTGGGAACTCCTGTGGAAGTACCGGGGCCGGGGAAGGAGTTTCAGTTGTTTGATGGTTGGAAGGCAGGTTGGAATATTTGTGCGTCTCAGCAGCTGCGAGATGGAATATTGCCGCATTCCGATGGAGGAAGATCCGATCATGACGCTAGCTTCTAGCCATGAAGCACTCGTACAGGGGTGGAAAGCTGTGCCAGCCTGGCAGGTGATTGATGGTGCCGCTTGAATTCGGTGAGAACACCAGGATGGTCGGTGTAGAAAAAAGAAGCATGCCGGCAGGTAGGCAAACCACTCTGTGATCAGACAAACAAACAGTTAACAGGTTCCAGAGGGGGGCTAAGAAGCTAAAAGCTAAAAGTGAAAGGCTAAAAATAGCCGGATCCACAGGTAGCAGTAGGAGTTAAAGAAGTGGTCAAGATAGGTTTAAAAACGACAATAAAACAATAAATAATTAACATTAAAACTCGACCGACAGGGAGAAGCGGCAACAAGCAGCGCCAGTGTCCTCTCCTCAGCGTCTACTACTACTATCAGATCCCTTCATTCAAGTATCACCCTTCGTCTTTGTCTCGGTTCTCTCATCCTTGTCTGCAAACTGTGTTATCCTCACCGTCATCGTCACTCGATCGTTACAGAATGACGCCACCAATCAAGAGAACGGGTCCTCGCCCTGGCTTTGTTCTGGGGTCCCGGCTTCCTGCTTCACCCGTGTCCGGACGTTGTTTTCGGGGGTCTGGAAGCAGTACTGTTACACTCCCAGACCTGCCCAAGGCTGGGAGAGTCAACATCACAGTGACAGTAGAAACAATAGGAGTTACTGCCCCACACAGGGGATTGATGGTGGTGTCATGGCGCCATCTGGTGCTCACCTGCAGATAATGCAGTCAGTGAAAATCCTCTCTGATTGCATTAAGAATATGCTGTTGTTACAATTAGTCTATTTGTTACAAGTGTTATCTGTTTAGGTAGTTCTTTGTGTTGGTATTCTTATCCTGTGTTTTGTATTGCCTAGTTCCTCTTCCTGTTTTGATTATTGTTTTGTTCTAAGTGCCTGTCTCTCCCCAGCTGTTTTTGATTGTTAATTAGTTTCAGTATTTATTGTTGTTGGTTGGTTGGGTTATAGTGGCGTCATTGTCTCTGCGTTGTCCCTGTGTCGTGCTCGTGTTCCCTGATGTTTGTAAAGTGAGTTTGTGCCTGTCTACTACTGTCGTTTTCTTGTTTTCACTCATTGTTTGTTAGTCCCAGTGCCAGTGCCTTTCTTTTGTGTTGTATTTTGTTTTGATTCAGTAAAGATCCCTTCACTCAAGTATCACCCTTCGTCTCTGTCTCGGTTCTCTCATCCTTGTCTGCAAACTGTGTTCTCCTCACCTTCATCGTCACTCCCGATCTCTCTCTCTCTCTCTCTCTCTCTCTCGCTCTCTCTCTCTCTCTCTCTCTCTCTCTCTCTCTCTCTCTCTCTCTCTCTCTCTCTCTCTCTCTCTCTCTCTCTCTCTCTCTCTCTCTCTCTCTCTCTCTCTCTCTCTCTCTCTCTCTCTCTCTATCTCTCTCTCTCTCTCTCTCTCTCTCTATCTCTCTCTCTATCTAGATAGGAGTGCATCACCTTGTTTGTAGAGAGAGAACTGCCTCTCCCTGAACGTCAGCAAAACAGAGGAGATGATTGTGGACTTTAGGAGGTCGGGGGTCAGGGACTACAGCCCCCTCAGCATCGATGGGGAACCGGTTGAGAGAGTGAACAGTTTTAAGTACCTCGGAGTCCACATATCCAAGGACTTGACATGGACCACACACATTGACAGTGTTATCAAGAAGGCACGACAACGCCTCTACTTCCTTAGGCGCTTAAGGAAGTTCAACGTGAGTCAGATGATCCTCAAGAACTTCTACTCATGCACAATAGAGAGCATCCTGACTGGAAATATCACCTCCTGGTTTGGGAATAGCACTGCACAAGACCGCAGCAGACTACAGAGAGTGGCCCGTTCAGCCGAACGCACAATTGGAGGGGGGCTTCCCACTCTCCAAGGCATTTACAACAAGCAGTGCATGGGCAAGGCTAAGAGAATAATCAAAGACTCCAGGCACCCAAACAACTGCCTCTTTGAACTGCTGCGGTCAGGCAAGCGATACCGGAGTCTCATGGCAAGCACAGAGAGACTCAGAAGGAGCTTCTATCCCCAGGCCATCAGGATGCTCAATGAACAATGATTGCTCAATGAACAATGATTGAACAATGAACAATAACAGGCCAGCAACACACCCACAGCACACACACACTCACTTTAAATAAACAACACACTGTAGCACCCACTTTATTACACTTTACACTTTATATTTATATTATTGGTAATGAAACTGCACATCTCTCATTCCTTATTGCACCTCACCACCACAACGGTGGCACCACAAGCTAAGCTATACCTCACCATTGTTGTACCAGATGTACAATGCTGTATATAGGCAGTGTTGGGAAAGTTCACTTTATACATGAACTAGTTCAGTTCACAGTTCAAAATTTTTAAAATGAACTAATTTTGTTCTTTTTAGTTCTTTTTTGAATTTTTTATAGATTTTTCACGTACAGTTACTTACATTACAAATACACACATTGGGATAAGGGGGGGGGGGTCCTCCAGTTCATCTCTATGCCATCATCCTAAGCAAGCAAAAACAAAACAAAGAGAAAAACAAGCAAAAAGGAAAGCAGATCAAGACAGGCACTGTACAGTATTGCACTTGCCTCGAGCCCATTCACATGTAGACATACATATATTTATTTTTTCCTATCCTAGGTCTGTCCATACAATGGGGCACTGGGCCTTTAGGATCCGATACATTTCAGCAGGAAAATAGTCTAATAGTGGGGCCCACACCTCCTGAAAGGAAGCGTTGTTGCCTCTATGCATTGCACAGTGTCTTTCATGGGGTAGCACACCGAAGATCTCTCTATACCACATTTGTAAAAATGGAGGCTTATCCTTAATCCAGTTTATCAAAATGCATTTCCGGGCTGAAAGTAGAAGTTTATCAAATAGTTTGAATTGTAAACTCTTTTAAATGCATACGACGACGTCTAGAGGTAGAGTCTGACTCTGACTGAGCGAGTGCTGCTGCAGCTCTCGGCTTCTGCGCGCAGATTCTGCTGTTCCACTGCTTGTTGTGAGGAGAAGTCTGATGACGTAGCAGGGGGTGACAGGCGCGTTGCCAGATCGGGTGGTTTTACGCATAATTTTTAAGCCTGTTTACAGTGTGTTTTAACTGAGTTTTTGGCTGAAATGCATATGAAATATGCAGTAGCGGCTCGTACTATCTACTGTTGGGTGGTCGCAGCCGGGGGTTCACGTTAGGTCGAGTTGAAAATGTAATGCTCTGAGATGCTCTGGAGCAATCTCTCTCTCTGTCTCTCGGATCAATCCAATAAAATAATTAACACATGTATATGTTGTCATTTTAAACAACTCACCATTCATTCATTATGCATCAGCAGCAGCTAAATTAATGTTATAGTTCACAACACAGCAGCGTGTTTTGAATCGCTAGCCTATTATCGTCTCAGCAAGCACAGTCAATACTTTCCGTAGCCGCATTTCTCGGAGACAGCTGTGTAGCGAGAGCGAGAGAGAGAGAGAGCGAGAGAGAGAGAGAGACTCAGTGTTTAGTCTAAACGTTCAGGGCAGGAGGGCTTGATAAAGTGTATAATCCACTGTTGATGTATATTCAGACCACTGTCCAGACTGCATCCGCCATATAGCTTGTTAGACAAGTGTTAGCTGTTAGCACCACACAACACAAGTACTTTGATGATTTCTTTGTCCATTTCCGCGTCGAACAGACTGCAAACTACCTGGCGTTCTATCGCCATGCTCTAAGACAAACTCTAACCTTAACCAACTTTGAAAGAGTGCCTAAGCTTAACCGTCAAAAGAACTTGCCGTCACGCTCTAAGAGAAATAGCTGCATCACAACCTATGATCACAACAACACAAGTTACACAACAGAACAGCTACAACAGAAACTGACGTCGGCCAATCAGAGAGCGTCTCCGCGAAATGCGGCTACGGGAAAAAAAAACTGAAGTCGGCCAATCAGAGAGCGTCTCCGCGAAATGCGGCTACGGAAATTCTAGACGCTGCTACGGCTGCTTGCCTAGACCGCTTCAAATCGTGCCCGGCTTCCAACATAATACATCATATTTCAACGCACAGCGCGTTATGCACTGATTGGCTGCGACGGATACAGCGATGACGCACTCAGAGCGCTATTGCGTCTAGCCCGGGCGAGAAATACGGCTAGGAGCCGCTAGGAGAAATGCGGCTATGCGCAGTGAGTCACTTCCTGTTCAGGAAAACGATTATTTTTTATTTGATATATTAATGTTATATTGTGCATTGGAAACACAAACATACTTAAAATGAGTAAATATTATTCATTTTAAACATGTTTATATTATTTATAGGGCTATAAAACAAAAAACAAAAAAAAAATTTCTTCTTCTCTCTCTATTAACAGGGTGGTCGGGGCCCGAGCGCCCCCAGTGGCCAGCCGCCACTGGAAATATGGCACATCTTTGAACGCCGTTATAATAGAGTGCTGAGAATGAACGCACTTTTGAACTCTGTTACACAGGGCTGAGAATGAACGCGTTCTCAATTACGTTCATTTAGCGGATATACAGTACGTTCAGTTCAAGTTCGCCCAAAATACGAACGCGTTCATGAACGATCGTTCATTGAACGTGTTCAGGTACATCACTGTATATAGGTATACTCAACAATTGTTGTTTACACTTGTGTTTACTTGACTGCTTGACTTTCTATTTTTTACTTATACTTATTTATACTATCTTATTATTATCTAGCACACTCTCAGAAGCGAAACAGAAAGAAACATTTCATGCAAAGTATTCTGTATTTCTGTATGACAAATAATAAAGAAATTGTGAGGGTTCGTCTGTCCCTGGGACCTTCTCCTCTCCTCAACAGCCCCCACCCTTGCATAAACTTTCCTCTCCTCCTCACCAGCCCCCACCTTTGGACAAGCTTTTACTTTTGGCTTTTGTATTGTCTCCCATGTGTTTTAACCTTGTGTTATCTCTAGTCTTGTTCCCTTTGTAATTGTTTTATTTGTCCCTTGTATGGTGTTTACTCTGTCTAGTGTTCAGTCTTTTCTTGTGTGGTTAGTTTGTTTGTTTCCCTGTTATTTCCCCAGAGTGTTTGGTCTTGTGTTCTCCCCATGTGTGCCTCATTGGTAATTAGCGTCCCATGTCTTAATTAGTCTCCCTATATATGGTGTGTGTTCCCTACCCTTCAGTGTCGGTTCATTTTTGGATTTCATGTTTAGGTTCCTTGTTGATGCTTGCGTTTGTTACTGTTGTGTTTCATGTCCACTGTTCCTGATTCTGTCGTGCTCCAGTTTAATAGTATGTGTATTCTAGTGTTCCATGTTTTGTTGCTGCTCATCTTTGTTTTCACGTCACAGTTTGTTTTTTGGTTAGTGTTTATTTGTAGTTAGTTTTGCAATCATTTTCCTGCCAGCCTTGCTGAGTTTTTGTGCTTGCCCTTGGAGAATCCTTTGTTTGTTGCTACTGCCTATTTTTGAAGTAAAGATCTTTTTGTTACAATTCACCCCTGGCTCCACGTCTCGTCTGCCTATCTGCCTGTTCTCCCCTCGTTCTGTTCCGCGATTGGGTCCTCAGACAACACTATCCCTTACAGAATGAACCGACCATGGTTGGACCCAGCGAACGGAACAAGGGAGGCCCTGAGCACCCTGGCTACCCTAGCCATGAGTGATGTCCGAGCCTTCTCATTGAGGGAGAACGGGGCTGCCCAGCAGCTAATCCACTAAGTCATGGATTGGAACCCTGAGCCGGCCCCACAGCTGGGCATTTACCTAAGGACCTGGTTGGAGTGCCTATTCCCAGTTTCAGTCTCCAGCCAGGCCTCTACTGCTAGCACCTCAGTCTCGTCTGCTAGAGCCCCTGCTGCTAGCACCTCAGTCTCGTCCGCTAGAGCCCCTGCTGCTAGCCTCTTAGTCCTGTCCGCTAGAGCCCTTGCTAATAGCGTTTCAGTCTCGTCTGCTAGAGCCCCTGCTGCTAGCCTCTTAGTCCTGTCTGCTAGAGCCCCTGCTACTAGCACCTCAGTCTCGTTGGCTAGAGCCCCTGCTGCTAGCACTAGCCAGGTAGCTAACCCGGTCTCTACTGCCAGTTTAGCCCCTGCTAGAGCGGCTCTTGCTGCCCCTGTTCCTCCTCCAGCTCTCGGCTCGTCGTCTGGTCCCGGCTCATCCGGTCCCGGCTCCTCATCTGGTCCCGGCTCCTCATCTCGTCCCGGCTCGTCATCTGGTCCCGGCTCGTCATCTGGTCCCGGCTCCTCGTCTGGTCCCGGCTCGTCGTCTGGTCCCGGATCGTCATCTGGTCCCGGCTCCTCATCTGGTCCCGGCTCCTCATCTCGTCCCGGCTCGTCATCTGGTCCCGGCTCGTCATCTGGTCCCGGCTCCTCGTCTGGTCCCGGCTCGTCGTCTGGTCCCGGATCGTCATCTGGTCCCGGCTTGTCGTCTGGTCCCGGCTCTTCATCTGGTCCCGGCTCTTCATCTGGTCCCGGCTCCTCATCTGGTCCCAGCTCCTCGTCTGGTCCCGACTCCTCTTCTGGTCCAGTCCGACGGCGTGGTCTATGCCGTGGTCTACGCCGTGGTCTTCGGCTGCAGGGAACCCCGTCCGGGGTCCTGCTCCGGGCCTGTCACCCTCGCCCCTTTGCCCTCGACCCCCTCATCGGCCCTCTGTCCCTGCTTCCAGCTCCCCTCGTCCCCCTCATCAGCCCGCTGTACCTGCTTCCAGCTCCCCTCGTCCCCCTCATCGGCCCTCTGTCCCCGTTTCGAGCCCCCCTCACCGTGTCCCTGTTCCCATCTCAAGCCCCCCTCTCCTGGCCTCTGTCCCTGTCTCCGGTCCTCCTGATCCCGTGCCCCGTTCTCCCCTCTCCAGTCCCCTCTCCGGCTCCGTTCCTCTGCCCCGTTTCTCCTGTGCCCCTCCTGGGTTTCTGTCGCCGCCCCCCTGCCCCAGTGTTGCTCGTCCCGGCCTAGTCCATCCTGACTTTTTCCCCCGGACTCTCCCTGTGTTCCCCTTCCCTGGCTCCCGGCCCCCTGTCCTGCCCGTTCCCAGACGATCCCTTTTGACGTCTGGGAGCCGTCCCTGGAGGGGGGGGTACTGTGAGGGTTTGTCTGTCCCTGGGACCTTCTCCTCTCCTCAACAGCCCCCACCCTTGCATAAACTTTCCTCTCCTCCTCACCAGCCCCCACCTTTGGACAAGCTTTTACTTTTGGCTTTTGTATTGTCTCCCATGTGTTTTAACCTTGTGTTATCTCTAGTCTTGTTCCCGTTGTAATTATTTTATTTGTCCCTTGTATGGTGTTTACTCTGTCTAGTGTTCAGTCTTTTCTTGTGTGGTTAGTTTGTTTGTTTCCCTGTTATTTCCCCAGAGTGTTTGGTCTTGTGTTCTCCCCATGTGTGCCTCGTTGGTAATTAGCGTCCCATGTCTTAATTAGTCTCCCTATATCTGGTGTGTGTTCCCTACCCTTCAGTGTCGGTTCATGTTTGGAGTTCATGTTTCAGTTCCTTGTTGATGCTTGCGTTTGTTACTGTTGTGTTTCATGTCCACTGTTCCTGATTCTGTCGTGCTCCAGTTTAATAGTAAGTGTATTCTTGTGTTCCATGTTTTGTTGCTGCTCATCTTTGTTTTCACGTCACAGTTCGTTTTTTGGTTAGTGTTTATTTGTAGTTAGTTTTGCAATCATTTTCCTGCCAACCTTGCTGAGTTTTTGTGCTTGCCCTTGGAGAATCCTTTGTTTGTTGCTACTGCCTATTTTTGAAGTAAAGACCTTTTTGTTACAATTCACCCCTGGCTCCACGTCTCGTCTGCCTATCTGCCTGTTCTCCCCTCGTTCTGTTCCGCGATTGGGTCCTCAGACAACACTATCCCTAACAGAAACTTGAACTTGAACTAGAGCTATATCTAGATTCTATATTATAGCTATGGGGTCAATACTATGGTCATTTGAAAGTGACTTTCTTCCGTCCAAGATGAAAAAAGAGATAATTTGTCCATGCATACTTTCAAGCGTTATCCCGTAGTGAATATAAGTATAATTTCAGAGTGGTCTGGGGTAATTCCTGAAAGGCTGAGTTATAGCCTTATATGTGAATTCTACTATAAGCGTTGCCGTTTCCTGCCTGGACACGCTACTATTCCCAAATCAAATGTATATGAGTAAGGGATAATGTATAGCTACGAGGTCATTGTCGCAAAATAATTGACCGACACAGAGTTTAAAATACCGAGCCGCCTCGGCGAGGTGTTTTAAACATCAGTGAAGGTCAATTATTTTGCGATAATGACAGAGTATAGCTATACATTATCCGGCTTATTACATGGCTAACTTACTAACAATATACCTAATTCATTTTACAAAATCGACAAGACGAGATCAAATGCAGACGCAGTTGTTCTGTGGCTCTGTCAGCCCAAATAAAGTTATTATTATCGCCGGCAGCATGGCAGGTGTGTCTAATTGCACTGAAACAGTGTGTGTCAGTGGGGCTTGATTACTCCAGCTGCGAAAAACAATAATCACCGGTGGTTATCGAAAAATAATTCACCGCTGTCGGGAGCTATTGACCAATCACAATCAAGCATTTCGGCGAATGTTAAAACGCCATGTAATAATAGGTATTATGTTTCATCATGAATGCATGAAAGGGGGGGGGGGGGGGGGGGGCGTTTCTAATATTTTGATTGCCAGTAACGGCATTTGTATTGAACACTATAAACGCTGATCAGCTGGACGCTCAAGCTAGACAGTCCTTACCTGTGATTGGGAGTATTACAAAAATAATATTCCAATTCGTTGATCGCCATCTGGTCCATCTGATCTCCATCTAGTCCACGACATAACCCACCACAACATATGGATCGGGGGTATTTGACACGCTTCAATGCAATCCGTCGAACCGCTCGACTCGCCCGACCCATAAAAGTGCGCCCGGGGGGCAAGATATAAGGTTCCAAAGGGTGCTCGATACTGGCGTCTAGCAGGATGCGGCCGGTATTGCACTTTGGCGATCTCAGACTCATTCCCTATGGTAACACCAAGGTCCCTGGATGAATAATGAATACAAATATCGAATAAAAGAATAAACAACCAAAACCCGAGATATCTCGGGTCTGGCAGCCAACGCATGGCGAGTTAACCTGATTTATCTCGTGTTTGGTCTCCATTGAGTTAAAGATATAATCTGTAATACTGTCAAACAGCACCCTCAAGGCAAAATGGCCCAACTTGGTATTGCACTTTGTTTACATGTTTTGTTTTGGTTCGGAGTTGAGTGGGGATAGGGGGAAGGGGTTGCCACTGCTGGCCACACATCAGGCTCTGCCAAGACAGGTCTGGAAAAAAACCAGACCTGTTACTAAACTCCAACCCACACATCAGACCAAAACTAAAAATGTAAACAAGGTTAATTAAACACCAAGCAGGGCTCGTTTGCCAAGAGGTCACTGTTTTACAGATTCTACTTTTAACACTTAACAACATGCTAATTTGCTAATTAACATTTGGAACCGTGTTTGGTATTTTTCATTAACCTTTTTTTAACCAGGCAAGTTGAATAAGAGGACTTTCATACACACACACTCCCCCCCCACACGCGCACACACACACACACACACACACACACACACACACACACACACACACACACACACACACACACACACACACACACACACACACACACACACACACACACACACACACACACACACTCACAGACACACACACACACACATACACACATGCACACATGCATGCATGCACACACACACATAGGCACACTCCTGGGAGCTGGCCAGTACAACCACTGTCTTGTAACACTGGTCACTGGAGGAGTTTGTGATACTGTCGTTGTTTACTTCTCACACCCAGATTAATCTGGCGAATCGAACTAGCAACCTTTCTGTCACAAGACCGGTTATGCCCCTGTTTTGGCTTCTCTCTCGCTTTCTCTCACTTTCTCTCTCTCTCTCTCTCTCTCTCTCTCTCTCTCTCTCTCTCTCTCTCTCTCTCTCTCTCTCTCTCTCTCTCTCTCTCTCTCTCTCTCTCTCTCTGGCCAGCTGGCATGTCATGCTGGTGGTGTAGTAAAATATAAATATAATAAGGACGTTTTTGAGCTGCTGAATCCATTCTGAGCAGAGTAACATCACCGCACTGACCACAGAGAGAGAGAGATAGAGAGACATAGAGAGAGACTGGGAGAGAGAGAGAGAGAGAGAGAGAGAGGGAGAGAGAGAGAGAGAGAGAGAGAGAGAGAGAGAGAGAGAGAGAGAGAGAGAGAGAGAGAGAGAGAGAGAGAGAGAGAGAGAGAGAGGAGAGAGAGAGAAGGAGAAGGATAGAAAACGTCTCTTCCAGGGTCAAAATGTGGAGGAACGAGAGACAGCGGGAGAGAGAGAGAGTAATAGAAACAGAGTGAGAAAAAGAGAGGGAGGAGAGAGAGGAACACATGGACAGGGAGAGAAACAGAAAGAGAGAGAGAGAAAGAGAGAGAGAGAGAGAGAGAGAGAGAGAGAGAGAGAGAGAGAGAGAGAGAGAGAGAGAGAGAGAGAGAGAGAGGGAGGGAGTTGAGAAGGCACCCTGAAACAAGTTGTGACAATATGATTACCCAGCGTACATGAAGGTAAACATACAGACGGAAACATGGCTGGAGGAATGGACAAGACACACATCATTAAACACACACACACAAGCGCACGCGCGCACACACACACACACACACACACACACGTCACACACACACACACACACACGCACACACAGGACAATAGAGAGATAATCAGAGAGATTGAGAGACAGGGAGGTAGAGAAGAAGCAGAGAGAGAGGAGGAGGATGCCTGGACTTCAGATACAGATCTCTGATCGACAGCTCTGGATCAGAAAGTCTCTTTGGATTGTAGGCCCACATGTCAACAACTCTCCTGCGGAAGCTTTGACAAATTGGAGCGCTTCAACATCTTCGGGGTGGAACGTTAAGCGAGAGCATATCACCAGGGTTATCAAGTGGCCACCTCCCTTCACTGGTGTTTTTCCATGATATCCACTCACTAAACCTCACTATGCTATCCTATGTCAAAAACTAAACAATTCCTGATACCAATATCACACATGAAACAGCAACAACAGAGAAGAAAAGGAATACTCTTACCCCGTGTTTACTTTGGCCCCCAGCTCACAATATTTCTCCTCAACCAAATCCACTGACTGCCTTTCAATGCTTAAATGCTGCTTCTCATTTACCACTTTTCACAAACTCTGCAGACGAATCCCCAAGTCTCCCAATAATGATACAGTCAATCGTGCTATAAATCCTCTGCATCCTATCTCCAGACAAACCCTAGCTTTCCATCCTTGCTGTTCAGTTTCTGCATATCTAAGTGTTTTCCTTTCATACGCCTCCTCCACTGAATCCTCTCAGGGCACGGTCAATTCTATAAAGTAAACTAACTGCTGACTAACAGACCATAATACTAGCTCAGGCCTCAAGTTAGTGCTAACTATGTCTCGTGGAACAACAGGGTTTCCTCCCAAATCTACCTGCATCTCCCAATCAGTAGCTCCATTTAGGTGGCCTGTCTCATGCCTGCCTAAAAACCTACATTTCTCTCCCTCATGGACAAATTGAATGTCTGCACCCTCCATCCGATTACATCCTGAATTAATCTGTAATCTTCTGCTTTCAATCCCTGCCGCTGGGAACATTGACCAATCAGAAACAGTATTACACAACAGTAATATCCGTTGCCTGTATGTTTGTAATATAATCTTTTACGCAGCCTATAGATCATGGGTCCCTGTGAGGGCCACATAACTTTTCCCTTCTCTGGTGGGGGCCGGGGTCAGTTTGAAACAGAAAAAATTTGACGATCGCAGGGGTGCCTAAACGTAAACATTTATTGTTTTCCAGAAAGTCACACATAACCAAATATTAATAACCCTTTCCGGGATCTTCACAGAAAAAAAAGTCAGGAAATAAATAATAACACTATTAATGAAATAAATAACACTATATGAAATAAATATACAGTACCTACAGACCACCTAGCTCTAGCTCTGTACTATTTAAAAGCACAGTGCAGGACACACTCAAAGGTTATCGCACCTCAGAGATGGCATGGCAGTGGACATGTATGACAGGACAAAGGCCATATGTAATGGCCTTGGGATTGAGGAACATACTACCAGCCAAAGGAGGAAGCAGAAAAGAATGGACGAGTATGTAGTTGAGTCATCTTGTGGCACAAGCTCAGACCTCAGCTCAGGAGATCAGCTGAGACAGAGACCGTTCTATCCAGTCCTCAACAGAATGCTGCAAGAGCTTGAGAGCAGGTTCTCATGAGTTGGAGAACAACTTATGAGAGGCATACAGGCATGTTATCCAGCCTCAGACCAGTTTCTCTCAGTGGAATTGCTGCAACCCCTCGCCACACATTAAAATATCCAACTACTGCCAGAGAAGATCACAGTTGCAAAGTGTTTCCTGGCCAGGACAGGCAGAGATGCAGTCCCTACTATCCAAAGTGTCTTTTCCCCCCTGGATGATAATAATAATAATAATGCATTTTATTTATAATGCGCCTTTCAGGACACTAAAAAAAAATCCACAAATCGGTGAATGAAAAAATGATAGGATCAAATGAAAACTACTACTTACAAAAAATGGATGTTTAAAAGTACTAAAAACCAACAAAAAATATCAAACACTAACAAACATTCAGCACAGACAATGGGGATGCTGCCATCTTAAAAAAGAATAATAATAATCTTGGGCCGGGCCAAATGTGGAGGTGGGCCGGATGCGGCCCGCGGGCCGTAGTTTGGGGACCACTGAGATTCCAAGCCAAACAACCACTTTTAGTGCTAATTAGCACCCTTTTTAGTGTAGAACAGCAAGCCTTTGCACACACCCCACCTGTCCCTCCCCTGGTAAATCAGCTGTGTTCTTTCTATGCAGCCTGTAGACTAATAGGCTGCCCATAAGATTGTGTTGTTCTCTGACAATAAAGTTGAATCTAATATAATGTAATCTAATATTTGATGTTCTGAAAACAAAATCAGCAGAAAAAGATTAATGAGCGTCGTAAACTAATCATCTAAAAATAATCACGTCTTACAAATCTAAATTGGCCCATTTTCAAGATTTTATTTCTGTTATATTATATTTATTAATTTAAGTCTATCATCTAATGAATTATTCATAGATAAGAATGATATATAGCATAGGCTGTTACCATACATGAGGAAGGACTAGCGGATACTGCCCCGGTTCCAATACTGTAGTTTTCCGCATCTGATCGTTAAACTGACATGACCATCATATCCACCTTCAAAAGATTTGGAGTAGTGGGAATTTTGATCATATTTAGAACGGTGTGTGTCTGTAGAACAAACGCATTGCAATGCACGTTTTTATTCTCTGTTTACCAGTAACGAAGGTTATCCTATAACCCTAGTTATATGAGTAATAGCGAACGCTTTGCTCTATTGGAACTATCCCTTTAACCATATTCTATAATGAAAACTTTCACCACGTGTACGCACCTGCCCACCTGCCTGACCACTCCCACATCCGCTCCTATATAAGTGGGGTCATGGCCATACTATCAGCTCCTTCCCCAGACTTTCACCGCCGAAACGGAAGACCGTGGGGACGTGGGGTCCTCAGTGAGTCAGAGCAAAGCGCTCGCTATTATTCATATAACTAGGGTTATAGGTTAACCTTCATTATATTTCGTATATAGCTTGCGCTTTGCTCTATTGGAACACAAGAGCTGAGCAGAGCGGAAGCCCGACAGATGTACCTGCTGAGGTCCCCTACAACCATCAGAATACCGGGTAGGATCCGGGCCCCCCCGCCCCCCCCCCCCCCTAGCGAGGGACAGGAGGGAGATCAGACCCTGACTGTGCGAAGAGGGTTTAGCACCTCAAATGCACAGGGTGAGCAGACCGTGGGACTTGCCTTTGTTTAGAAGGGCCCGCGACTACTCGGACGCGCATCCCGCATGCCACCAGCAAAACCCCTGTCACAGCCCCCAACATCGCGGGTTCAAAAAAAGAAAAAAAAAAAAAAAACTGTGGCAAGGCCGTAGCAGCGGGGCGCGGAGGAGGTCCCAGCCCCAGGCCACCCCGGGAGCTAGGACCCCCTGAAAAAAGGGACCTGGTGAGGTCAACGAGGCCGCAGCATCGAGACCCCACCAGATGGTCACTGGTAACACCACCCTCCATATCGCCAGCGTATCGTTCAGGGCCTAAACCAGGTGAAGGCCCTTCTCCCCTTGGCACGCCGCTCCGAAGCGCTCCCAAAGAGGCTTCCCCCCCACAATATCGTGGGCCAGCCGGTGCGCCGGGGAGACAACCCTCCAAGGAGTTTGATCCCTCAATCCAGGCCGACAGGTCCCAAGAGCAGAACTTGACCTGCGCCCGGAGCACTGTGGACTAGACAGGCGCCTAAGGGGCTTACTGTAAGAACAGTATCCCGGCGGAAATGGTGTTTCGGTGTGCTGTGCACAATCATCACAATCATCATCACAATCACAATCTCCCCGAACCCTGACCCCGCCAATTTATTAATCCTGCGGGGTCGAGGGTCAGAGAAAGAGTTTGACACAATTGGCAGACGTCATGAAAGATGCGGGGGCATACTCTCGGGCAGCCGGGGTCAGACCCGGGCTCTACCTGAGAGTCGACTCTGCTACCAACACACCGGGGAGACAACTACCCCCCTATGTTTACTTTAACAGGAGGTGATTGCTCCCTAAACCCACTAAGAAACCCCAGAAACATAACTGCGTGTATACACAGGCTATACAATGCAGTTCAAGCGGTTCAGGTTTAAAAAGGGTTAACCCAGGCCAACAGGTCATTGAGGGCAAGGCCCGACCTGGGCCTGGCAGACCGGGACCTACACAGGAATGCATAGAGGAGTTGACAGAAGCAGCCTCCCCGACAGCCCCCTCCCATCCCCGGTTTAGCAGGGAGGGGAAGGGTGAAAGCAAATGGAGAAGGACCAACCCCCTAACATCGTGCAAAAGGTACAACACAGTATGGACCAATGCACGCCACTGTTAAGGGCAACTCGTGGTGGCATCTATATGACACACATTCATGACATCAACCCCTGTGACCTCCGGCCCGACCTGGCATTTTCCCCGCGGAAAAGCACAGAGTCCTTCGGGGTACCAGAACCTGTCTGCGCCCCGGCGGACAACGGGTTAACTGATCCGGTCCGGCGCGACCAGGATCAGTCCCGTGCCCTAGTCACGCCGCCGCCCCCAGTCCTAAGAGGGGGGTAGGTATGCGTGTCGATCCAAAACATCACAGAGGGACGCCACCAAGACGGTCAGTATGCGAACGCACTACTCCTGGTGGCCCACCCAACGGCCGTGAGACCCCCCTGCCAATGTTTTGATCTACTCCGTCATCTCCCCCCGGAGATGTATGTGAGCCGTCGAGTCTAACATAGTGCACTTGCGCTCGGTAGAGACAAAAATGTCCTTCCCAGCCAACCGCATAAAAAACGCCGCTTTTATGATGTTGGGCAACCAAGGCGCGCCGGACCCACAAAGCATATTCAATCATTGAAAAAACACCCTGGGCCAGCGCTGATCGGTCTCGTAAGACCATACACTGATTTCATAAAACAGCGTATATGCTCGCAAAGAACCCGAGAACAGTGACGGTGAATTTCTAACAAGAAAGAGCCTAACAACGTTTTCCCTTGCTGTCTGGGACGAGCAGCAGGGAGCCGGTCTAGAGACCCATGCGACCCATGCGACCCATGCGACGCCACTGGTCTGTAGTACAGGCCCTGTAACTCACGGCCAGCAAGAAAAAACGCCTGTGATGTTTTCAAATGGCCGGGGGAATCCTGTGTCCCACCTATCCTGACTTGGTGTGGGAGACAGGAAAATCCCCCCCCCCAGTGACAAGAGAGAGAGAACACCCTCGACAGGGAGACTGATAGGTAGAAAGGCACAACTGTGGTATCATTCCCTTCTCAAACTGTTAGTGGGTAGGAAAATATGGTTGAAGTCTGCATTCCCCAAACAGGTCGACAAGCTACTGGGAGGTTTGAACTTGGTATGATCGATACACAACACGTAGTCTAGTCTCATATTAGTAAAATCCCTAGAAAAGAGATCAGTATACATAGGCTTTTAAAATAGCCCAAAAGTAAGATAATCTGCTAACTTCTCTCTCTGTCTCTGAAGTAGTCAATAATAGCTGGTCTGTCTTCACAGAAGCCAAGCCTGGAGGTAGAGTGAATTAGCATTACAATTATAAAGTAAAATACAACTGCTCCTTTTCCCGACGGGGGAACAGGTGAGACAATAGAGAGTTGAGTTGCTAGCAGGCCAGCTTTAACAGTAGAACAAGGGGCTGTGTTTACTAAAGTGAAACGCTGAATAGGGCTGTCAAACAGACGCCCGTTTATTACGATTGACAAACTTACAGTTTCTAAAGAAAGGCGGAACAGCCGCCATCTGGTCTGGGGGTTGTAAAGATAGGACAGAGCTTCAAAGGAAGTCTCAGGTGACTCCGGCAGACACAAATGGCCGGCAGGAAGCCCCTCCTGGTTTTCAAGGAGAGAGGAACAGCGTTCGAATTAAACATTGGTTTAATATAATTTAACATTAATAACCATACAGGAAAATAACCATAAAAGTAGAGTTGGTTAGTTTAAACCTATGTAGGGCGTTTTTGGACTTATTAAAGGATAAATAAGAAAAACTAGCTTGGATTAAAGAAAACTTGCCAGTAAACTTAGATACTTGTAGAATAATACAATAATTTAATGATAATGTACTTGTTAAATAAACCTAACCTAAATAGAAGAAGAAAATAGTATAGAAAATCCACTGTTGTAAAGTCTAAATCAGCCAGTAAAAACAGTTAGAAAATGTGTAATGTCATTAGAAAACTAATCTAACATCAAAAGATATGGTTATAGAATTAATAAATGCAACAGGATTGTCTCAAAACCAAAAAGGACAAAAATAGCTAACAGTTGAAGATTCTATATTCAACTAAAGATATAGGGTTCTTTGTTCCATTGTGCTTATCAAAAACCCCCAATAAGGCTAAACTTAGTTTTTAAGCTCCAATTTCGATCAGAAAAACGATAACATTCACGATCAAGTATAGTCATTGCTAATTCTTAAACGGTTAGACAGTAAAAATAGATACTGGAGTATAAAACGTTAACTAAGTGAAATATAGAATATCCTCTTAGAGATATTAAGTATCTCTACGTAAATCTACGTAAAATCTACATAAAATCAGGTAAGTGGAATACGAGGCTGTGATGAATGGGAAAATGCAAAGCGTTCAGTTTGACTGGGGTTGTGGAAAGCCCCGCGATGACCTCATAGCAACTCGCCGAGACGGAGGAGTCCATCTGAGGTGGAGTAGTTTATGAGGGAGCATGTTACGATTCTGGTTCTTGACTACGGTCGGGAACCTCCCACCTTCTCTGTCATCTGTCACTTGTTTTCCCTGTCATTTAGTGCTGTCAATTAGGGGTTGGCTTCTGATTGGCTGTCACGGGGGTGTGTGTGGAATGTTGGTATTTGGTGGCTATATAACATTCCTTTCTTCTGCTTGTCATTTGTCAGGTCTTCACTATAGGCGTTCGGAGATAACGCGGGCGGTTCCTGTTCTGGACCACCACTAAGCTACATTATCTAATTATCTCGTTCCCTTGCCTTGGCATAGTATCCTAGTATTACTCTTTGTGTTCTTTCCTATTAAAGTCGAACCTGTTCAAGAGTATACCTTCTCCGTCTCTGTGATTGCCTACAACAATTGGAACTCACCTACCTCCATCCTGACAGGAGCAGGGATGCGTAACGTACGATATCATATTGTGTAGGATCAATTTAAAGCGAGGATGTCTAGGACGTAATTGATCGGTAATTGATGGAAGCATACTGCGTTTTGATGGTTGGTATTTGATCGTTGCCAAAAATCCATCTATAGCGTTTTGGAAAGTATGCTAGGGTACATTTTATTTATTTTTTTTTGGTATTTTTCCCCCTCCATTTTTTCCTCCGATTTTCTCCCATCCCAATGTTAGTCGTATGCCAATTCCCAGTCCCTTCCTGGTCGCTGCGCACTTACCCCCCACAGTCAGATCATCTGGGAGAGTGGAGGCTACCACGTGCTTCCTCCGACACACGTCCAGCCAATCACCGCTTCTTTTCACCTGGCAGCGCGGATTCTCATTGAGAGGGCGTAGCGTGTGGGAGGACCACACTATCCCCCTCACGTCCAATCCGCGCTTAGCAGGCGCCCCGACCGAACTGTAGGAGTCGCTGTTTACAACGACCCGGACCCACCCCGCCAGCTTCTCCCACCCTCTGATACAGCCAATTGTATCAGTGCAGACGGCCAGCCAAGCTGGTGACAACCCCGGAGCTGTGAGCTGGATTCGAACAGGCAAATCCAGCTCAGCTCCGGGGCTGGTGACGAACGCAATCTCCGCTCGGCCACCTAACCGCCGCTAGGGTACATTCTGAATTACTAGCCAGGATGGGGTTGTCGAGCCACTGGTCGTCTTCAGGAGTTGTATAGGTATGATGAGTTTTCGTGTACTGTACAGTGAGTGGGGTATGAGAGTGTGCGATTGCTGGGATAACATCAGGCCTCCGCCGACTGCAGCATCTCAAAGCGGCAGAAAGCGGGTGTGTAGAATGTCGGCATAGACGCGGATTGGGACTTCCAGGCTTCAATCCAACACTGTTACAGATCGCGAGATCAGGTGGTTATGTAAGAAAAGCGCCGATATGATGAGTTCGTTACGGGTCGTGGGATATTGGAATGGTGGGAAAATAAGTGGACGTGGGGGCCTTCCGAAGCTAGCACGTAAGCTTTTGAAAATACCACCTAGATTAGCCGAATGCCGGTGGTTCTACGGACGGGGATTCTAGGGGTATCAGCTGTCCTAAACCATAATCTAGCCGTTATTTAGGTTTGATTAGGGGGCTGCGGGGCTTGCCTGTTAACCATGAGAAGGTTGATTCAAGAAGGCAAGGGTCGGCAAAGATCCCGATAGGGCGTGCTTGGCTTGGGCGCTTATTTCACTATTTTACGCCGCGACAAACGAGTACAGTAAGCTCTTAGCAACAAATCGTTTAAGTTAGACTGTTTACTATGTAAATGTTCATTGCATGTGTTGTAATGCGGACGCTCTTAGCACGTTAGAAATGTGTGCGGCGAAACTATTGAAAAAAGTAACAATGTGTGGCAATACTAAGGCTAAAGCTAGGATAATGGCTGGAGCTATCGGCTAGCTAAAGGTCAAGATAGTCTTTTCGAAAACGGAAGACAACAAAGACATTGAACCGGAAGTCATTCTAAGTAAAAGCTAGGAAAATGGCGGATGCTGGCGACTGGTCAGGTTTGGGGTTCAAACTAGCAATCACTTATCCGGTGTCAACAGAGATTGGCCCGGAAGCTGTTCGCGTGTTAAACGTTTTTATAATTTTAATCTGTAAAATAGCGCTTATGTTGGATTAAAGTCCGGTTAATGGGTGACGTCATTGTAACGCTGCCGTCGCGGTCTGCTAGGAATAGACTGCCGTTTGCGCTCGTAGCTAATGTTAGACTAGGCTGGCTACAATGCTAAGCTAAGCTGCAAGCTAACGAGCGGTGCTGGGATCTAATATAGGCTACCGCGACTACTGTTATTAGATGGCGGATGCTATAGCATGGCTAACGGTGGCTAAGGCTACCTAGCGGTGCTACCTGAGGCTGGGACTATTCAATACTAATATTGTGAATGGGTGATATTGTTGTGTGGATGAGTATGACAATGATATTAATGCGTCGTGTGTGTGTGTATTGCAGTGTGATTGTGTACTTTCAATGCTGTTATGGTTAAGGCTATTTGATAGACCGTACAAAAGGCCCGCGCATGCGTACTAGGTTGTGAGTGAAATGTGTGTGGTGGATGTAGGCTGTGATCAGTAAGAATGGTATGTGGTTAGGAATGCACTAGGGGGCGGTAGAGCTATACATGGGCTCCCGTTCTAAATTAAACTTGATTTTTCACATATCCTGTTCATGAGGTCTTATCTTTTGGGTTATGATGGCTGTATTACATTGATAAAAGGTTAGATTAGTGAGTGATAGTGGTGCTTGTAAGGGGATTCTAGAAAGTTGTAGTTTCATGTTAAGAGACCACGTAGGTTTGACATTGCGTGAGGGCTGGCGGCGTGATGACGTACTTGTTGTAAAATGGGGAAGACACCTCCTATGGGACGCTATGGGTATGGTAGCATGATGGGTGTGATGTTAGGACGTTACAGCAGAGGGCGGTGTTGCCTAATATATTCTGAGTCACAATCTTTTTATTTTTCTTTACCCCCCTCTCCCTCCATCTCTCTCTTTACGGTCCTTTCCTTCCACTCCATCCCTCCCTCCCAATTTCTTCCATCCCTCCCTCCCAATTCCTTCCATCCCTCCCTCCCTCTCCTCTCCTTCCCGATTCCCAGTCCTTCCCTCTCCCTCTTCCCTCTTCCCCCCCACACCCCTCTCTTCCTACATCCCCCTCTCCCTCCCTATTCCCACTCCCTCACACATCCTGCCCCCTCACTCTTTCCCTCTTCCCCTCTCTTTCCTTCCATAGAGTGGGGTTGATAGTGTTGCTTACCCACCTCCTCAATGTACTTTCCTTAATTTACTTAGGGATAGTGTTCAGTGCCCCCCCTCCCAATGTGCCTTCCTTGATGCACTTGACTATGATGGTGTTTGCCCCCACGCCCCATGGGTTTGTCTCGCTCATTTCTCCTTGTTTGTAGTGCCCCCCCCCTTTTTTTCCATAAGCCCCAATACTTCCTTAAGAAGGTTCCCTTTCTTTCTCTCTGCCGCGTGCCCGCTATCTCTCGCTCTCTTCCTTTTGGGAGCACTATATAACCGTTGTAATTATCTAATGCATGACTGATTTGACCAGTAAACGGTGGTGTAAGGCGTAATGGAGAGACAGCAGTCTGCACCACGGGGCTGGTTTGCGAAGGCGGTCGCCAGGTTGAGAGGTACCAGTACACCTTCTGGACCGCCACTGGCACCGCGTGGTGCTCAGGTCCGGACGAAGAGGCTTATGAGGGAGCTCCAGGCGATCCGGCGGCTAGGTGACAGTTTCATCACGGTGGAACTGGTCGAGGACAACCTTTTCGACTGGAGGGTTCAGGTTTTCCAGGTAGATGTGGATTCTCCGTTATGGCAGGACATGAAGGAAACGGACACAGTGTGCATATTGCTGAGTGTCTCTTTCCCTGATAATTTCCCATTTTCTCCACCTTTCATACGTGTACTCACCCCGCAGTTGGAGAATGGCTACGTGAGTGAGGGTGGGGTCATATGTATGGAGTTGTTGACACCGAGTGGTTGGTCTAGTGCCTATACAATGGAGGCCGTCATGAGACAGTTTGCCGCAAGCCTCGTGAAAGGGCGGAGTCGCATCAGTAGGGGGATGGTGGAGGCGGGTGGGGTAGCCTTGAGCCAGAAGGAGGCGGAAGCCATTTTTGGGACCGTGGTGAAGAACCATGAAAGATATGGGTCTCCACCTAAGTCGGAAGGCTGATTGGAGACGTCTACCTCTCTCTGTACATGGGGTATTGTTGTGGTATGCATGGTATTGTTTTGGTTTAAGTTACCCCCCCCCCCCCCCCCCCCCTAGTCAGTGTAGGAGTTAATTTCCTCCCTTCCCGTCCTGCGCCCGTAGCTTCTTTCCTAGCTCCTTTTCCCTTGATGCTCATGGCAGCTCCCTCCTTCCCTGGCTCCTCCCAGATACTCCCTCCCTCGCTGGCACTCCTTGCGTATATACGTGCCCCTCCCCGGCCCGGCAACACCCTCCAACCTCCTCTCTTCCACTCTCCTCTTATGTGATATTGGAGGTATAGTTATGGATGGGATGAGACGTTGTTGTTTGTTGTTTAGGGGTGGTCGTGTTATTGAAAGGCGTGTTGATATTTGTTATTTGTGGGGGTTACAGGACGTAATAGGAAACGCGCGGCTGGAGGAGGAAGGCAGGGATAATGCAGAGGAGGGCAGGCCGGTCCGAGGATGTGTTCTGGTTTGTCTAGACGTGCGGAGTGCGCTTTAGTGACGTGCGCTCTGGTAACGACATTCGTGTTATGTTCGGCGGGGGTTATTCTGTATTTTTGGGACCAGACACCCGATCTTATAAATATAGACGTGTACAAGCGGGCATTGCCGGAGCCTCATGGGAATTCGTTTATTAAGTTGGCGAGGGCAGTGGGCGAAGAATGCTAATATGACTGATTGTTATGTGTGCGGCTTAGCGCCCCAGTCAGCAGCCGCTGGATTGCCCCTGATGGCTCACCCGTTGACTGAGTGTCATAACTCAGTGATAAAGGGGTTTACTTGGCCTTTTCTGTGTAGAGGGGTAGGTGAGGAGAGGATGGAAGGTTATCGTAGGACGGGGCTGGCACTAGGGGAAGGGATGGTGCGGGCTCCATTGGATGTGGGGCCTATTCCGGTGACGATTAGGCCGGAGGAGTTTAAGTGGTGTTTCGATGGTAAGTCGCAGGGTACGGTTGTGGGTATTTTGGGGAATTGTGTAGGCGATGTGAGGTTTTTGGCTGAGAAAAAGGCTTCGCCGGCGCCTCCTGGGACGTATTGGATCTGTGGGGCCTATGCGTACGCCACATTGCCTGCGGATTGGAGTGGGAGGTGCGCGTTGGGATATTTGGTGCCAGCTATGAGGGTAACTGATGTTTTGCCGACGCTCCCCAGGGCGAGGAAGACACGGGATGCGGATAATTTTTTTAGGGTGGCGTTTCCCTGGTATGGGGCATATGCAAATATGGGGAAAATTGATCATTTGGCTAAGGTATTTGAGGACAGGGCTGCCACATCAGCGAAGGGCTTTACCCTGGAGAATGGGGAAATACGGTCTTTACGGCTGATGGAAATGCAGACAAGGGCGGCTATGGACTTCCTGTTGGCGGCATCGGGAGGTACGTGTGCGTTGATTGGTCAGGAATGCTGCACCTTCGTGCCTGCGAATGATGAGATGGGCATGCCGGCCGTGATTGAGCATTTGATGAACATTACGAGGGATCTACATGAATCTCAGGAGGAGTCGTGGGATGATTGGGGTCAAGGGCAACTGGGCTATATAGGATGGTCGGTTGTCAAGTATCTGCTCTATGCCGTGGTAATGTTTGCAGTGGTAGTTGTTTGTGTGTCTGTGGTCAAGGTGTGCTTTGGGTATATGTTCAGGACTCTCTGCGCAGCTGGTCCTGCGATTGAGAGGTTGCTCTGCTCGGCTGCACCTGCGGTTGCGGTGATGATGGTGATACAGGAGGATATGACGGGGGGCCGAGCAGGGGTGGGCGTCCCGTTGATGCCAGGATATCAGGAGTACGCCCTGGCTACTATTCTGTGATCTGGGTGGTGGACACTCTGGGTTGGAGGATGGTGAGGCCGGGGTGTGCAAAGGGTATGACGTAGGGGACGTGCCTGGGTATGTTGTGCATTGGTGTTTGTTGTATGTATATGTGTGCAATTTTTCCATAGTAGGTACGTGTTCGATGACTGTATTGTAAGGAGCTGTGTACCCGTGGTTCGGTGTTGGGTCCGGTCGGCTATGCATGGCCGTCCGGCAGGGCACTGGATCCTGGGGATTGTAGCTTGAAGTGGTAGGGTAAGGTGCTTGGATGCTGACTGCCTTGTGCCTGTGGTGAGGTGTATTCTGGTCTCTGTGGGGGGTCTGTGATGGACTCTCCAGAAAACGGGAGCTGGCACCTCACGGCGTGCAGGGCGCGGTGTCCTGTGCATTCTTTAGATTATCTCTAGTGGACACAAGTCTGGGTGACGAGTGTCCCCTGGGGGGTATGGTGGTACTGAATAAATGGAAAAACATGAATGGATGTAAATGTAATTGATAAAGGATAAAGCTCTAATCAAGATGTTTTTGTTTTCCGAGGAGACTCGGCCTATGCGCAAAATATTGCATTCTTATTTGGCACAGTGTGGAAAGGGAGAGGATTCAAGAAAGCCGATGGGAGCGCCATACGCCATTGTAGCCAGATTGAGAGTTTGTTAGAAGCGATTATGAAACCAAAACAGATTGCGATAATCAAGTGTGCTGCACACCAGTCAGACGAGTCCAAAGTGACTCGAGGAAACAATAGAGCAGATGAAGCTGCCAAGCAGGTGACAGGTGCTGACAGGGCAGGTAAGGTCTTGGTTATCATACACGAGGTTGAGTTAGAGGACAAGATAACTTACAAGGATGTTTTGACTTTTCAGGAAGAGGCTAGTCAGGTAGAAAGGAACCTCTGGGAAACCAGGGGGGCTAGTCAGGATGTTACAGGTTTATGGCGTAGCCACAGTGGATTTGTGGTGGCTCCTGCTGGCCTGGTCGGACTGCTGATCCAAACGGCTCATGACTTCTGTCATGCTCATCGAGGAGAGGTGAGTAGAAAAATACGAGAATATGGCTTTTTGGCGCCAAATTTAGCGAGTCAAATTGATCATGTGATAGGTAGATGTACGATATGTTTGAAAAATAATGTACGTAAGGGGCTTAGTGTGTCACCAGGACATATCCCCACGCCCAATGGTCCAATGCGGGAACTTGTGATTGATTACATTGACATGATTAAACCGATTAATCAGAAGCGGTTTATTCTTGTCGTTGTTTGTTGTTTTTCAAGGTGGGTGGAGGCGTGCGCCACCTGTCACAAGGATGCGGCGTCGGTGGCTAAGTTCTTGTGCCAGGATGTCGTGGTAAGATACGGAATCCCAGACCGCATAGTGTCCGATAACGGGAAAGAATTTGTAGACAAAACTGTACGTCTAGTACTTCAGCATTTAGGCGTAAAACAGCGTTTTGGGTCCGTTTATCACCCTCAGAGCCAGGGGATGGTGGAACGCATGAACGGCATTCTAAAAAACAAATTGGTTAAGATCTGTCAACACACAGGTTTAAATTGGTTAAGTGCTCTCCCATTAGCATAATGGGTCCATCTGTAGGGGATGAGGGATTCCTACAGGAGCCAGGCAGAGGAGAAAATTATGAATTGGAACATAATAATTTCTCCTCTGTGGATTTTGATGGTGTACCAGACGAACCGGAAGGAGCAGTGATTAGCACAAGTCCAGAAGAAGGTCCTCGTCCACAACGAGCTATCAGGAGACCTCAGAGGTATAGATAGGGATAAAAAGCGAGTGGAAAGCTAATGATAATTGGGATCTCAGTGATCCATTGGACGGAGAAAATTGTATATAGTTTTTGATTTTTATGCTCCCTCTTTTCTTAGAAAGGTTTAAATCTTTTTGTGCGATGCAATAATCCTTTTCTTTCAGAGTCAGACACACAAATAGACATGTTTGGTTAAATACACAATAAGTATAGTACAATAAACAAAAAAGCTAATACATGGGACGATGTTCTCTTTGTATAGAGAAACGGACCTAGACTGGATGTCAACTTTTAATAACTGATAAATGTGTGTGAAAGTGAATAACGAGGGTGGGGGGATGAATGGTGATTTGGTACTGTACAGAACTGTTTTTTAGAAATTCTTTTTTTAGGTGATTTTGCTAAGGTTAAAAGGTTATGATATCTGTGCGGTGTACGACCAGTTTGATTGAGAAGTTAATAAGAGGCATATGGGGATGTAATAATAGACTGTGGTATCATTCCCTTCTCAAACTGTTAGTGGGTAGGAAAATATGGTTGAAGTCTGCATTCCCCAAAACAGGTCGACAAGCTACTGGGAGGTTTGAACTTGGTATGATCGATACACAACACGTAGTCTAGTCTCATATTAGTAAAATCCCTAGAAAAGAGATCAGTATACATAGGCTTTTAAAATAGCCCAAAAGTAAGATAATCTGCTAACTTCTCTCTCTGTCTCTGAAGTAGTCAATAATAATAGCTGGTCTGTCTTCACAGAAGCCAGGCCTGGAGGTAGAGTGAATTAGCATTACAATTATAAAGTAAAATACAACTGCTCCTTTTCCCGACGGGGGAACAGGTGAAACAATAGAGAGTTGAGTTGCTAGCAGGCCAACTTTAACAGTAGAACAAGGGGCTGTGTTTACTAATGCGAAACGCTGAATAGGGCTGTCAAACAGACGCCCGTTTATTACGATTGACAAACTTACAGTTTCTAAAGAAAGGCGGAAGAGCCGCCATCTGGTCTGGGGGTTGTAAAGATAGGACAGAGCTTCAAAGGAAGTCTCAGGTGACTCCGGCAGACACAAATGGCCGGCAGGAAGCCCCTCCTGGTTTTCAAGGAGAGAGGAACAGCGTTCGAATTAAACATTGGTTTAATATAATTTAACATTAATAACCATACAGGAAAATAACCATAAAAGTAGAGTTGGTTAGTTTAAACCTATGTAGGGCGTTTTTGGACTTATTAAAGGATAAATAAGAAAAACTAGCTTGGATTAAAGAAAACTTGCCAGTAAACTTAGATACTTGTAGAATAATACAATAATTTAATGATAATGTACTTGTTAAATAAACCTAACCTAAATAGAAGTAGAAAATAGTATAGAAAATCCACTGTTGTAAAGTCTAAATCAGCCAGTAAAAACAGTTAGAAAATGTGTAATGTCATTAGAAAACTAATCTAACATCAAAAGATAAGGTTATAGAATTAATAAATGCAACAGGATTGTCTCAAAACCAAAAAGGACAAAAATAGCTAACAGTTGAAGATTCTATATTCAACTAAAGAAATAGGGTTCTTTGTTCCATTGTGCTTATCAAAAAACACCAATAAGGCTAAACTTAGTTTTTAAGCTCCAATTTCTATCAGAAAAACGATAACATTCACGATCAAGTATAGTCATTGCTAATTCTTAAACGGTAAGACAGTAAAAATAGATACTGGAGTATAAAACGTTAACTAAGTGAAATATAGAATATCCTCTTAGAGATATTAAGCTGGCCTCTCCCAGGGGGTCATAGGTGACACCGGGCCTAATTAAAATGGCCGCGATAGGTTTCAACCAATCAGGAAGTAGAGACATTCTCCTCTGACGGAGGAGTTTAAGCTTTAAAACTAGCAGGCCGGGCAGATAGAAAACACACACACTTTTTGAAACCACCCATGCGCAGGAGGAGAACCGGAGAGGACTGCTGGAAGCTGAGAACGAGAAAAGAATCTCTTTGTCCCTAGGGGAAGCCACAGCCAGATCATCAACAATTGAAGACCATTCTTTTATATTGTATTTGATTATTCTAGTATTAATGACGAACGGCATAGTGTTTGCTTCCATTAATATTATTGCACATATTCCTTTTCCATTGAACCAGACCATCGTTGTTCACTTTTGGATTCTGAAATAAAAACGGATCTGAACAAACAAACCTCTCTTCTCCTCATTTGCTGCGTTTTCTCGGGCCATCCCACAGACTGGGTTGGTCTTATTAGTAAATAGGGTTTAAGGTCAACGCAGAGTAGGTTAGATAGAGGATTTTAAGGGAAAAATCCTTATTCCCTAAATACGATACAACCTCTCGGCCAATAATTTTCGTAAGGATATAACTATATCCGGGAGGGGGGAGGTTTATTTTATCCACCCCCTCACCACCTCACCCCTGATACGACGCCATAAGAAAGCAGAGCCGTGACACCAGTTGCTTGGCACGCCAGATGAAAGCACATACTTACCTGTAGAGTAAAAGCTTCACATCATGTACGCCAGCCACAGCCGATAACCTCGTTTGTGTAAAAAACTGGCTTTATCCACGGCTCTGGCTTATGTGTGAAAAACTTGCCACCCTTTATTTTTATCATTACCCTTAAGCAAAGAAAAAATATCAAGCTAAAGAGAGGGACTCAAGCCCCTTGGTCATATGCCACATATGTACACCTCTGTAGGCTAACACCCAGACCAGTTGTGGACTCAATGCTATGTTTACCTAAACGTTACATGAAACACACACACAACTCTCATCATACAATAAAAAACCCAAGTTCACTTTTACTCACGTAAGAAAGAACGCTGTCTTTAAGTAGAGAGAAGGACATAAGCCTTGGCCAAGTGGTAGAACTACAAGCCTTGCTAAGCTATACACAATAGCGACCAACACAATTTTCAAAGAAAACTGCACAACACTCCAAGCAAGAATCGCAACCCCAGCATTTGTAGCTGTGAGTTCACATAGCACACGTTGTATCCCCCAAAATGCAGTAAAGTAAACACATGTTTTGTTAAACAAAAACATTGTTATTAACCAAAAACATTCGGGGGGGGAAGGAAGATTGGGGCATAGTGTAATGTCCTACCTGACCCTCGGACGCAGGATGAATGGCAGCAACAAATGGCTGGTCCACCATGTTGACGAGGCCTCTAGCTGGCGGGGCCAGAAGTGGCGCCGACTGGAGCCTCGCTCCGGCGCTTCGCCCACATCCTGCGGTCGGTCATGGTAGAGGCCGACGACATCTTTTGCCAGAGATGACGCCGAGTCAGAGTGTTCACGGCCCGCTACCTCCCCACGGCTAACGCCAACGGTTAGCCTAACAGCTAACTCCAGGCTGACGGTTAGCACCAAGCTAACAGCTAGCCTCTTCACAGGCCCACCGTCGGCTCCGACCAGCGGCCAGCTGCAGGCTAACAGCTAGCTCTTACCGGCCTATCGATAGCCACCAGCTAACACAGCAGCAAGCTAATGATTAGCTCTGACAGGCCCACTGTTAGCTAACGGCTACTACTGAAGCTGTGTAACGTGAGGAATAGCGATGCAGGCCCAATCACTTCAGACAGCCGACTGCTCTTTTTTATCCCAAAGAAAAAAGGAGAGGCAACACCCGTCCCTCTCACAGAACAGTGTTACCAGAGATAGTGTAACATGCGTTACTTTATGAAGAAGATGTCAATGTGTTGATAAATGAAGTGTGGGCCCAATATGTTAGGATATGCCAATGTCAGCATATTTGGGTCACTTGACCTTTAAGATTCCAGGTATGGGTGTGGTTAGGGGCGGTCCTAATCATCAGGGGGCCATCTTGGATTGGAATCATGGCCTCATGGAGTTTTGTTTGCTTACTGCTATTGTGAGAGGAAGGAGGGATTTTGCCAGGCCTCCTAAAAGATTCTCCAGTAACCAAGGACAGTTCAGCTACAGTGGTTTTTCCCAGTGGATTACTTCTTTTTCCTTTCCTTTTCTAAGATGTGGATCAACCCAGGACTTTTGGACAATCAAAGGTTTGAGTGTTGTTGGACACTACTAACTCTACCATGCAGGCTGCATGGTCTGGTAGGCCTGAACATTATACATGGTAACACACATGGTAACATTATACACGGTACATTATATATGGTAACATTGTACATGGTAAACATACATGGTAACACACATGGTAACATTATACACGGTACATTATATATGGTAACATTGTACATGGTAAACATACATGGTAACACACATGGTAACATTATACACGGTACATTATACATGGTAACATTATACACGGTACATTATACATGGTAACATTATACATGGTACATTATACATGGTAACATTGTACATGGTAAACATACATGGTAACATACATGGTAACATTATACACGGTACATTATATATGGTAACATTGTACATGGTAAACATACATGGTAACATTATACACGGTACATTATACATGGTAACATTATACATGGTAAACATACATGGTAACATACATGGTAACATTATACACGGTACATTATATATGGTAACATTGTACATGGTAAACATACAGGGTAACATTATACACGGTACATTATACATGGTAACATTTATGTTGGGGCTAATGGACTGTAAAGCTGACAGGACCGTTCTTATTGGTTTGAGATGATTTTTGTTGTACCATACGTTGCTATGGGGTGCCCCATTTATTTTGATCCTCCTTTTGGTTAATACAACACCTTGAATTTAACACTGTTCCAGTACTCTCATTCTTTATAGCTGAACAGGTTTGTTTATTATTATCAAGCTTGTTACAGAAATGGCAACCACGAAGGGACCTTAAGAAAAACAAAGGAAAAAAAAACAGTGTAAAATATTCTCTATGTTGTTGTTAAGAGCTTTTGTTTTGTTTTGTTAGTTTGGGGTTGCTATACCATGGCTACATCTATGCATTCTCCTATTCAAGGGAGTATTGTTGGAGAAGAGGTTTCCTCAGACCAGGGAGAGGGAGAACTTGCTGAGGCTCTTATAGACTTCACAGCTGGCCCTTTTGTGACAAGAAGAGATCCTGTACAGGATCTAGCTGAGACTCCTGATGACTTGTATGTGAATGATGACGGCTCTGGGGGTAGTGAGGAACGGCAACCTGATGTCACTGTTATCCATTCTGGCGCATTTGCTACCTCTGGGATGGGGGAAGTCGAAGTAGCTACTGACATTACACAGCTTCAGTCACGTTTGAGTGCTGTGGAAAGAGAGATCCAGGCTTTCCATATAAATACAACCAGACAAGATGACATTCTCAGGTATTATATTGACCGTCAATGTCAACGACTACAACAGACTTTTCAGAGCGAAATTAATAACCTCCAACAGTCAATGGTGGAGTGTTTGAAAAGACGAGACAAACAGCTTACTGCCCAACCACAAAACCCCATTAGGAGGACTAGCACTCCTGTACGGGATGATGCACCATCTGTTCACTTTTCAGAACATTTTGAACATGGTGGTATTGAAATGGAAAATGAGGAGCAAGGTTCCCTGCCTTTCATGCCTAGACCCTTGCCCTTGCCTCTACTGCCTGTAGTAAGTCCTCTACTGCTGCCTGGAGTAAGTCCTCTACTGCCTGGGCCAGACCCTCCACAGTGGCAGCCAGGTGAGCTGAACCAGTTTGAGTCTTCCTTTGAACATTCGCATAATGAGCACAAATCTGTGGAACAAGGTCTCACACCACTATGGGATGGGGCAATGGCTGCACCGCATAAACAGAGGAAGCCCTTGGTGGGGCTGTACTTAGCAGCGACCCCTATAGCCCAGTTCGATCGGCAACGGGAGCGGAGAGTGGAAAGCAGAGAGCCCGAAGGCAGCAGCCCCCACCACCGCCGGTCCAGGTTACTATCTAGCACCGGGAAACACACTAGAGAGTCACCGCCGGCACAAGACCACCATTACCAACCAGTAACCATGAGCAGCGAGGCCGCTGAAACGCAACAACCACCGCAGCCCGCTGACGACGCAGAGAGCCCGTCCAGCCCGGCAGCCGAAGCTTCCGCGGCGGATAAGAAGGTCATCGCAACAAAAGTCTTGGGGACAGTCAAGTGGTTCAACGTCGGAAATGGATATGGTTTTATCAACAGGAATGACACGAAAGAGGACGTGTTTGTACACCAGACGGCCATAAAAAAGAACAACCCAAGGAAATACCTTCGCAGTGTTGGAGAAGGAGACACTGTGGAGTTTGATGTGGTTGTAGGGGAGAAGGGAGCAGAGGCGGCCAATGTCACTGGCCCAGCAGGCGTTCCAGTCCAGGGGAGCAAGTACGCCGCTGACCGGAACCGCTACAGGCGCTACCCCCGCAGGAGGGGCCCACCCCGCAATGGAGAATACCCTGAGAACTTCCAAAGCGATGGCGAGGGCGAGCCGCCGAGTAGCGGGAGCCGTGAAGGCCGCAATAAGAGCAGCTGCGAGGGGGCAGAGAGAGCCCCAGAGGGAGACATGCAGCCACAGCAGCGCAGGCCCTCCTACCCAGGCAGACGGCGCTACCCGCCATACTTTGGAGTAGGAGAGGAGGTATGGGTTAAGTTGCACCCACTGTCTGATGCCAAGGCCATGTTTATGGCAAAACTTGCTCCAAAGTGGAGAGGGCCAGCCACAGTTCTCAGACGTTTAGGGTCAGTGAACTACAGAGTAGCCATGGATAGCAGTCCTAACACCCATCAACCTTGCATGTTGAGAACATGAAGATGTTTTATGGCAGTGGTACTACGCTTGGTGGGGGGATGTGTAACATGCGTTACTTTATGAAGAAGATGTCAATGTGTTGATAAATGAAGTGTGGGCCCAATATGTTAGGATATGCCAATGTCAGCATATTTGGGTCACTTGACCTTTAAGATTCCAGGTATGGGTGTGGTTAGGGGCGGTCCTAACCATCAGGGGGCCATCTTGGATTGGAATCATGGCCTCATGGAGTTTTGTTTGCGTACTGCTATTGTGAGAGGAAGGAGGGATTTTGCCAGGCCTCCTAAAAGATTCTCCAGTAACCAAGGACAGTTCAGCTACAGTGGTTTTTCCCAGTGGATTACTTCTTTTTCCTTTCCTTTTCTAAGATGTGGATCAACCCAGGACTTATCACCTTTTGGACACTCAAAGGTTTGAGTGTTGTTGGACACTACTAACTCTACCATGCAGGCTGCATGGTCTGGTAGGCCTGAACATTATACATGGTAACACACATGGTAACATTATACATGGTACATTATATATGGTAACATTGTACATGGTAAACATACATGGTAACACACATGGTAACATTATACACGGTACATTATATATGGTAACATTGTACATGGTAAACATACATGGTAACACACATGGTAACATTATACACGGTACATTATACATGGTAACATTATACACGGTACATTATACATGGTAACATTATACACGGTACATTATACATGGTAACATTGTACATGGTAAACATACATGGTAACATACATGGTAACATTATACACGGTACATTATATATGGTAACATTGTACATGGTAAACATACATGGTAACATTATACACGGTACATTATACATGGTAACATTATACATGGTAAACATACATGGTAACATACATGGTAACATTATACACGGTACATTATATATGGTAACATTGTACATGGTAAACATACAGGGTAACATTGTACACGGTACATTATACATGGTAACATTTATGTTGGGGCTAATGGACTGTAAAGCTGACAGGACCGTTCTTATTGGTTTGAGATGATTTTTGTTGTACCATACGTTGCTATGGGGTGCCCCATTTATTTTGATCCTCCTTTTGGTTAATACAACACTTTGAATTTAACACTGTTCCAGTACTCTCATTCTTTATAGCTGAACAGGTTTGTTTATTATTATCAAGCTTGTTACAATACAGTGGCAGCAAAGCTCCGTTTTATGCGGGCTGCAGCCGTCTTGAGCTCGGGGAACAAGGCGCGCAACTCCCCTTGCACACCTTCTTCCATCACGCTCGCATCCCTCGCGGTCGGGAGGCTGCACACACTGTCTCCAATGGATAGGCGGGAGCCAGCATCCGGTGCGGTCGACAGAAGGGCATCTCGTCTCGGGGGTGGAGACTTTAACCCAGTCCCAGACTACGAGGGTCCCCGGGAAGACGCAGCACCATCTGCCACTCCCTGAGGGGGAGAGTGCCTTGTCTCCACCGGGCCTTCAAATAAGAAAGCCCCCGCCTCCTCCATATAATCCTCAGTTTCCATCGGATATGGAGAAGAGGCGGGGGAATCCTCGCTCTTAGCCAGCTCAACTTTAACACTAAACTTAAAGCGGTGCTTTACACATCTCCCCAGTCCTTGTATCCCTACACTGGCTCCCTGTAAAACTGCCAATACATTTCAAAATCCTCATGTTCACATACAAAGCCATAAGCGGTCTCGCCCCAGCCTACATAAAATAACTCCTGGTCCAATCAACTAGCTCCAGATCCCTCCGTTCAAACAACCAAATCTGCCAAAAAATTCCCCACACAAGACTGGTGACAAAGGGAAACCGGGCTTTCGCAGTCGCAGCACCGACCCTCTGGAACAAGCTCCCACTCAACCTTAAATCTGCAAGCACCCTACGGACCTTTAAGGCCTTGCTCAAAACCCACCTATTCGCCATAAACAATCCATGAGCTTGTTTTTTTTTTGTATTGTTGTATGTGTGGTGTATTATGTCTGTCTGTTCTCTATCTGATTGGTTGGACTGCCTGTATTCTTTCTGTTTTTCGTTTTGTTCCTGTCTTTTTTGTTTGTTTTCTCTTTCTCTCCCGGGATGCGCCCATGGCCGATGTAACTATTGGTTGAGGGGCGCAATATAAATAAATGTATCATATCATATCATATCAAAGGCATATCTTCACACTCACACGTGGACATACAGTAGGTACACACGCACACAAATTGCATGCCCCCCTCGGTCCTCAGCAAGACACCTGCCAAATGTGAAGCTGAGCTGATGAACATTTCCTGAGATATGCGAGAGGCAGGCAGGCAGGCAGGCAGGCAGACAGACAGACAGACAGACAGACAGACAGACAGACAGACAGACAGACAGACAGACAGACAGACAGACAGACAGACAGACAGACAGACAGACAGACAGACAGACAGACAGACAGACAGACAGACAGACAGACAGACAGACAGACAGACAGACAGACAGACAGACAGACAGACAGACAGACAGACAGACAGACAGACAGACAGACAGACAGACAGACAGACAGACAGACAGACAGACAGACAGACAGACAGACAGACAGACAGACAGACAGACAGACAGACAGACAGACAGACAGACAGACAGACAGACAGACAGACAGACAGACAGACAGACAGACAGACAGACAGACAGACAGACAGACAGACAGACAGACAGACAGACAGACAGACAGACAGACAGACAGACAGACAGACAGACAGACAGACAGACAGACAGACAGACAGACAGACAGACAGACAGACAGACAGACAGACAGACAGACAGACAGACAGACAGACAGACAGACAGACAGACAGACAGACAGACAGACAGACAGACAGACAGACAGACAGACAGACAGACAGACAGACAGACAGACAGACAGACAGACAGACAGACAGACAGACAGACAGACAGACAGACAGACAGACAGACAGACAGACAGACAGACAGACAGACAGACAGACAGACAGACAGACAGACAGACAGACAGACAGACAGACAGACAGACAGACAGACAGACAGACAGACAGACAGACAGACAGATAGAGCGGTCCAGTTCTAGAATCCCTAGAAGAATGCCTTACAAACCATTCTCCAGTGATCTCACCAACAGTTTTGTTGCAGTTTAGAAATCAAGTTTTCAGTCTCTCATGTGAATCGAGTTCCCATGAGGCTTAACGCAGTAGAACAACTACTGTTGAGGAAGGAAGCCAGAGCGTTGGAGCCTCTCTGGACAAACATCATGGTTAATTGAGATCCTAATCAAAGGGAAGTAATACTGGGGCACTCTTTTTTTTCCCATGGTTACACATGATGTTTCAGGTCATACCCTCTCCACTGTGTATATTAAACCCACTGAGATTATACAATCTAGCTGTGTCAATACCTCTCTGTTTCAGTCCTGTTCCCATTGTGCCTGTAACGAGCGAGCTGCTTTTATCGCACAAATACGATAATGATTGTGCATCTACAGTAGCAGTGGTGCACGAGCCTGTACCGTGAAACGAAATTCAGATCCAACTTTCTGACTAGACGTGGCAGATCAGATATGACTCAAGATATTTTAGGTTCAACTTTGTGTAGAAAAGAGAAGATTTATGCACACGTATTGCATGCGCACACAAACAGGCGCTCTGACACGAATGTGGTAAGAACAAAGCTGACCTCTGACCTCTGTGGGGCTGAAGAGAGGACAGGAGGATGAGGCTCAGACATAAGGGATGAAGAGAGAGAGAAAGAGACTAGACGTTGCAGATGAAATATGACTCAAGATCCAGCAATAGTATAGCAATCTTGTCATCAAAATAGTTGTCAGAAACATCTTTTAGGTTCAACTTTAGGTATAAAAGAGAAGATTTACACACAAACCGCCATATTGTACATGCAAGATCTTGTATCCTCACACTGCACATACGCACACGTTATTAACGACTGCAATTCTGAATGGGTTGTTTGAAGAGGGAGGGTTCTTGTCACAGCTGAACTGCAGAAAAGGCACAATACACATATTTAAAATGTTCTCAGTTTGGGGACAACCCCTCTGTAGCAAGTACGCAACACACAGGAAAAGGCTAATTTCACAATAGGTCCCCTTTAAGATGGAGAGCTATCTTGAGGTTATTGGAAATGCTGTGATGCGGTTGATAGGAACTGAGGTTGTAAGCAGAGTGGATCAGCACAGCACTGCCAAGAAACAACCACGACCTTGAGTGTAGTATCGCTTTTATACAACATCTGTTCCATAAGCCTTTCAAACACAAGGTTAGACAAAGACGAAGGCTTTTGATTTGTCCTCCACCAACAACAATTAGTTCCCGCATTGGCTAAGGTAGCAGTTCCTATGCTGCGGGTTTTGAATCACAATGAGCATCTGGTACTAAACGTTGTGTGGTAAATTCCCACAGACTTTCTACAATAATTTGAGGTTATTGTAGTACAATACAATGAGATTGATTATCTGGAAGGAGGAGGAAGGATTCATACTGATAGAATTGTTGGTCTCCTCATCTGACTTAGCAGATGAGAAATAAACGTGTACGCCAGACAAACCAGAACTGTAGTTCAACTCAGCTGATTTATTTGAGCCAGGGCCAAGAGTGAATAAAAGGTTGCCTTTCACATACAAAAGATTATCAGAGAACATTAACAGGGCTGTCTGTGTACAGAAATATCACAATCAGGTTTGCATCTCAAACCTCAATAATGTACATAAAACAGTCACTTGGTTAACATAATCTGAACATACATTAACCATACTGCACACCTTATACATGAGTAAATCTGGTTTCAGACATTAAGCTTAAACAACAAATGGTGTTTCCCATGTATTTACTCACATAAAATGCAAACAGCACAGCAGTCTCTCGATGGTGGAGGGGTGGAGCCGCAGACCCCTGGGGTTGGTTCGGTCTGGGCTCCTGAACTACCATTTTGTGTCCTCTTATATACTCTAATTTCTAGCCAATAATAGCTTTACATAATACAGTTGGTCCGTGGGCGTCTTCTGTGAGCGGTCTCCTGTGGGCGCTGGCAGCCCCTCCCCCCTGGGTTGTGGCGACGTGATGGGACAGCGGTGGCCCCCGTTGATGTGATCTTTTGCTGAGATGAAGGGGCCTGTCTTGTCTCACGAGGGGGGGTGTGACATGATGTCCTCTGGTGGGGGGGTGTGAATACACTTTGACCCTTTGGGCCAAATTACCATACAGTACTAATCTGATCACATAGTGGGGGTGGGGAATAGCTCTCTGTCACCCCTGTTTCACCCATATTTAGCACTGAAAACCCACTCTGTTAGTTGGCAGAGTAGCTGTGATGATCTCTAAGTATTCACACATATTATTTATGAAATTCAACTCAATATTTACCACAGTTGTTTTATGTTACAGCAAATCCATCATCGTTTGTTAAGTTGTTACGATGGAATTGACTCAGCCTGTTAAAGGGGCATTTCCACAGTTTTATTTTTTTAGGAGGACTTCAGACATAAAACGTACCGATGTGTCCTGTGTTCTAGTGACTGGCTGGTCCTCGGAACAGGGTAAATCTGCATTTCACTATGATGCCCCTAGCTCATGGAATGAACTCCCAACAGTTCTTAAAGATTGACATTCTCCCCTCTGTTGCAGAGTTTCCAACCTTTGGCCCTTCTAAGGTTTCTCTCCTCCACATTGCCTGTGGTGCATTTTTTCCTATTGCTAGGTTTTAGTGAGTTTTTCCTTACCTTCGCGTGGGGTATGTCTGGGAGTGTTGCATTTATTTAAAAAGAAATTGGACTTTATGGTGTTTTTGTTTTGTTCTTGACTCATTGTGATGTTTCTTCTTGACTTGTTTAAAGAAGACGTGTCCGGCCCATGGGGACATTAACGTGTGTTGTCGGGCCTTACCAATACATTTGATTTGATTTGATTTGTCAAGTTGTACGTGTTTTAATTTATTTGTTATCCTTGCTCTTTGCCTCGTCTTGTTGTGTCTTGTTGTGTCTAGTGTATGTACACTCGACGTGACTGTAAATGAGGGAAACCTCAGTTGCCTTTTCGAGTTTAATTAAATGTTTGAAATTATATTAAATGTGTCTCGGGACCTTGGTCGCATCAACCCCAAGAAACTCAGCTGGATGATGTCGCCTGGCAGAGAGCAGACCTCTAGTAAACTGCAGACATTATTTCCTCAACTATTTCTTCAACTGTCCACCAGTTGGACCTGCTACAGTTATAAATAATCAAGGAAAGCTCTCTTAAGACTCTCAGACTCAAGGTGCATTGTGTTACTAATCATTACTATTATTACTGACTGATTGAGTCCTGCCATTCCTCTACTATGTCTATGTTCATTACTATTGCTATTATTATCTCTTCTGCCTGTACCCCCCTCCCCCCCCCCCTTCCACCATGCTGCTATTATGACACCTGGATTTTAAGGGGATTAATAAATGAACACTTGATTTTACTTGAAATAGTCTCTGCAAGGCGGTTAGGTGGCCGAGCGGAGATTGCGTTCGTCACCAGCCCCGGAGCTGAGCTGGATTTTCGAATCCAGCTCACAGCTCCGGGGTTGTCACCAGCTTGGCTGGCCGTCTGCACTGATACAATTGGCTGTATCAGAGGGTGGGAGAAGCTGGCGGGGTGGGTCCGGGTCGTTGTAAACAGCGACTCCTACAGTTCGGTCGGGGCGCCTGCTAAGCGCGGATTGGACGTGAGGGGGATAGTGTGGTCCTCCCACACGCTACGCCCTCTCAATGAGAATCCGCGCTGCCAGGTGAAAAGAAGCGGTGATTGGCTGGACGTGTGTCGGAGGAAGCACGTGGTAGCCTCCACTCTCCCAGATGATCTGACTGTGAGTGTGGGGGGTAAGTGCGCAGCGACCAGGAAGGGACTGGGAATTGGCATACGACTAACATTGGGATGGGAGAAAATCGGAGGAAAATGGAGGGGGAAAAAGACCAATAAAAAAAAAAGAAAAATAGTCTCTGCAGTCCACTAGATGTTCCAATCTTCAATACCAAAAGGTAAAGGGGAAGCACACACAGATCCTCAGGACAATGGACCTCATTCTCCAACGCACTTACAGAAAAGTTACAAAGAAATGTCTTTTAACTCCACAATTCTGTCATTCCTGAATGCTTTCTTATCTGGTATTCGTTCTTAGCTAACAACAGGATTTAAGAATGTGGAAAAGCAGTTGTAGAAAGGCCAGATTGGAGTGCGCCCATGTTCTTAAGCTCACTTGTTCCATCATCGAGTACAGCATCTTACTGCTGAAAAGATGCTGGATGTGTTTGGACGGAGCAGCTGACACACATCAGACAACCCTGAGCCGCTGTTCTTCCTCTAGTGGCCAGCATTTCTCTCGGCGGGATCTTTCTGAAGTTTGTCCTTACGAAGTTCTTAAGAAGATATTTAAGAATACACTTACAAAGATGTTTGAGAATGTGATCCACTGTTGACTAATCTCAAGTCTCAATCCCAATTTATTCCGTTTCGGCCTAATGACCTTCATCATGCTCACATGCTCACATCATCACCATGTAATAGATTGATTGATTGATTGATTGATTGATTGAAAACTTTATTAACAGATTGCAGAATGGGTACAATACAGTACGTCTCAATACAAACAATTGTTAAGGGGATGTAGACCAGAAAAATACTTTTGTCTTGTTTATATCAGGGTCCCCCATTTTCAATTCATCATGACATTTATGACATACATGACATACAAATATACAGTACTGTTTCATCCAGACATTTATGACATACAAGATATACAAATATACAGTACTGTTTGAGAGAATGAGATCATAATAAAAAGATATATACATTTGAGGGGGAAGAAACTGTACATTGGAGGGGGTTGGGAGGGTGGGTGGGGGGAGGGTTTGGACATTTACCGGGGCCAATTCTGAATTGCAGCCAACCGTAGGTGCTCTTTGAGAGCGGTTTTGAAGGAGGGTAGGGATTCACATTATTTTACGGCTGTGGGTAGGGCGTTCCATATTGTTGTGGCATAATTGCTAAACGTGTTTAGTCCCTTGTTTGAGCCGAATCTGGGTTGAACATGATTTGTGGAACTCCCTCTGGTGTTGTGGTCGTGCAATTAATTGCCCTTACTATAGCACATAGTAATAATAGTGAAGGCCATTAGTTCAAAATGTTAGCATGTTTATTTACAACATTCTTATCAGAAAAAGGTAAATAAAGTACTAATCGATCACAGGAAAAAAGGTACATAATATACGTTATGTCATAGCCATACAGTAAGTAGGGGAGAACGGGGACGTTGTCACACTTTTTACTCTAGTGTGAATTGCTCATAATCAAAACATCTTTCAATAGTCATTCCTGTTAACAGAATTCGGCTATAGGGCGACAATAATGTGGTCAAGTGGCATGGTTTCTATCTTGAGCCTTAACTGGCGTGGTTTATTTATTCACATGAAGAGCAGCAGTTCTACAGGTCTTCTCTCACTGAGAGACATGGGGGCAGAGAAAGAAGTGGGAGGAGACATAGCTACTTATACTCGCCACCTGGTAGTACTCCTGAGTGTCTCCGCCTAGGGCGCCCTCTAGTGGACACTTTTATATATGCAGGTAGACAGTTAATAGTGTGAACAGTTATATATGCAGTTAGACAGTTACTAACAATCCTACACAGAACCTCTGCCTTCAACAATTCCTACATTAAATTGAAGCTTAAGATGTTGGCTTAAAATGTGTATCCCTCTCATTTTCCAACGTATTGTAACAAAGAGTTAATCACCTATCAAAGACACTCTGACACATTGTGACAACCAACCCCATCATGGGGATGGTTGTCACACACTATGGGGTTGGTTGTCACCATGTGTTTTAATGGGACAATCTTAAAAAGAAGACAAGAAGGCAGAACTAAATTTGAAAGTTTAATTGCATTGACAAGTTGACAAATACATAACTTAATGCATCTTAACATGAACATAAACAGGAAACACATCTTTAGGCCATCCTATATAACAAAATAAGAACACAATAAATCGGCCTAACAATAATAACCTACACAACATGAATGAATGAATGAATGAAAACTTTATTTAACAGATTGCAGAATGGGTACAATACAGTACGGCTCAATACACACAATTGTTAAGGGGATGCAGACCAGAGAAAGACGTTTGTCTTGTTTACATCAGGGTCCCCCATTTTCAATTCATAGTTGTAACATATGACAACCAACCCCAAATAAAATGTGACGACCAACCCCAACTGGAATGTCTTGATAGCATCAAGGCTAACAGCCATCTAACAACTAGTTAGCTAGCTAACAACAATCTAAACTATAGCTATCCCTTCACACTTTTTAAGGGTAATAATTGTTTCATTATAAACCAATTGTGTAAAAGCCTAGAAGAAAAATACTGAGGAGCGGAATATTTACAAATGGACATGAAAAACACAAAAAGTCCAAATATGACAATGTAGGTGAACTCTGACCCCAATTTCGGACATTTACATACCAAAGTATGGGAGACAGGATCCTCTGGTGGTGAAATATAATGAATGTGACAACCTACCCGTGTGACAACGTCCCCCGTTCTCCCCTACCATATTTACATTTTGTATCGGCAAAAGTCCAAAACAAACTGACTAGGAGTCAAACTAACAAAGATTGTGGTTGCGGGCGAGTGCTCACCATTATAAAAACACAGCAATACTATGATGATGATTTGTTTTAATGTTTAACGATTATGATTAAGATATAAGGTTATGGTTACGGTTACGGTTAGGGTTAGGGTTAGGGTTAGGGTTAGCGTTAGGGTTAGGGTTAGTTTAAGGCAGAGGTTATTATTTTTCCCAGGGGGCCGAATGAGCACATCTTACATCTTATAGCAAAAATAAACAAGACATGTCACTGAACTGTGTAAAGAAAAGTGTCCCAGTTTTGTAGCCTTTTTTATTTTACATGCCTATATTAAACATTTAATGTTTTCAGAACTGTGCAAAAAAAATTTCACTTGTTATATTTCCACATTTTAGTGTTCTTCAGTTCTTTTTTTTTTCATTCAGTGTGAGAAATCCAGTCTCTGTTGAGCTTTAACAAGTCCATCAAAGTCAGGTTGCATGTCTGAGGTGGAGATGCGAAGCACAGCTGCCAGATGTTCATCAGTGAGAGAGGATCTGTACTTGGACTTGGTAAACGTCATGACTGAGAATGTCTGTTCACATATGTAGGTGGATCCAAAGAGAACCAACATCTTCTGAGCATGTCTCCTAAGCGTATATTGTGCGTGTGAACGTTGACATGAAAAGAAAAAAGTTAAAAAAATATATATATGTTAATTTTTTTTTCTTTTTTTTTTAATTATCATGTAATCTTTCGCGGGCCGGTCAGAATCATCCCAATGCCCAGGTCTGGTTTAAGGTAACAGTGTGGGTTTGGGGTAAGGTTATCAGAAAAGTGTGTCTTGGTAGTCTTGAGGTAAGGTCTTGAATCTTGAGGCACTTGCCTCCCATGTGAGTGTCCTGGGTTTGCTCCCCAGCAGGGGAACTCAAATGTTTTATTTATTCTTTTATCAAATTTTTCTTTATTTTCCCTTTTCAACAGGAAACAAGACAACACAATACAGTAACAATACTAACTAGACAATTCCGCGCGGGGGAAATTGTGAAAGTGTGGGTGACGCCTGTGCACCGCCGGCCAGCGGGGGAGAGGGTCTCTCGCGAGTCTCTATGACAAACGGTTCAAAGGATACAAAAAAGGGGCGCGGCCTAAGGATCGGGGGAGTGGTCAACATAGACCATTTGAAGATGACTACAGATGTGATTTTATTAACTATAACACAAACTCCCTTTCGTGTTGTATTATTTAATACTCACCCTTTCTCATGGCACCATGTGTCCAAGAAGTGGCAGATCAAACTAAATGATCTATTACACACTATTACACTATTACACACTATTACACTATTACACTATTACACACTATTACACACTAGTACACACTATTACACTATTACACACTATTACACACTATTACACTATTACACACTATTACACTATTACACACTATTACACTATTACACTATTACACAATATTACACTATTACACTATTACACACTATTACACTATTACACTATTACACACTATTACACACTATTACACTATTACACTATTACACACTATTACACACTATTACACTATTACACTATTACACACTATTACACTATTACACACTATTACACTATTACACACTATTACACTATTACACACTATTACACTATTACACACTATTACACTATTACACACTATTACACTATTACACTATTACACACTATTACACTATTACACACTATTACACTATTACACTATTACACACTATTACACTATTACACTATTACACACTATTACACTATTACACACTATTACACTATTACACACTATTACACTATTACACACTATTACACTATTACACACTATTACACTATTACACTATTACACACTATTACACTATTACACACTATTACACTATTAGACACTATTACACTATTACACACTATTACACACTATTACACTATTACACACTATTACACTATTACACACTATTACACTATTACACACTATTACACTATTACACTATTACACACTATTACACTATTACACACTATTACACTATTACACACTATTACACTATTACACTATTACACTATTACACACTATTACACACTATTACACTATTACACTATTACACACTATTACACTATTACACACTATTACACTATTACACTATTACACACTATTACACTATTACACTATTACACACTATTACACTATTACACACTATTACACTATTACACACTATTACACTATTACACACTATTACACTATTACACACTATTACACTATTACACTATTACACACTATTACACTATTACACACTATTACACTATTACACTATTACACACTATTACACTATTACACTATTACACACTATTACACTATTACACACTATTACACTATTACACACTATTACACTATTACACACTATTACACTATTACACACTATTACACTATTACACTATTACACACTATTACACTATTACACACTATTACACTATTACACTATTACACACTATTACACTATTACACACTATTACACTATTACACACTATTACACTATTACACTATTACACTATTACACACTATTACACTATTACACTATTACACACTATTACACTATTACACACTATTACACTATTACACTATTACACACTATTACACACTATTACACACTATTACACTATTACACTATTACACACTATTACACTATTACACTATTACACTATTACACACTATTACACTATTACACACTATTACACTATTACACACTATTACACTATTACACACTATTACACTATTACACACTATTACACTATTACACTATTACACACTATTACACTATTACACTATTACACTATTACACACTATTACACTATTACACACTATTACACTATTACACACTATTACACATTATTACACTATTACACTATTACACACTATTACACTATTACACACTATTACACACTATTACACACTATTACACTATTACACTATTACACACTATTACACTATTACACTATTACACACTATTACACTATTACACTATTACACACTATTACACTATTACACACTATTACACTATTACACTATTACACACTATTACACACTATTACACTATTACACTATTACACACTATTACACTATTACACACTATTACACTATTACACTATTACACACTATTACACTATTACACTATTACACACTATTACACTATTACACTATTACACTATTACACACTATTACACTATTACACACTATTACACTATTACACTATTACACACGATTACACTATTACACTATTACACACTATTACACTATTACACTATTACACACTATTACACTATTACACTATTACACACTATTACACTATTACACACTATTACACTATTACACTATTACACACTATTACACTATTACACTATTACACACTATTACACTATTACACTATTACACACTATTACACTATTACACTATTACACACTATTACACTATTACACTATTACACACTATTACACACTATTACACTATTACACACTATTACACTATTACACTATTACACACTATTACACTATTACACACTATTACACTATTACACACTATTACACTATTACACTATTACACACTATTACACTATTACACACTATTACACTATTACACTATTACACACTATAACACTATTACACTATTACACTATTACACACTATTGCACTATTACACTATTACACACTATTACACTATTACACACTATTACACACTATTACACTATTACACACTATTACACACTATTACACTATTACACTATTACACACTATTACACTATTACACTATTACACACTATTACACTATTACACACTATTACACTATTACACTATTACACACTATTACACTATTACACTATTACACACTATTACACTATTACACACTATTACACTATTACACTATTACACACTATTACACTATTACACTATTACACACTATTACACTATTACACTATTACACACTATTACACTATTACACTATTACACACTATTACACTATTACACTATTACACACTATTACACACTATTACACTATTACACACTATTACACTATTACACACTATTACACTATTACACTATTACACACTATTACACTATTACACACTATTACACTATTACACACTATTACACTATTACACACTATTACACACTATTACACACTATTTCACTATTACACACTATTACACACTATTACACTATTACACTATTACACACTATTACACTATTACACTATTACACACTATAACACTATTACACACTATTACACTATTACACACTATTGCACTATTACACTATTACACACTATTACACTATTACACACTATTACACTATTACACTATTACACACTATTACACTATTACACTATTACACTATTACACACTATTACGCTATTACACACTATTACACACTATTACACTATTACACTATTACACACTATTACACTATTACACTATTACACACTATTACACTATTACACTATTACACACTATTACACTATTACACACTATTACACACTATTACACTATTACACTATTACACTATTACACACTATTACACTATTACACACTATTACACACTATTACACTATTACACACTATTACACACTATTACACACTATTACACTATTACACACTATTACACTATTACACTATTACACTATTACACACTATTACACTATTACACACTATTACACTATTACACTATTACACACTATTACACTATTACACTATTACACTATTACACACTATTACACTATTACACTATTACACACTATTACACTATTACACTATTACACACTATTACACACTATTACACTATTACACACTATTACACTATTACACACTATAACACTATTACACTATTACACTATTACACACTATTGCACTATTACACTATTACACACTATTACACTATTACACACTATTACACACTATTACACTATTACACACTATTACACACTATTACACTATTACACTATTACACACTATTACACTATTACACTATTACACACTATTACACTATTACACACTATTACACTATTACACTATTACACACTATTACACTATTACACTATTACACACTATTACACTATTACACTATTACACACTATTACACTATTACACTATTACACACTATTACACTATTACACTATTACACACTATTACACTATTACACTATTACACACTATTACACTATTACACTATTACACACTATTACACACTATTACACTATTACACACTATTACACTATTACACACTATTACACTATTACACTATTACACACTATTACACTATTACACACTATTACACTATTACACACTATTACACTATTACACACTATTACACACTATTACACACTATTTCACTATTACACACTATTACACACTATTACACTATTACACTATTACACACTATTACACTATTACACTATTACACACTATAACACTATTACACACTATTACACTATTACACACTATTGCACTATTACACTATTACACACTATTACACTATTACACACTATTACACTATTACACTATTACACACTATTACACTATTACACTATTACACTATTACACACTATTACGCTATTACACACTATTACACACTATTACACTATTACACTATTACACACTATTACACTATTACACTATTACACACTATTACACTATTACACTATTACACACTATTACACTATTACACACTATTACACACTATTACACTATTACACTATTACACTATTACACACTATTACACTATTACACACTATTACACACTATTACACTATTACACACTATTACACACTATTACACACTATTACACACTATTACACTATTACACTATTACACTATTACACACTATTACACTATTACACACTATTACACTATTACACTATTACACACTATTACACTATTACACTATTACACTATTACACACTATTACACTATTACACTATTACACACTATTACACTATTACACACTATTACACTATTACACTATTACACACTATTACACTATTACACTATTACACACTATTACACTATTACACACTATTACACACTATTACACTATTACACACTATTACACTATTACACTATTACACACTATTACACTATTACACCGAGTACAATGGCACAATCCGCAAGTCTCTACGACAAACGGTTCAAGAGATACACTGTGTGGCCTAAGGGGGCGTGGTCTAAGGATCGGGGGAGTGGTCAACATCGACCAATGAAAGGTGGTCAACAGGGGGAGTGGTCAACATCGACCAATGAAAGGTGGTCGACATCGACCAATGGCACAATCCGCAAGTCTCTACGACAAACGGTTCAAGAGATACACTGAGGGGGTGTGGCCTAAGGGGGCGTGGTCTAAGGATCGGGGGAGTGGTCAACATCGACCAATGAAAGGGGGTCAACATGGACCAATGAAAAATGAAAGAGGATATCCCTACTGAGTACAATGACACAACCCACAAGACAGAGGGCGCTGTCAGCAATTCAGTAGTGCAACACAGTGATGGCCAATGATGGGTTAAGTGGATGATGTCATTGGCAGCTCAGCCACGAGCCACACAGCTGAACCAATCATGAGTGAGCCATGAGCCACACAGGTGAAGCAATCACTATGACTTGCATATTTTCTATCCAATGCATTTCTATGGAGGCAGATGCATGACTGCATTGTCACATTGATTAAAAGAAAACTATAAGAGATGAAGCATTGTGACGCGCACATGAGCACTACAACGAGTAGGCGAAGGGTTGTGCGCGATATTGTGACATTCGTGCGATATTGTGGCACTCCTTCGGCGATCGGAACAGAAGGCTAAAAAATAGTGTGAAAAATGTGATTTCTAGAGTGCGATTGCATGGCGGTCAATGGGGAGGAGAACCTTCAAACAAATGGTCGTCAGTTGAGATAGAAATGTCCAATTCCATTTATTTTTCTTTTGTGAGCGGGTTGACAGCCGTGTCATCGTTTTGATGTGTTTGTTTTATTTCTACGTCTATAATTGAGATCACACTCGCAATTCATCCAAGGTAGGGGGAAAAAGATTATTTCAGCTGCTACACTCTAAATTGCAATGCATTCCCAATGGGACAGAAATTTTACCGTTTAAAGTCGATTCGTAGCCAGACGGTGCAGTGAAACTTTACGAGTTCGAATAGCATATCGAGTTGGAGCAAGCCGGTCGTTTTGATACCTTTCACGTGTATGGGGCGCAAACGCTCTGGGAGGAGTTTGTTGGCAAAATCTGAGAATATAGATAATAAGTAAACACTAGACAATTCCGCGCGGGGGAAATTGTGAAAGTGTGGGTGACGCCTGTGCACCGCCGGCCAACGGGGGAGAGGGTCTCTCGCGAGTCTCTATGACAAACGGTTCAAAGGATACAAAAAGGGGGCGCGGCCTAAGGATCGGGGGAGTGGTCAACATAGACCAATCAAAGAGGATATCCCTACTGAGTGCAATGACACAACCCGCAACACTATTACACTATTACACTATTACACAATATTACACTATTACACACTATTACACACTATTACACACTATTACACTATTACACACTATTACACTATTACACTATTACACACTATTACACTATTACACTATTACACACTATTACACTATTACACTATTACACACTATTACACTATTACACACTATTACACTATTACACTATTACACACTATTACACTATTACACACTATTACACTATTACACACTATTACACTATTACACACTATTACACTATTACACTATTACACACTATTACACACTATTACACTATTACACTATTACACACTATTACACTATTACACACTATTACACTATTACACACTATTACACTATTACACACTATTACACTATTACACTATTACACACTATTACACTATTACACACTATTACACTATTACACACTATTACACTATTACACTATTACACACTATTACACTATTACACACTATTACACTATTACACACTATTACACTATTACACACTATTACACTATTACACACTATTACACACTATTACACTATTACACTATTACACACTATTACACTATTACACTATTACACACTATTACACTATTAGACACTATTACACCATTACACACTATTACACTATTACACTATTACACACTATTACACACTATTACACTATTACACACTATTACACTATTACACACTATTACACTATTACACACTATTACACTATTACACTATTACACACTATTACACTATTACACACTATTACACTATTACACACTATTACACTATTACACACTATTACACTATTACACTATTACACACTATTACACTATTACACTATTACACTACTACACGCTATTACACTATTACACTATTACACTATTACACACTATTACACTATTACACACTATTACACTATTACACTATTACACTATTACACTATTACACACTATTACACTATTACACTATTACACACTATTACACTATTACACTATTACACTATTACACACTATTACACTATTACACTATTACACTATTACACACTATTACACTATTACACACTATTACACTATTACACACTATTACACTATTACACACTATTACACTATTACACACTATTACACTATTACACTATTACACACTATTACACTATTACACTATTACACACTATTACACTATTACACACTATTACACTATTACACTATTGCACACTATTACACTATTACACTATTACACACTATTACACTATTACACACTATTGCACTATTACACTATTACACTATTACACACTATTACACTATTACACACTATTACACACTATTACACTATTACACACTATTACACTATTACACTATTACACTATTACACACTATTACACTATTACACTATTACACACTATTACACTATTACACTATTGCACACTATTACACTATTACACTATTACACACTATTACACTATTACACTATTACACACTATTACACACTATTACACTATTACACACTATTACACTATTACACACTATTACACTATTACACACTATTACACTATTACACTATTACACACTATTACACTATTACACTATTACACTATTACACACTATTACACTATTACACTATTACACACTATTACACTATTACACACTATTACACTATTACACACTATTACACTATTACACTATTACACACTATTACACACTATTACACTATTACACTATTACACACTATTACACTATTACACACTATTACACTATTACACTATTACACACTATTACACTATTACACTATTACACTATTACACACTATTACACTATTACACTATTACACACTATTACACTATTACACACTATTACACTATTACACACTATTACACTATTACACTATTACACACTATTACACTATTACACACTATTACACTATTACACTATTACACACTATTACACTATTACACACTATTACACCGAGTACAATGGCACAATCCGCAAGTCTCTACGACAAACGGTTCAAGAGATACACTGAGGGGGTGTGGCCTAAGGGGGCGTGGTCTAAGGATCGGGGGAGTGGTCAACATCGACCAATGAAAGGTGGTCAACATCGACCAATGGCACAATCCCCAAGTCTCTACGACAAACGGTTCAAGAGATACACTGAGGGGGTGTGGCCTAAGGGGGCGTGGTCTAAGGATCGGGGGAGTGGTCAACATCGACCAATGAAAGGTGGTCAACAGGGGGAGTGGTCAACATCGACCAATGAAAGGTGGTCAACATCGACCAATGGCACAATCCGCAAGTCTCTACGACAAACGGTTCAAGAGATACACTGAGGGGGTGTGGCCTAAGGGGGCGTGGTCTAAGGATCGGGGGAGTGGTCAACATCGACCAATGAAAGGGGGTCAACATGGACCAATGAAAAATGAAAGAGGATATCCCTACTGAGTACAATGACACAACCCACAAGACAGAGGGCGCTGTCAGCAATTCAGTACTGCAACACAGTGATGGCCAATGATGGGTTAAGTGGATGATGTCATTGGCAGCTCAGCCACGAGCCACACAGCTGAACCAATCATGAGTGAGCCATGAGCCACACAGGTGAAGCAATCACTATGACTTGCATATTTTCTATTCAATGCATTTCTATGGAGGCAGATGCATGACTGCATTGTCACATTGATTAAAAGAAAACTATAAGAGATGAAGCGTTGTGACGCGCACATGAGCACTACAACGAGTAGGCGAAGGGTTGTGCGCGATATTGTGACATTCGTGCGATATTGTGGCACTCCTTCGGCGATCGGAACAGAAGGCTAAAAAATAGTGTGAAAAATGTGATTTCTAGAGTGCGATTGCATGGCGGTCAATGGGGAGGAGAACCTTCAAACAAATGGTCGTCAGTTGAGATAGAAATGTCCAATTCCATTTATTTTTCTTTTGTGAGCGGGATGACAGCCGTGTCATCGTTTTGATGTGTTTGTTTTATTTCTACGTCCAAAATTGAGATCACACTCGCAATTCACCCAAGGTAGGGGGAAAAAGATTATTTCAGCTGCTACACTCTAAAATGCAATGCATTCCCAATGGGACCGAAATTTTACCGTTTAAAGTCGATTCGTAGCCAGACGGTGCGGTGAAACTTTACGAGTTCGAATAGCACATCGAGTTGGAGCAAGCCGGTCGTTTTGATACCTTTCACGTGTATGGGGCGCGAACGCTCTGGCACGAGTGTGTTGGCAAAAATCGGTGGAATAAAGAATAATAAAAAGAGTATGGATATGTATAGTGTGGGTGGCAACCTGGCTTTGCCAGGTCACCCACACTAATAAACAAGACATCACAGGACAATAACAATAACAGTAATAATAATAATAATAATAATAATAATAATAATAATAATAATAATAATAATAATAATAATAATAATAATAATAATAATAATAATACTAATAATAATAATAATAATAATAATAATAATAATAATAATAATAATAATAATAATAATAATAATAATAATAATAATAATAATAATAATAATAATAATAATAATAATAATAATAATAATAATGACAAGACCAGTTAAAGATCAGTTAAATCAGAATAATGAAAAATTAAATAGTCATGTATACATTAAATATATAAATTAAAAAGAATATATATACCAGTATCGACAACCAAGGTCCCCACCCCATGAGGACCCCGAATCTGGCACATCAGCGAACCAGAGCATCATGCCTCTTTAACACTCCGACTCACAGAGACCTCGAATCAGGGGCCCCCACCAGTCCGAGACCACGACCACCAAACCCACCTCAATGGGCCCAAACTGCCCCCCCCCCCCCCACTTGGACATAAATTAGAAATAAAAGTAATACAAAATCAAATTATAATAAGATTATACTACTTAAGACATTTACACCCCCCCCCACCGCCCGCCCCCCAGAAGTATTCTGCATAAATAAGAGTACATCATCTGCGTATAAGCTGATATGGTGATGTGTGCCCTGAATTGAAACAGAAATCTGGCATTGTCTTATGTATTGAGCTAGAGGTTCGAGGGATAAGGCGAAAAGTCAGGGACTAAGAGGACAACCTTGTCTAGAAGACGCGAGACAGAGAAGAGTGGCGAGCAGAACTTCCCTGTTAAGATCATAGCTGATGGCGCTGTGTAGAGAACTTTGATCATATGAATTAACCCCTCACCTAACCCCATCCTTCTAAGAACTGCCCATAAATAAGACCACTCCAATCTGTCAAGGGCCTTCATTGCGTGGCTAGGTCTGGAGCCGTGAAAGTAGTAGTGCTGTCTCGTTCTGTGCATTTGAAATTCAGATTGTTGTCTTAAAATGGAGTTAATCTCTTTTTTCACTACCTTAATTTGAAGCTCCAGTCCACTAGAATAGTTGTGCTGCAAAAAGGAGATTAACGTGGCATGAAGCTTTTCCAATTCAACCAGCTTGGAGAGACGTCCCTTGCAAAGATTAGATGCAAAGAGTGTAGTGTTACTTCTAATAAATCCTTTGACAGAATCCCATAAAATTCTGGGATCTTGTACTGAGCCAACATTAAACTGCAGGAATTCAGTGAGCTTCTCTTTAGATTGCAGGTTAAACTCTCCATTTTTCAGCAATGTTGAGTTAAAGCGCCATCTACGGGGGCGCGGGATGTTATTTTACTGAGTGAACCCTTGAGAAGGATACCTTTATGGTCTGAAAGTGCAATGGGCATTAAATCAACATCAAAGCTATCAAAGAGATGCAGGGAAGAAAAAACAACCAATTCTGGAAAAGGTCTTATGTCTAGAAGAAAAAAAAGAGTAATCTCTCATGGATGGGTTGAGCGAACGCCACATATCAATTACCCCTGTGTCCTTGGCCCAGGCCTGTAGGGCTGTGGTGGCTTTTTTCTGATCAAAGGTTTCAGTGTGTTTCGATTTATCAATCAATGGGTCCCATACTGCATTCAAATCAGCTCCAACTATAAATGAGTAATCAGGTAGTTCCAACATAGCTGCAGTGAGTATAGTATAAAAGTTCATATAAATTAGGGGCGTATGCAGAGATCAGAGCAATTTTCTGGTTAGAGTATTCAATTTTAGCAATAGTAATTCGACCATCTGCATCAGACCACACATCTAACAGTTTAATATTCAAATTTCGCTTCACTATTATGGCTACCCCTCGGGTCTTGGTGCTAAAAGAAGAAGAACTTATGTTATGGTCAAATCTATTTGCCAATCTTGCAGTATCAGCCATTAAAAGGTGCGTTTCACTCAGTAAAGCAAGGTCCATTCTCTTCCTTTTTAGGAGCGTTAGTACACTTGTGCGTTTATGCGGTGCATTAAGACCCCCTGTATTCCAGATCAAGATATTTAAATTATCCATAATCTAAAAGGGCTGCAGTATGATTGATTGAAATTCGTTTGGAGTAGACTAGAGCATTAGAAAAGTCACATATTCACTCGTTAAGGTCCTATTGAGTTCCGAGCATGAGCGTGAAAACAAAAATTTAATTGAGCGAGTTGAGTGAAAATAAAAATAAAAAGCAACGCCACACCCCATTCCCTCCCCCCCCCCCATTAGAAAATGTGTCCGATATCACCAGTTGGCCACTATGACTGAGCATAACAACAACAACAACAACATTAAGTAACTTAACCATACAAAAACTTGCAAGGTATATTGTAACAATTAGAAAAAGGAACCCACTTCGCTCAACAGAGAGAAGAAGTATATGCGAAGCTCAATGCGAAGTTCAAAGTGCAGATGACAAAAAGCAGAGACGTTAAAACACAGTTCGTCTGAGTGAAACTTGAAAAAAGTCAATATGCATACCCGTTGTTGAGATAATACAGCAGAGATAAACCTTGAGCGTTACCGTTCTGTTGGATCAAAAAATTATGGTAGGCGTGTGTAGTGTTAGCTAGGAGAGCCGGATAATAAGCACGCCTTGTACTTAGCTTATTCAGGCTCAGGGCCTGTTATTCCCCGATGCCCGTAGTCATCTCCACCGAGGGGGGTCCGTCCCCCTCGGCCGGGGAGGACACCATGTCGCTCCGTAGGAAGTGATGGGCCTTCGTCGGTGAGGTGAATAGGCGGTTGCATGTAACAACACCGTGGCCCATCTTGACTTTCAAGGTGGCTGGGTAGAGTAGGAAGACTTTGATGCCCTTTTCACATGCATAGTCCATAGCCTGAGAGAAGGCTCTGCGGCGTTTGGCGGTGTAATCACTGAAGTCCGCGGCGAATCTGAGGGGATGGTTATTCACGGATGGAGGATGCTTTCTGGCCTCTCGAAGAAGAGCCTGGCGAGCAGTGAAACGCAGGCAGCAGAATATGAAGGCGCAGGGACGTTCTCCCTTCTCCAGGGGACCGTTTCTGAAGATTCTGTGGCCACGTTCAATCTCCGGAGGGTCGATGGACGGGAACCACTTGGGAATCATCTGCTCCAGGTACTGAATCGGCGCGTCACCCTTGACATTTTCGGGTAAGCCGTAGACTCGGATATTACATCTTCTATTTCGGTCCTCTAGGTCGGCCACCTTCTGTTCATAAATAAGCATTTTGTCTTTTATAACTGTGACTGTATAACTGTGTGTCGGTGGAGTTGGACTCAAAGTCAGTCTTAACCGTGGTTATCTCATCTTCCATTCTCGTGAGCCGCGTGGTTATGCTTGCTATCTCTGATTGGAACGAGTCCAGTCTGTTAGCTAGCTTCTGCGTGCTAGCTTCAAGTTCCTCACGGAGTAAAATTCTGATAAAATCTCTGTCTTCCTCTTTTAAAGTTCCAGTCGAGTTCGGTACTTGTTTGGACATTGTTACGAAGTGTGCTATGAGCGTATGGCGTGAAATTATCGTTGTTATAATAAATAATGTGAAGTGGTCGCGGAGCGCAAAAACTCAAGCGGCCTCCAACCTGAGCGGAAACCGGAAGCCTTCACCCGGAACTCAAATGTTTTCTGAAAACGTTAAAACATTTTAAATATGTAATATATGTACTTATTTGTAAATACCTAAATATTGTACTTATTTGTAATACGTACACATCGTACATTTTTGTAAATATGTCAATATATTACTCATGACTATAGTATACTATAGTAATAATATACTTTATTTACATATTTTAATGGGCTGTTATTTAACATATTATGGTCTGAATACATGGTGAACTTGAGATGAATCTATAGATAGTCTCTAGATGTGTGTGTGTGCTGTGTATTCAACATTGAAACTTGTATGATTTTGCTTTAGCACCACAAATTAAACATTGGGAAGACACGTCCTCTTAACCCTACCAAACGGTTAACCCTTTCACTGCGACAATACACAGAAGGTTAACCCTTTCACTGCCACACAACAGCAGGTTAACCCTTTCACTGCATACACTACAGAAGGTTAACCCTTTACTATCACACTACCGACGGTTACCCGTTGGTAGTGTGATAGTAAAGGGTTAACCTTCTGTAGTGTGGCAGTGAAAGGGTTAAATATCTAAGTTCACTACAGGTCTTCCTTTCTCTGAGCACCGACACGGCCAAGATCTGGAGACACAGAAGACGTGTTGTGAGTTTTGTGGCTGAGTTTCACTTATCTTCCTCACAACAGAACCACCGGACTCACGTAATCAGATAAGTGCCTCTTTGATGTAGCTGCTGTGATGTCAAAAGGCTGTTTGAGGAGTTTTGTGTAAAACTGTTGAGTTGATCATTAACACCAGTAACAAGAAGAATGCTGGTGATTTTTTTGTCTGCAGTTGGTAAGTTTGAAATTAGAAGTTACTTGCCCTGAAAACTTTGATGTCAAATGTCCTATCTTGTGTCCTGAACTTTCATGTGAGGCAGACTATCAACGGAGATAGTTTGATGACAAACCTCCTCTAGAATGACAGCATTCAATGTCACCACAAGACCAGGATGACATTTACATGACATATATACTTCCAAGAGAGAGAGAGAGAGAGAGAGAGAGAGAGAGAGAGAGAGAGAGAGAGAGAGAGAGAGAGAGAGAGAGAGAGAGAGAGAGAGAGAGAGAGAGAGAGAGAGAGAGAGAGAGAGAGAGAGAGAGAGAGAGAGAGAGAGAGAGAGAGAGAGAGAGAGAGAGAGAGAGAGAGAGAGAGAGAGAGAGAGAGCCAGAGAGAGAGAGAGAGAGAGAGAGAGAGAGAGAGAGAGAGAGAGAGAGAGAGAGAGAGAGAGAGAGAGAGAGAGAGAGAGAGAGAGAGAGAGAGAGAAAGAGAGAGATGGAAAGAGAGAGATGAAAAGAGAAGAGAGGGGAAGAGAGATGATAAGAGAGGACGAGAGAGAGAGTGAAGGGAAGATAGTTGAAAAGAGAAAGAAGAAGAGAGAAAGAGAGAGATGGAGAGATGAAGAGAAAGATGAAAAGAGAGAAGAGAGAGATGACAAGAGAGAGGGAAAGAGAGCCTGTGAAAAAGAGACGACATGGGAAAATGACAGAGAGACAGAAAGAGAGAGAATGAAAGAGAGGAAGAGGGAGAGAAGGTGACAGAAAGAGTGACAGAGAGAGACAGAAAGAGTGACAGAGAGAGACAGATAGAGAGGCAGGGAGGATGAAAGATCAAAAGAAGGAAGAGAGAGACAGATAAAAAGAAAGAGAGAGTGATATACAGTAAAGAGAGAGAGAAAGATGACTGGTACTGATCAGTAGCTGTTTTCCCTGTGATGCGGCTTCCAGCTTCCAGCCCACCGATTGGTCAGCTGCCTAACTCGGAACATGCCTACCCACAATCCCTCAGCACCACTTCAATCAGGCCATGTTGGTTCACCACTGTGTGCCCACTGGAATTGCCAACATATCAATAAATTCATTACACATTTATACTGAGATATTTAGACTGCTCTAGTGTGTTTGTGCACAAGGTATTTATAGCAGTGTGCGTGTGCGTGAGTGTGTGTAAACTTGTTTTTTCAAAGCGGTGTGTGTGTCGTATGTGTGTGTATATATACGTTTGGGTATATGTGTGTGTAACCTTATACTTATGGTGATGTCTGTGTGTTTGTGAGTTAAAACTGGTGTCTGTGTGTGCGTGTGTGTGTCCGTGTGTCCGTGTGTGTGTGTGTGTGTGTGTGTGTGTGTGTGTGTGTGTGTGTGTATGTATGTGTGTGTGTGTGTGTGTGTGTGTGTGTGTGTGTGTGTGTGTGTGTGTGTGTGTGCATGCATATGTGTGTGCGTGTGTGTGTGTGTGTAAGCTATTTATAGCAGTGTCATATTGTAGCTCTGTATGCTGTGGTGGGACAGCTGTCGTTGGGGGTGGGGGGGGGGGTTGGTGGAGAAGGAAGATGAGGAAGAGGAGGGGGAGAGAGAGAAAGAAAGAGCAATGAGAAAAAGACATTCAGAGACAAACTTTGGGAAAGAGAGAGAGAGTGTGACAGTGAGAAAGAAAGAAAAAGAAAGAAAGAAAGAAAGAAAGAAAGAAAGAAAGAAAGAAAGAAAGAAAGAAAGAAAGAAAGAAAGAAAGAAAGAAAGAAAGAAAGAAAGAAAGAAAGAAAGAAAGAAAGAAAGAAAGAAAGAAAGAAAGAAAGAAAGAAAGAAAGTTGAAAGGAAAGTAGAAATGAGAATAGAAGATAGGAAAGGGGAGAAGAGGAGAGAAGAAGAGAGAGGAGGGGAGAGGAGAGAGTAAAGGGGAGAAGAGGAGAGAAGAAGAGAGAGGAGGGGAGAGGAGAGAGTAAAGGGGAGAAGAGGAGAGAAGAATAGAGAGGAGGGGAGAGGTGAGAGTAAAGGAGAGAAGAGGAGAGGAAATAGTAAATGAGAGGAGAGGAGAGGAGAGGAGGGGAGAGGAGAGAATAAAGGAGAGAAGAGGAGAGGAGATGGTAAAGGAGGGGAGAGGAGAGAGTAAAGGGGAGAAGAGGAGAGAATAAGAGAGGGGGAAGGAGGGTGTAAAGAAGAGAAGAGGAGATGAGAGAGTAAAGGAGAGGAGAAGATAGGAGAGGAGAGAGTAAAGGAGAGGAGAGGAGGTGAGAGGAGAGAGTAAAGGAGAGGAGAAGATAGGAGAGGAGAGAGTAAAGGAGAGGAGAGAAGGGGAGAGGAGATATTAAAGGAGAGAAGAGTAAGTGTAGCGGCCTCTGCCTGGGTCCGCTTCCAGTGGCAGTCGGGGAGTGATTCCATACGCGCTCCATCCAAAGAATAGTCTCCACACCTTGAGTTCCGTTATCAGATACCAACGTGGCTATCCGATTTATTTAGAAAATGTAGGTTACATGGGACAGGTGATCAAAGCGATCCTAAAGCGTCCTATAACCGTGGTTCTAATTGTTCAAAGTGTTTCCTAAGATACGACTATTCTAAAGCGTTCCCGAAGCGGTCAGAAAATTATATGCTTTCCCCGTCGGCTACCAACCCACAGCTTATCCCTATCACCCATTTAATGATCTCCGCCGCGCCGTGGGCCGACCCACCTGACAGGTGCAGGTGATCCGCCCACAGTACAACAGAGTCCACCCAACTGGTTACACAGATAAGCATAACATTCCCATAAATCATATCCTTCGATTGGAAATAATAATAACAATAATGATAATAATAATAATACTAATAATAATAATAATAATCTATAACAAAAAACACTCATTCGGCCTTTACACCGGCCCCTAATTGTGCCTACACAATTACAAAACATGGTCGGGCGAGTGTTCATTACAGCTGGCAATCCTCCCTTGACTCCAGTAGTAGGCAAAGCTTCGTGATTGGCCTCTGTAGCACATTGGTCTTGGTCTTCACCCTGACACTTCGTACCAGGCCCTTGTTATCCGGAAAGGTTTCCAGGATCCGTACAAGCGGCCAGGAATTCCCGGGGCGCTGTGTCGTCCACTATGACCACCAAGTCACCAGGGGCGAAGTTCTCTTTCTGGGTCTGCCACTTGCATCTTTCCTGCATCATGGGCAAGCACTCCCTCACCCAGCGTTTCCAGAAGATGTCGGCCAGGTATTGTGCCTGTTTCCACCTTCTGCGGGTGTACATATCCTCCTTCTCAAATACACCTGGAGGCATAACAGGTTGTCCCTTCAAGAGGAGTAGGTGGTTTGGTGTAAGGGGTTCTAAATCCTTGGGGTCGTTGGACACCGTGGTAAGTGGGCGATCGTTCATAATGGCTTCCACCTCACACAGTGCTGTGAGGAGAGTCTCATCATCCACCTTCTGTTCCTTCAGGACCGACTGGAGGATCCTTTTTGTCGATTTGATCAACCTCTCCCATACCCCACCGAAGTGGGCTGCAGAGGGGGGATTGAGAATCCACTTTACTCCAGAGTCCGCCATTATGGTGCTAATCTTAGTTTGGTCCAGCTGCTTGAGGGCCTGATTCAGCTCTCTCTGGGCACCAACGAAATTGGTCCCTTGATCCGTCCTTATGGAGCGTACTGGACCCCGTCTGCAAATGAATCTTCTGATGGCGTTTATACAGGATGCAGTATCGAGGAAGTGTGCTACATCAAGATGAACGGCCCGTGTCACTAGGCAAGTAAAAATGACACCCCATCTCTTGACGGTACTTCGTGCTCTCTTTACCTCTATGGGGCCGAAATAATCAATACCTGAGTACACATCAATACACATGAGTAAAAGGTGGGAGGTCCGGTGTTATCCGATCCTCGGGTAGGTCTGACATTTTCTGTACACCAGGTTTGGCTAGTACACGTCTACAGACTACACACTCCCTAATGACCTTCCTGGTCATGGAATTAGCGCAGGGTAGCCAGTACCGCTCCCTTAGCCTGGAAAGGGTGTGTCCTCTCCCCGAGTGTCGCAGTTGTTCATGGATCTGCCTCACAATCAAGCTTGATATGCGAGTGTGTTTGGGCAGGATCAGTGGGTGTTTCTCTTCCACTGGTATGGCCATTTTGTTCAGCCTACCTCCCACTCTCAGCAATCCATCATCCAGGAGTGGATCCAGTCTTAAAATGGAGCGGGATAGTTTCACCGATTTTCCCTTCCTGAGAGATGTTATCTCATCCTTGAAGTGCTGCTCTTGAGAGTAGCGTATGAGTGCATGCCTGGCCTCAGTCAATTCCTCTACTGACAGGCTAGGTTGCACTATGGAGTTGGTGGAGGCTTGATCCATGCTAGGACCTGGCTCCTTCTTTTGGAGCCTGGCTCGAAGTAGTCGTTTTAGTTTTAGGAACCACGCAGCTGCTCTTGTCAACCGATTCCAGGTTGAGTAGTGCCCAATCAGCTGACTTGTCGGGTTCGCCTCTTCTACCGTAACACTACTTACAAAGACCTCTTTCTTGACTTCTGGGTCATCTTGCTGCACCGAACCATATAACTCCTCTGGTCTCTTCGGCCAGTGCTCCTCTCCCTTCCGTAGGAATCCTGGGCCACTGAACCATTGCTTTGACTTGAGCATCCTGTCAGCATCCAAACCTCTCGATGCCTCATCTGCAGGGTTCTCCTTCGAGCTCACGTACCTCCATTGAGATGTCGTGGTGAGGTCCTGAATAATGGCGAGGCGATTGGCCACGAATGTCCGAAATCGTCTTTTCTCATTGTAGACATATTTTAGGACTGTCTGGCTGTCTGTCCATAGTACCGACTCTTTCAGTGTCAGGTGTAGCTCTTTTCTGAGCATTCTGTCCATACGGGAAGCCAGAGTAGCAGCGGCAAGTTCCATCCGAGGGATTGTTACTTGTTTCAAAGGGGCTACCCTTGCTTTTCCCATCACAAATGCAGTGTAGATCTCGCCCTGGTCATTTGTGTACCTTGCGTAACTCACTGTGCCGTATCCTGATTTGCTTGCATCACAGAAGTGGTGGAGTTGAACAGCTTCCAGTTTCCCAAAACCGGCGGGTTTCATGCACCTGTTTATCCTGAGCTCTGACAGCTTGTCCAGGTCTGAAAACCACTCTTGCCACCCTTTTGCCAGTGGCTCCGGGATGTCTGTATCCCATCCACACCTGTTCCTGCAGAGCTCTTGAAGAATCATTTTTGCTGTGAGCACATAAGGAGCTAGGAAACCAAGTGGGTCATACATGGAACATACGATGGAAAGAATGCCTCTCCTGGTTAGGGGTCGATTCCTGATGGTAACTCGGAAATTGAATGTGTCACTTTCAAGGTTCCATTGGATGCCTAGAGCTCGTTCAGTGAGTGGTTTCTCCCAGTCAAGATCCAACTCAACGTTCTGCTTGGCCTTGTCCTCTTCAGGGAGGCTAGCCAGCACCTCTTTACTGTTGCTCACCCATTTGGTGAGTCTGAATCCACCTCTTGCACATGCTTCTCTGAGTCCTTTTGTCAACTTGACGGCTTGGCTTACTGTCTCCACCGACTTCAGGCAGTCATCAACGTAAAAGTTAGACCTGATGGTATCGGTGACTTCGTGGCTGTAATGATCACTGTTATCCTCCGCTGTCTGTCTCAGAGCAAAGTTGGAACAACTAGGTGAAGATACGGCACCGAACAGATGTACCTTCATCCTGTACTCTTCCAGCGCCTGGGTGATATCGCCATCTGGCCACCATAAGAATCGCAGAAAGTCAATGTGATCTGGATGGACTCTGACCTGATGGAACATTCCTTGTATGTCTGCCATGAAGGCTACTTGGTCTTGACGGAATCTTAACAACACTCCTATTTGTGTGTTTGTCAGGTCTGGACCCTGAAGCAGTTCATCATTGAGTGATGTGCCTTGGAATGATGATGTGCAATCAAACACCACTCGTAATTTGTTCTTTCTTTTGTGATACACCCCGTGATGGGGTATGTACCAGACATGGCCATCCTTTTTGCTTAGCTCTTGAAGAGGTACCTTCTCTGCGTAGTCCATTTTGATTACCTCTTCCATGAAGCCTTTGTACTCTGCATGGTACTCCTCATTCTTCCTGAGCTTCTTTTGCAGGCCCATGGCTCGTTATGTCGCCACCTGTCTGTTGTTGGGCATCATCACATCTCCCTTTCGAAAAGGGAGTGGCAAGTGATAATGACCATCTTTTAAGGTTATTGAACTGGTGGCGATCTTCATGAACTTTTTGTCTTCTACCGATAGTTCATTCTGCTCATCATGGTGCTTTTCAGAAAAGTCCTGATTGTATTGTTCCACAAGCAGGTCCTCCAGTTTCGCGATTGATATTCTGTTTGCTGTGGCTTTGGGTCTTCCCATCTCATCCACCGCGTTGATGTTAAGTGGACCACAAACCGCCCATCCCAAGAGTGTCCTCACAGCATATGGCCCGTCATCCTGACTGTTTATGACCTGCCAAGGTTCCATGGCTCTTGGAGTATTGACTCCAATCAGAAGTTCCACCTCTGCATCAATCTGAGTGGTGTGAACATCCTTCAGGTAGGGCCATCTTTTCAATTCCTCTTGAGTAAGGATGTTTTCTTTTGACACTGGGATTGCTGGTTGAGTGTAAATTGTAGGCAGTGCAAGAAATGTGTCGTCATCGATGTTGCCTACCTCCAGGCCTGATATCTCATATGCCGGGACTGGTTTCTCTTGTGCCATTGTTGTAAGGAGAATTGAGGTTTTCCGGCCCTTAGCATTCAGCTTCCTCATGAGGCTCTCTGTGCAAAAGGATGCCGAGCTGCCATGGTCCAAGAAGGCATATGTAGTTACATACCTACTTGCGTCAGCTTGTTTCACCTTAACTGGCACGATGGCTAAGGCACAGTCCTTACCGGCCCCATTATCTTCACCCAGCCTCACCAGAGCACTACCCACAGTCTTCTTGGTCACGGGTGGTGTCCTCACCTGTTGAGGTGTTTTCACCTTCCATGTTGTAGACCTGACTGTTCCTTTTTGATTGTCTGGTCCTTCTTGGTCATTTGTTTCTATGTGTAGCAGAGTCAGGTGTTCTTTCTGGCAATGCTGACACCTCATCCGCTGGCTACAGTGCCTACTGAGATGTCCCTTGGTGAGACAACCAAAACAAAGTCCTTTCACCTTTAAGAACTCTAATTTGTTCAGATGTTTCTGAGCTCTTATCCTCCTGCAGGCTTCAAGTGAATGATCGCCTGCACAGTACAAGCAAGGAGTTCTAAAAGCCACAGAGCCATCTGCCTTGGATCCTACATTACTGACGGTTGACGGTATGTTTGTGGCCGGTGTCACTGTCGTGACAAAGCTGCTTCTCTCCTTTCTCTCTTTAACCGGTGCGGCTGATGCTCCTGCTCGTGTTTGCCATCCAGAGGCTGCCGTCTTGAGGTACCTTGGGGCAGCTCTGTCAGTACCATAGTCCCATTGTTTCGAGGTCAATGAAAGAGGCCGAGGAGAAGAAGTCAAGATAAGACCTGGTTTATGACGTCCGTACCCATCGCAACTAAGGACGGGACAGTATCTGACTGTCTGAAGATAAGATGGATGGCCTCCCCCCCCCCCCCCCCTCCCCATCCTCACGCAAACCTCCCCCCCACGAGCACGACTGGCGACGTGCACGGAAGGAGGGGCGGATCCCTCGACTGCCTCACACGCCCAAAACCCTAAGCCACTACCCTCTCCTTAACTCCCACCCCCCACTCTCCGCCCTCCCTCCCATCCCCCAAATTCCCTCCCCCGAGGGTGCTTCCTGAAGCTCACTGACTTTCGACATAAATGAACATTGTATCAACAAATGTGCTTTGTTTTGTATTAATTTAGGGTTGTGCCATTATTATTATGCAAAGATAATAATTGTGATTAATTCTGTAATGAGTTGTGTGTTTCTAGCATCCTTGACACCCAAGGACAACGATGGAAATAAGTCAAGAGGCTTTTACGTTACTATCCTTGACAGCAATGTAAGCTGGATTAATGATCTGTTTATGTTGTGGAGTCTAAATAAAAACCTGAAACCTGAACCTGAATACTACCGAACAATGGGTCGGAGGCGATTTTGGCTTGTCTCTCCAGATAAGCCACAAGGTCCTTGAATTTGGCTCTTTGCCCAGTGCACTCCTGGATGTCGTAGACTGTTGACCTCCACCTTTCTCTGATCCTAAAGGGTATCTTGGATAAGATCAGTCGTAGGTTAGATGGATTGTCCAGCTCATCCATATAGTGAAGCTCCTGCATTGCATTACTGCATCCTCTCAGGTAGAGGGCGTAGGCACGCAAAGCTTGACTATCCTCCGGTTTGATGCTGGACCAGTCCAAGGCCTTCTTTATATAAGCATTTGTTATTCTTATTTCATCACCGAAATTCTCTTTAAGTAGTCTTTTGGCTTCCACATATCCATCCTGTGGATGCATGTGTAGGCAGCTCCTCACAAGATCTTTAGGTTGCCCTGTGGTGTATTGTTCCAAAAAGTAGAGTCTATCTTGATCGCTGGTGGTTCTATTTTCTATGCCGTACTCGAAGGCTCGCATGAATGACCTAAAGTTCATAGGATCTCCGTAAAACATGGGAATCTCCCTGGTTGGGAGTAGCGCCAGATTCTGCTGTGTGACAAGTATATCTGTAATGTCATTCTGTCTTGCCATGACATTTGATAGAACCTGGTCTGTTTGGGTTTGACCCTGTTGTCCTGCTGTAGCTCCAGATGGTTGTAGCTGAAGCTGCACAGGGTTCTGATGCTGATATGGTGCATGTGGTTGTTGCCAAGGTTGTGGCTGAGGTAGCACATATGGTGGTCGATACTGTACAGGTGATAGTGGCTGTATATATGGCTGTTTGGGTCTTACTGCTTGTGGAGGCCTCTGTTGTTGTTGTTGCTGTTGCTGCTGTTGTTGTTGTTGTTGCTGTTGTTGTTGTTGTTGTTGTTGTTGTTGTTGTTGTTGTTGTTGTTGTTGTTGTTGTTGTTGTTGTTGTTGTTGTTGTTGCTGTTGTTGCTGTTGTTGTTGTTGTTGTTGTTGTTGTTGCTGGTGTTGTTGTTGTTGCTGTTGTTGTTGTTGATGTTGTTGTTGTGGTTGTTGTTGTTGTTGCTGTTGTGGTTGTTGTTGCTGTTGTGGTTATTGCTGTTGTTGTTGTTGTTGTTGTTGTTGTTGTTGTTGTTGTTGTTGTTGTTGTTGTTGTTGTTGTTGCTGCTGATGTGGTTGTTGCTGTTGTTGCTGTTGTTGTTGCTGTTGTTGTGGCTGTTGCTGTTGTTGCTGTTGTTGTTGTTGTTGCTGTTTTTTGCTGTTGTTGCTGTTGTTGTTGATGTTGTTGTTGATGTTGTTGTTGTTGTTGTTGTTGTTGATGTTGTTATTGCTGTTGTTGTTGTTGCTGTTGTTGTTGTGGTTGTTGTTGTTGCTGTTGTTGTGGTTGTTGTTGTTGCTGTTGTGGTTGTTGCTGTTGTTGTTGTTGCTGCTGCTGTGGTTGTTGCTGTTGTTGCTGTTGTTGTTGTTGTTGCTGTTGTTGTGGTTGTTGTTGCTGTTGTGGTTGTTGCTGTTGTTGTTGTTGTTGTTGCTGCTGCTGTGGTTGTTGCTGTTGTTGCTGTTGTTGTTGTTGCTGTTGTTGTGGTTGTTGTTGTGGTTTGTGCGCCCATGCATACTGGTCCAAGAGCTGTCTTTGCACAGGGGTCTTTGGAACAGCATTTATGGATGCATATTCTACCGGTGATTGCAATATCGGTAGTCTTTCTGAGGTATCTAGAGCATGTGCTCGGTCAACATAATCATTCATACCATCCCTAGGTTGCATCTTGTACACATATCCGTCCTCTTGAGAGGGTGGCTGGTTAATTTGAGATGGATACCTCATGGTTCTAGATGAGTTGGTTTGTGATGATGTCTCATAATCATCCAGTATCTTGAGTTTGGCCGTTGATATAGCCATGTCTGTGTCAAAGTCAAGTTTATCCTTCTCAGCCTTTAATTTAGCCCTGGCTTTAGCCTCTGTTAGCTTGGCTTTAACCTTGTTTAGATTTAATTCAGCCTCTAATTCAGCTTCCTTTAGGCTCATGGCTTGTCTGGCTGAAAGTGCAGCGGCTTTTGCCTGAATGATGGCCCTCTCAGTGTCAGCCCTTCGACGGGAGGCAGATAACCTGGATGAATGGCTTCCACCTGATGATTTGGATGATTAGGATGATTTTGATGGGGCCCTGGAAATGCTATCCTCTGGGCCTATTGTAGCCTGAAGGTCAGTTTCCAGCTTATCTTGAGTCTCTACTGGAGACTCTTGGATCACAGACTCAGTTGGACTTTGGGCTGGAGTTTGCCTTTCCTTATACCCCTCCATCAACCATTCTTCCACATCGTTAACCCATGTATTAAATTCATCTATTTTTGGTTTATACCGTTGTGTTTCATCATCATCATCATCATCATCATCCTGTAAATACAGCTGTACAGACTCATTTGCGATCTTAAAAGCACTGAGTGTCTTATTGAACAATGCCATGTCCGTTTTTACTCCTTGTTCATCCTTTGATATCATCATCACTTTAATCTCATTTTTCTTGCGGGTGCATGCTGCAAGCCTGGCTTTACGTGATGCCATTAATTGTTTCAGCTCAATTTCCGCGCCCGTCAAATCCATGTTATCCGTTTCAGTGGCTGACATCTTGTTTATATTTATCCACCAATTCTTAAGACAGCTTTATAATTATTTTATATTCCACAGCGCCGTGTGCGCGCGCCACGTACGTAGTAGTCTCTATTTCATTCATAAATTCTACTCACGCACGTTCCATTTGCTGTCCTCGGGAGGGAGGGTCCTCCACTCGCTGTGATGCCGTCGTTGATCGACTCCTTCCTTTTGATCACAGCATTCTCCAAACACAACCAGTTTCCTTGTTCTGGTCCTCTCTCTCAACAATGCTGGATCGTTGTCAGTCCTCTTGCGAGTCCCCTCGTCAGTTGTCACTTATTGACGCGCACCTCAGCTTGGGTCGCTATCAATAATCTGCGCCAGTCCTCTTTCACTTTATTGAAGCTCTCCTCTCCTTGGGTGGCTTCAATAAAAGCAATTTTCTGACTTAATGTAGCGGCCTCTGCCTGGGTGAATGAATGAATGAATGAAAACTTTATTTAACAGATTGCAGAATGGGTACAATACAGTACGGCTCAATACATACAATTGTTAAGGGGATGCAGACCTGAGAAAGACGTTTGTCTTGTTTCCATCAGGGTCCCCCATTTTCAATTCATATAGACATTTATGACATACACAACATACATGACATTTATGGCATAGGGACATATAGGTATTTAGTACTGATACATTTGTGACATAGGCGGCATTCAAATATACAGTACTGTTACCCCTAGATCCCGACAGAGTATATACATATGATGGGGAGGGGACTGTACATTAGGAGGGGGTGGGTGGGTGGGAGGGAAATATACATACGGCGGGGAGGGAATATATACATGCGGTGAGGAGGAGACTGTCTATTAGGAGGTGGTGGGGGTTTTGGGCATTTACGGTGGCCAGTTTCGAATTGCAGCCTCCCGTAGGTGCTCTTTAAGAGCGGTTTTGAATGTGGGCAGGGATTCACATTCCTTTACAGCTTTGGGTAGGGCGTTCCACATTGTTGTGGCATAATTGCGAAACGTGTTTAGTCCCTTGTTTGAGCCGAATCTGGGTTTAACATGATTTGTTGAGCTTCCTCTGGTGTAGTGGTTGTGGTATTCACTGACCTTTGGGAAGTATTTTGACATGTACATGGGCACCCCGGTCGTATAGTGTATCTTGTAGACCAGGCCCATTGCAAGTTGCTGTACTCTGTTGTCTACTCTAAGCCATCCTAGGTTGTCAAAGTGGGCAGGGGTGAGGTGGGTTCTGGGGTTCAGGTCAAGTAGTAGTCTGACCAGTTTGTTTTGTGATGTTTGTAATTTTGTTTTAAGCGCCTTTGAGGTGCTTTGGTACCATGAGGTGCACGCATAGTCATAGTACCCTTGAATGAGTGCTCCTGCCAGAGTCTTCAGGGTATTCTTGTTTACCAGAGAGGAGATCCGGTACAAGAATCTAGTTCGTTGGTTGACTTTTTTTATTACATTGGATGCCATTCTGTCACAGGAAAGGGTCCGCTTCCAGTGGCAGTCGGGGAGTGATTCCATACGCGCTCCATCCAAAGAATAGTCTCCACACCTTGAGTTCCGTTATCAGATACCAACGTGGCTATCCGATTTATTTAGAAAATGTAGGTTACTTGGGAGAGGTGATCAAAGCGATCCTAAAGCGTCCTATAACCGTGGTTCTAATTGTTAAAAGTGTTTCCTAAGATAAGACTATTCTAAAGCGTTCCCGAAGCGGTCAGAAAATGATATGCTTTCCCCGTCGGCTACCAACCCACAGCTGATCCCTATCACCCATTTAATGATCTCCGCCGCGCCGTGGGCCGACCCACCTGACAGGTGCAGGTGATCCGCCCACAGTACAACAGAGTCCACCCAACTGGTTACACAGATAATCATAACATTCCCATAAATCATATCCTTCGATTGGAAATAATAATAACAATAATGATAATAATAATACTAATAATAATAATAATAATAATCTATAACAAAAAACACTCATCCGGCCTTTACAGTAAGTGTAAGAAGAGAGGAGGCGAGAGGAGAGGAGAGAGTAAAGGAGGGGAGAGGAGAGCAGAGGAGACGAGACGAGAGAGTAAAGGAGGGGAGAGGAGAGGAGAGAGTAAAGGAGGGGAGAGGAGAGGAGAGAGTAAAGGAGGGTAGAGGAGAGCAGAGGAGAGGAGACGAGAGAGTAAAGGAGGGGAGAGGAGGGGAGAGAGTACAGGAGGGGAGAGGAGAGGAGAGAGTAAAGGAGGGGAGAGGAGAGAGTAAAGGAGGGTAGAGGAGAGCAGAGGAGACGAGACGAGAGAGTAAAGGAGGGGAGAGGAGAGGAGAGAGTACAGGAGGGGAGAGGAGAGGAGAGAGTAAAGGAGGGGAGAGGACAGCAGAGGAGAGGAGAGAGTAAAGGAGAGGAGAGAGTAAAGGAGGGGAGAGGAGAGGAGTGAGTAAAGGAGGGGAGAGGAGAGAGTAAAGGGGAGGAGAGGAGAGCAGAGGAGATATGTGGGGAAAAACAATTTGTTTTACCAGCTAAACAAAACAAAAGAAGTTCCTCAAAATCAGAAATAGCTGGTATCAGATGAGATCAAACTGAACTGGCAGCACCAGCCGAGCCCACAACACAGAAATATTTACACTCTGAAAAAGAGACCAGGGAAGTGAAATGTTCTTTTATTGTTCTGCTGTTTATTGAATGATGAAGACATTCTCCATAATCCCATTCAGTGGCCATTTTGATACTTGGACTATTGTTTGTCTTGTTACAATAGCTTTTATAAAGGACATGCAGTACATGACAAAACAGCAGTAAGTGACTACGTGCCTTAAAGAACATAGCAGCAAAGGTTAAAAGGCCACATTATAATGTTACAGGCCCTTCGTTTGCTGCAGTGGTTTTATACTTCATGTTTTTGATTCATGTTGTAAATTGTGGACAGTCCCCTAGTACAGTAGTATTATTAATAATAATACATTACATTTATAGTGCTTATAGCGCTTATAGGTCTGGAGCTTGGTAGTTGGTTAGTCATTAGTTAGTAGTTAGTTAGTATTTATTAGTTAGTCGTTATTCATTAGTTGTTAGTCGTAGTTAGTTAGTAGTAATTTGTTAATAATTAGTTTGTTAGTAATTAGTTAGTAGTAGTTATTAGTTAGTCATAGTTAGTTATTCATTGGTTAATAGTTAGTGGTAGTAATTAGTTAGTAGTTAGTAATAGTAATAGTAATAGTACTAGTGATAGTCATAGTAATAGTAGTAGTATTAATTAGTAGTCATTGGTTATTATTTCGTTTGTAGTTATTAGTAGTTGTTAGTTATTTATTAATCAGTTAGTATTAGTTAGTCATTGGTTAGTTAGTAGTAGTATTAGTTAGTAGAATTTAGTTATTAGTTAGTTAATAGTTAGTTTGTAGTAGTTCGATATTAATAGTTAGTTAGTAGTAGTCAGTTAGTAGTTAGTTAGTAGTTCATAATAATTTGTTAGTAGTAGTTAGTTATTATTTAGTTTGTACTAGTTAGTATTAGTTAGTTATTAGTTATTTAGTATTAGTTAGTTAATAGTTAGTAGTACATTAGTTATTATTTAGTTTGTAGTTCGTATTAGTTTTTAGTTAGTAGTTAGTAGTTAGTAGTTAGTAGTTAGTAGTAGTTAGTTAGCTAGTGTTATGCAAAATGATGATGTCCATGTGGTCTTATAAGATAGAAAATTAACAGAAGCAAAGCAAATACTATATTGTTCCTTATGCCCCAAGTTCTCCTGTATGCACCGGCTGTCAGGCTGCTCAACGATCAACTTGCTGCCTCGCACCCCCTCGCACCCCCCATCCCCAACCACCGGTGACATAACTCCCACTTCTACATTACAACAATAACTGTGAACCGGACTTGCATTGCTGCACTATACACTATACACTATTCCATCCATTGCAAGCCAACGCCCCCCCCCCCCCCCCCCCCCTCCATCCATTAACTCAACTGGACTGTCACTGTACTATTTATTTGCACTAGCACTATTACACTTGGGACATTGATGTTATATTATCATTATTGAGGACATTGGGACATTGATTGATATTATATTATTATATTATTATTATTATTGACATTATTATTTTGCACAGCTATATTCAGTATGTTTGTATGCCAGTGGTGATGCTCCAAACTAAATTTCGTTGTACCAACAATGACAATAAAGATTCTATTCTATTCTATGCTTGTATCACAACCCCATCCTACATGGGGTGCGTGCGTGCGTGTGCGTGTGTGTGTGTGTGTGTGTGTGTGTGTGTGTGTGTGTGTGTGTGTGTGTGTGTGTGTGCGTACGTGCGTGCGCGCACGCGTGTGTGTGTGTGCGTGCGTGCGTGCGTGTGTGCGTGCGTGCGTGCTTGCGTGTGTGTGTGTGTGTGTTTGTGTGTGTGTTTGTGTGTGTGTGTGTGTGTGCCCGGGCTGGTCATCTGGGAGTTTTCCTGGTGGCCAGACCTGTTAATTTCTTTTTTCTTCTCGTAGCCAGTGTTTCTAGTTGCCACGGTGCAATAGCGAAGATGAGTTGGTGGACCTCTCAGAAGGACCTCTCAGCAGGACCGCTCAGCACCACTGCATCTTATATGAGAAAGTGGGTTGGTCTTCTCTGGCAGATAGGTGAAATCAACACTGGTATTTATTTATCCTTAAGGCCATTAACGGGAAATTACCTCCTTATCTCACATCACTATTAGTTTGGAACACTAGACCCTATATGACACGCTCAAATGATTGGCTTACACTGGAGGTCCCCCATATACAGACCCAACTTGGAAAATCAGCCTTTCATTATAGTGCCCCTACTACATGGAACTCTCTCTTGCTCAAGATGAAACTACCTATAACGCAGGGGAAGTTTAGAGGCGTACTTGCAGTCTGTAACTGTTTTTGACTAAGCCTACATAATTAGTTAAGGGCAATATATAGTCTTTCAGGTGTTTCGCACATTGATCTTTGTTTGTCTTTGTTTGCAGTTTCAGGTGGGGCGTGTCGTTGTTGGAGGGGGACGCGGGTAGTTTGAGTGTACTTGGATTGTTTGTGTGTAGTGGTGGTGGTGTGGGTGTCGTTTCTGTGGGCTGCTTTGCTGCCTCTGGTCCTGGTGGCCTTGTCGTTGCGGGGGGGATCGGTGGGTTCTATGTTTTTGCTTTTGGATTCTCTGGTGGGATGGCGGGTCGTGTGCTCCATGGCCTGTAGCCGTGCCGGGGGGGGGGGATTCTGGATGTACGGGTAGATGGACATGGTGGTGGTGGTTGGATGGGGGGGCGTTGTGGGTGGTCTGGGATGGCACTGGGACCTTTGGGATGCTTTGGGGGTTGTGGTAGGTTCTTCATGCTGGGGGTCCCTGGGGTGTCGGTGGGTTGGGGGAGTTCGGCGATGGGGGCTGGCCGGGGTCTGTCGAGGCGTGTGCGGGGGGCTGGTATTGGACTCTTGGGGAGGTCTGGTTGGAGCCTATGGTGCCTTTGGCTTCGGCTGGATCTTTCCCGGACGCGTCAACACGTTAGGCAACCAACTTGCGTTCAGCGTTTCTCTGATTGGCCACGACGCCCATGTGACCGCGGCAGAGCGAGAGAGCGGCAGTGCGGAAATAGGCTGCATTCTATTGCCATGCTCTGCGACAAACTCTAACCTTAACCAACTCCGAAAGAATGCCTAAACTTAACCCTAACCTTAACCAACTCCGAAAGAATGCCTAAACTTAACCCTAACCTTAACCAACTCCGAAAGAATGCCTAAACTTAACCGGCGAAAGAATGCACGTTTATATAACGTAAAAAAAATAAAAAATAAATTGAAGTGATTCGAACTTGTCACCAACGCACCGCAGGCTCCACAGCAAGGCGGCGAATGAGTTGAGCTAACCGTCAATGTTAAAACAGGGGGGATTACGGCTGCATAATGCCGCGGCAGAGCTCCCCGCGGCAGAGCGTGGCTAGGCGCAAGTTGGTTGCCTAAAGTAATGAAGCTTCCCGCGTGCCTGAATGCCTTCTACAACATAACTGCATTTCCGCGTCTCTGATTGGCCAGGTCATTTCTGGTCATGTGACATGTACGCCCAATCGTGGGACCGCAAGTTTCTACAATGGTTAAGCTTAGGCACGGAATGATGTCAGAAGGCTGAAACATGGCTGCCATGCCAGGCACGGAATGACGTCAGAAGGCTGAAACATGGCTGCCATGCCAGGCACGGAATGACAGAAGGCTGAAACATGGCTGCCATGCCAGGCACGGAATGACAGAAGGCTGAAACATGGCTGTCAGCCAGGCACGGAATGACAGATGGCTGAAACATCGCTGTCAGCCAGGCACGGGCTGTGCTGAACTGAAGTCCACACCTAATAAAATGTCTTATGTAGGCCTATAGTTATTTATTTAGTTATTTATTATTGAATAAATATTGGTTAAACATTAGTCCTTGTGTCATCTACCTCCTTACTGATATACCTTTGGTTTCATTTGAGGTTTACAACAGTAGATTGTACTAAGCAGTTGTTGACTCGTTCGTCTGTGATTCACATGCACTCAAATCTGTGGAGGTCATGTAGCTAGTATTACAACCCAGGTGTGTCCAGATCGTTTACCTTTAAGGGACAGTTCACCCAAAATAAAAGCTAATTTTGTCCTCTTACCCGCTGCGCTATCTATCCATTCAGATAGTATTCTCCTAGTTTTGGAGATATCTGCTGTAGAGACATCTGCTGTCACTCCAAACAGTGGACCTGAATGCCACTGGGATTGTGGCTCAAAGCATAATCTTTTTATTTAATTTTTTTAACTCACCAATAACGTCTCTTTCTAGAAGTCTACAAATGACACCGTTTCTCAAGATAATCCACAGACCTCATTGTGACCTGGTTCAATAGGAAACACCCTCCCCTCCCAAAATCCCCCACCCACCCCCTCCCAATCCCAGGACACCCACCTCCCCCACATCCCTAAGACACAGAAAAATAAATCAATATTGAGCGTGAAAAAAACAATAAACAAGAAGATGTAGTGGTTTTAAGTAGTACTACAGTAATAGTTGCTGCTCAGGCCTCCTCTAGTATCAGGGTCTGTCAGGCTGATAAAGGGTCTCCAAGTTTTCTCAAACTTGGCTAAAGATCCTTTCAATGAGAACGTAAGGTTATTCTATAACCCTAGTTATATGAGTATAGCGAGCGCTCTGCTCTTAGTGGAACTATCCCTTTAATCCATTCTAATAATGAAAAAACTTTCTCCACATGTACACCCCTATTCACCTCCGCCTGGCCACACCCACATCCGCTCCTATATAAGCGGGGTCATGTTGTACGTGTTTTAATTTATTTATTATGCTTGCTTTTTACCTTGTCTTGTGTGATTTTATATACTGGGTTATTTTATGAATGAATGAATGAATGAATGAATGAATGAATGAATGAATGAATGAATGAATGAATGAATGAATGAATGAATGAATGAATGAATGAATGAAAAAGTTTATTTTTGGACATGTTATTCTCCATATTTCTCCAAACAACTCACTATATCTTGTTCCGTCGAACCAAACAATCATAGCAACAAATTAAAAAAACATTAAAAGAAAAACATTAAAAAAAGAAAAAAAGAAGGAATTATAAACAAAAGGTCAAGAGCAATGTGTTTGGTTAGCAGACATGTCCAAAAAAAGAGTAGAGGGAAACTAAGCTTATTGATCCCTACCCCCTTACATTTATATTTGTTCTTCCATTAATTTGACTAGATATAACATAATTTAGTGTATTACAATATATGCTTTCATGCTTATTAATTGATTTGTTATGCTTGCTTTTTACCTCGTCTTGTGTGATTTTATATACCGGGTGATTTTATATGCTTTCATGCTTATTTCATGCTTATGTATAGCCTACTCAATGTGAGTGTAAATGAGGGAAACGTCAGTTGTCCTTGGAGTATAAATAAAGGTTTGAGATTAAGCTGCTCCTTTAACCTCCTCTAACCTTAACCACACCTTCTCCTTGTTCAGCCCTAACCTGACCCTGACCAGGAAACACCAGGCCTCTCAGAATGTCAAAATAGAACCCATAAAAATGATAACAGGTTGGTTCAATTATGGGTCTGTTTACTGTAACCGTCTAAGGAGACAAATCAGGCCTAAAGTAGTTGAACTATTTGAAATCATGTTCAAATACACATGTTTTGTTGTTCAAGTCGACCTCCCAGTTCCTTCTGTGTGTCAGTTAGTGGGCGAAGGGACAGCGTTACACACCAAAATAAAGTGTGTATTTTGTGTTTACAGTATTTGTGTTCATGTGTTTACAGTGTGTGTGTGTGTGTGTGTGTGTGTGTGTGTGTGTGTGTGTGTGTGTGTGTGTGTGTGTGTGTGTGTGTGTGTGTGTGTGTGTGTGTGTGTGTGTGTGTGTGTGTGTGTGTGTGTGTGTGTGTGTGTGTGTGTGTGTGTGTGTGTGTGTGTGTGTGTGTGTGTGTGTGTGTGTGTGTGTAGTGGAGGTATAGCTAGTGGTCCAACCGAGGTGTGTCCATTACCAAAGGAACCAGAAGCCTCAGTGAGAATAACGTATGGTTATGTCTATAACCATAGTTATATGAGTGTAGTGACGCTCTGCGTCATACTGGAATCCACTTCCATATCAGTACTAGCACTGAATACATTTTCACATGCACCTTTACACACCCATCCGCCTGACCACACCCCCATCCGCTCCTCTACATAAGCAGGGGTGTGGCCATACTAACAGCTCCTTCCCAAGTCTTTCACCACAAAGGCGAAGACCACGGGGTCCTCAGTGAGTCCGACGCAGAGCGTCACTACACTCATATAACTATGGTTATAGACATAACCGTACGTTATAAGTCGTGTAGCTCCGCTCTGCGTCAAAAAGCACAAGTCCCTCAGGGTACCAGAACAGCAGATCTGCGCCCCGGCGGACAACGGGTTAACTGACCTGGTCCGGCGCAACCAGAACCAGTCCCGTGCCCTAATCACGCCGCCATCCCCAGTCCCAGGAGGGGGGTAGGTACGCGTGTCGATCCAAAACATTATAGAGGGCGCCACCCAGACGGTCAGAACACAAAGCACCGCGCCCGGTGGCCCACCCCAAGGGCGTGAGACCCCTCTACCAATGCTTTGATTTATTCTGTTAACATCCCCTCAATACACATACAACAGAGCAGAACTTCTTCTTAAGTTCTACTCACCTTGACAATAACAGAGGTCCACAACATGGAGCCTGAAAATAACTCACAAAAGTCTCACAACCAATAGAAACACGCCCAGTGACGTACTCTATGGCGAGGGGAATTCCGTGGCCCACCGCCCAATATGGCGTGGGACCAGGAAACGAGAATTCGTCGAGACAAGCCTAGTACACTGGCGCTCGGAAGAGACAAACTCCATCACAGTTGCCCCATAAAAACGTTGTTTCAATGATGAGCAACCAAGGCGCGCAAGCCCATGCATGGTTCCTATCAGAAGCACCCAGGGCCAGCACTATGTACACGTCGAGACCCAAAACATATCAGTGGACATTCTAACAAGAACCCAGATACCGTTCCTCCAAGCCGCCTGGGAGAACGACAAGAAGCCGCTTTTTTCACAGGAAAAAATACGGACATGGGTCCCATACGACCCATCACCTACCAAGCTCAATACACATACAACAGAGCAGAACTTCTTTTTAAGCTCTACTCACCTTGACAATAACAGAGGTCCACAACATGGAGCCTGAAAATAACTCACGAAAGTCTCACAACCAATAGAAACGCGCCCAGTGACGTACTCTATGGCGAGGGGAATTCTGTGGCCCACCGCCCAATATGGCGTGGGACCAGGAAACTCCCTTCCCCCCTTTCTCCCTACCCTGTGACGCGCTGATCCAGCAACGTGACAGGAAGCCCGAAGGACAGGAGGCCCAACCCCCTGACCAATCAGAAAAAGGGGAGGGAGGTTTTATCAGTTCACCCCCTCATGACCCCTCAACCCTGATATGATGCAATGACAAAGCAGAGCCATGACACCAGTCATAGCGTGCTACATGAAGCGCTAACAGCTTCACATAGACTCATGTGCGATCCTGCCACCTGAATTTTTACACCTTTCCTAAAGGAAGAAAAACACAGACCAAGAGAGGGCCCCTTTAAGGGCCCTGGTACAAGAGCTTACACATGTAACTTCTGTAGGCCAACACCTAACCCATCACCCTCCATCACGACAAAAAAGGCAAAAGTACACTCTCACTACCGTAAGAGGAACGCCGTTTTTCATAACGAGAAAAGACACAAGTCCTCGATTAAGTACTGGCCACAGGCCTTGCTAAGTCCACATGACAGCGACCAAACAATCTCCAGAAAAAAATTGCCTCTCTAAGCAGGAGCACAACCGCAGCAGAAGCTGAGGGGTTACACCGTATCCCCACAAACATAGTGAAACAATATATTGTAAACAAAATCATGTTTGAGGGGAGGGGGGGGGGGGGGGGGGGCCCAGGGGAAAACCGGGGGGAAAAACCACCCCTCACCACCTTACCCCTGATACGACTCATTTGAACAGGTACAGCCCTGTTAATATGTGAAACTCGCCACCTGTTTATTGTCATCACAAGTTGAGAGAGGGACTCACCACTCGATTACATGCCACTATGTGTTGAAGGCAGAGGTTCTGTGTAGGATTGTTAGTAACTGTCTAACTGCATATATATGACTGTTTACACTAGTAACTGTCTATCTGCATATATAGCTGTTTCCACTGGAGGGCGCTCTAGGCGGAGACACTCAGGAGTACTACCAGGTGGCGAGTATAAATAGATATGTCTCCTCCCACTTCTTTCTCTCCCCCCAAGCCTCTCAGAGAGAGGAGACCTGTATGTTACTGCTGCTCTTCATGTGAATAAATAAACCACGCCAGTTAAGGCTCAAGATAGAAACCATGCCTCTTGACCACATTATTGTTGCCCTATAGCTGAATTCTGTTAACACTATGCATAGCTTTGCAGGGTTTTTAACCCAGCCAGTTGTGAGCTCAGCTACGTTGCCTAACGTTACATGGACACACAACCTCTCATCATACAACAAAACCAGTTCATTTTTACTCACGTAAAAAACAACGCCATTTTCTAGGTAGAGAGAAAGCTATACCAGCGATCAAGACAATTCACACACAACACATGTCGCATCCCCAAATGTAGTGAAGCAACATACGTTTTGGAAAAAACATCGTTATTACAAAACATTCGGAAAGGGGAAGGAAGGAAGAGGGGGGAAGTGTCCAATGGACCCTTACCTGCACCAATGAACGCAGGCTGAGAGGACCGCAACAGGCTGGTTTCCACGTTGACGAAGGCCCTCGCTGGCGGGGCAAAAGAAGCTAAGGCCGGAGCGAGGCTCCGGCGAAATGCCCCCCTCCAACAGCCGATCATGGTGCAGGGCCGACTACATCTTCTGTCAAAGATGACGTCGTAGTCAGAGTGCTATGGCCTGCTAATCTCACGGCTAATGTTCAACGGTGTAGCACAAGCTAACAGCTAACTCCAGGCTAACTGGTAGCATCAGGCTAACGTTCCCAGCCGAGCAAACGTACAGAGCTAGCGTCGTAGCTAACAGCTAACTGGCTAACAGGTAGCTCAACCCAGCTAGAACGCAAGCTAAGCAGCTACCACCGAAACTGCACAACGTGAGAACACAATATAGGCCAACACTTCAGACAGCCGCTGTCTGTCCCTCTCCTCATCTGTTATTGCACAATGTTTTTTGTATTGGATTCTATTATATGTTGTACCACTGTATTGCACATCGTTGCGGGCAAGACCACCCGCATTTCATTGTATACTCGTATGCCGTGACAAATAAAACTCTTGACTTGACTTGACTTGAGAGAAGAGGAAAAGAAGTCAACACAGTCTTCAGAACGGTGATTATCAGACACAGCGGTGCCGGCACAATTCCCTCACGGGCTGCAGCCGACTTGAGCGTGGAGATATTCCTATAACGAAACACCAAACTCACCTCCCTCGCGCTGGGTAACTTTCATCTTGAAAGGCGGGGCCTCGCACGGTGACAGAGAGTATCCGTTTGTCCAGAGATCCGGGGGATTGAACCGCAGATTTGGATACGGTCCCAGGCAATAGAGCTCCCGATGAGGAGCTCATGTAGCGTGGGCGTCAAACCAGAACCCTCTCCACGCCGCTAAGAGGCAGCAAAAAAGGGTACCAGCCTGGAGCCGGCTTTCGTAAGTCGTGTAGCCATTCCCCCCATAGCAACACAACTGGCGCTCGCATATCAAAACCATCACCCACCCGGAGAGGCAGCTAGCCCTCACAACAGCCGAGCGCCTCTCAAGCAAAGTCCAACTGCAGAGCGGAGGTAATACCTGGCCAACTGCAGAGCTGGAGGAATGCCGGTGGGGATTAGGCCAGCGATGCGAGCCCCTAATACGAAAATGCCGGTGGAGGTCAGAATGATCATCATCTTCTAGACACCCCGGTGGCGAAGACATTATCGCTGTATTTCCTCGAAAATAGTGAGAGAGAAAATAAAGATATAATGTCAACGCAGCTCCTTCATCGTAGCTCCTCTTCAACATTTCACTAATCTCAAAGTGGTGTATACAGACACTCGCCGTGGTGAAAACAAGGAAGGAGCTGTTAGTATGGCCACACCCCTGCTTATGTAGAGGAGCAGATGGGGGTGTGGCCAGGCGGATGGGTGTGTAAAGGTGCATGTGAAAATGTATTCAGTGCTAGTACTGATATGGAAGTGGATTCCAGTATGACGCAGAGCGGAGCTACACGACTTATAACAACATCTTCATTTAACATAATTTACCATCAACATGCTCCTTCCACCTGCCCCATAATTATACCTCCCACACAGACCCCTCCCCCACTACCACAGCTCCACAAGCACCTCTGTGTTAACACTTTGGACGCCATACCCGATGATAGTCGGTTTAACTCGCCGAACGTTCAGCGTCAGGACCCCCGAAAACCAGAGTATAGTCGGGTTTTCATCGTTATTTCTTTTATTCGATATTTCCATTCATTACAGACACATGGACATCTGGGTTAACATGGGGACTCATTTTGAGAATGCAAATGTGCAATACCGGCCGCATCCACCCAGGTGGCAGTATCAAGCACCCTTTGAAACATGATATCTTGGCCTGTGGCTCAATCAGAGGTCTCCGGTCGGATTTCTAAGGGGACCGGTTGTCCTGATCGGATTGAGAAACGTGAATTGCTATCGGTCCATGATGTGTGGCGGACTATGTTGGTGACACGATCGACACCAATACTGGGACTCGCAATCAGATAATTGGAATATTCTTTTTGGGGCACATCCTAGTGAAGGTAAGGCCTATATGGTATCAATCCTGCTGTGATCCAACCATGATTTCACTTCGATCACAATATATGTTTGTGTATTTTACTCCACAACGTGTGCCATTGGTGACGATCAAAGCATCAAAAAACTACCCCCCCCCCCCCCCCCCCACCGTTTCTTGCATTCTGTTAGGATAGGGGTTGGCGGAGCCCAATTGCAGAACACAGGAGGAGAGAGAATGGAGCGGTTTATGTTGGTTTTAATTGCTACCCCCCCAAGCAGACAGGTTTACAGGTCAGGAATGTGCGACAGGTACAAGAATGTTCATTAGACGAGGAATGGTGCGTTCCGTGTGCCGCACGGGGGCGTCCAGGTGAGCAGAGTACCGGAGCGGTGGTCCTAGGAAGTTAGGTTAACACTCCGACAAGGGTAGAGCAGGATCCGTGGGCTGAAGTACCATCTCGCTGACGAGGGAATCCCTCTCAGCCATCTCAATTAACCCACTGGCAGCGTGGGAATCCGGGGATCGGATGCTGCCCATATAAGGGTGTGAGAGGATGAGGGGTGAGGAAGGCTTCCGCCGTGATGGTGTGGAAGGAGGAGGGGTGAGGAAGGCTCTCGCCGTGATTATAACAGGACCCCCCCCTCTACGGGCGCCTCCTAGCGACCCTCCAGGCTTGCCAGGGTTGGCCTGATGGAAATCCCGGATGAGGGCATCTGGCGGGAGACCCAGCTGCGCTCCTCTGGGTCGTAGCCCTCCCAGTCTACCAGGTACTGGAAGCCGCGTCCGCGGCGACGCACGTCCAGCAGCTGCCGGACGAAGTAGGCCGGATGGTCGTCGATGACCAGCGGAGGGGGAGGCTCCGGAGCTGGGGGAGACAGAGGACTGGAGACCGCCGGCTTCAGCTGGGAAACATGGAATGAGGGGTGAATGCGCATTGTAGCTGAGGGGCTACACAACCCGGACTGTATTAAAGATTGTTTAGATTAAACCACTACTAAATATTATTACTTGCCAGACAGTACAGTTAGATAAATATGGCAGACACTCAATTGACGGCACGGGGACAAGGATATCAAGTTTACAGTATTTTAATAGTAATCAATATACAACTGAATTATCACGTTGCTCTTTAATAGTGGAATGATAGTAGAATGTCAGAGTATCAAAGTCAAGGGGAATGAATAATTCCTAGGTTAAGAATACTCGACCGGAGCTCTGCATGGAGTGGGAGAAGGCGATACAGGGCAAAGCGAGGGGGATAGCTGGAGACGATGATTTCCCCCACGGAGTTGTAAGCTCCAGAGGAATTGAAGAATAGTCGGATACTCCTGTGGTCACTGAAGAAAAAGGGGGTCTCGTACGGATCCAGTCCTTGTAATCCAAGTGCCCGATGGCAGGGTTAATAGCTCTTAATCCAAAGCCCGATGGCAGTGATGGTAGCTAGCTAGCTTCGTTTGTACTAGAAGCTAGCCCGATGACGGTCTTCAGGGGGTAGTTAGATCCAAACGCCGATGGTCTTAACTATGCCCTTCTCCACGTTACTTCGCTTACACAAGTCACTATACTGCACCAATAATGGCTCTACAATATTAGGGTCGTATCTAAGTAGCTACTAGCTATCCGTAACGATACACCGCGGGTAGGCTTCCACTGCTCACATGTTCACTCGTTCTGCTGTTAGGTTAGGTTACTTCTCGTTTCTCTGCTTTCACTTCACACTTCACCTGCGGCTGCTTGCGCCTTCTACAATATATATACTCAGAGTGATTTCTAGAGCGCAACCGAATTACTTGTCCGGAATCAATGCGCCCGCTAAGGGCATGTCTGAACTTGCCCGGACACGTCTTTGAACTTGTCTGAGGGGCGCGTCTGCTGGCGCCTCCAATGTCAAGGGCGGTGCCCAATGGGGCGAGCGAATAATACTATGATTCAAACGGAAGCTTAAAGGTATATAGCTTATATATATAAACAATATACAAGTTATACAAAATAATAAACGTAGATTCTCAGTGTTAATCTGGCCCTTCAGAACAGCCGCCTCCTAATTAGTCCGCACCTAATTAGTAAATAAATGGGCACAGATTAATATTAATGTCAAGTCAACTTCTCCATACTGTGTTATGGGGAGTTGGAAACAATCTACAAAGTCAGTGGGTCATAGTCGTCGTCAGGGGATTTTGGGATCTCCGGCAGCTCTATCAACTTAGCTACAGGTCTGTAGCTGACTTGATGACTTCTGCCGCTCTGACCTTCCCATCGGAACCAGTAATTACTCTGCTCACACGGCCAGCCGGCCACGTAGCTCGGGGTAGTGACTGGTCTATTATCATTACGACGGTATTCACTGTCAGGTTGTCCCTGTCTTTAACCCACTTCTGACGGGCTGGAAGGGATGGTAGGTAGCATAGGAGGAAGCGGGCCCAAGACTGGTCGGCCAGTACTTGGCCGTGTCTCCACATCCTCCGTCCGTTCATCTCGTCCTGTCTGTACACCGTCTGAGGAAGGGCCGGGTCCGGCCGCACCATCAAGAGGTGGTTTGGGGTGATGGGTTCGATGTCAGCTACGTCGCTTGGAGCGTAGCTGAGGGGCGTGGAGTTCAGAACTCCCTCTTCTTGAGCCCTCAGGTAGGCCACTGTTCCGTACGCACTTCTGAGGCGTCGCTGAAGACGTGCATGTCTGTCTGACACTTCTCCAGTCGCACGGTAGGGGGGAAGTGACTACGCGGGATGGCCACCTCGCGGAGTGAGACAAGTTCACCCTCCCACTCTCTCCATGGGGTAGTTAGGTACTCGGGTATGGGGTCTTCCCAGCCCTGCTCCTTGGCCCACGGTTCTCTCACCGGCATCTTCGCCCGCTTCAAGAGTGGGGTTGCGTATCTGAACACTCTGTCGACCTCGACTCTCGTTGTCTTCTGATCTAGTAGAGCGATGGCATACTTGTCCTCTTTGGGCCGAACCATCTTGCGTTCGGTCTTGAATGGCATCGCGTCTAGTGTCCATAGCCTCTCAACGGGCTGTAAGAGAGTGTTGTCTGTGTCGCTCACCTTGGTGTAAAGGCAGCGTGTGGTCGTTGGTTGGCTGGCAGGTCCGTAGAGGGGGCCCTGGAGCGTCCACCCCAGTCGGGTCTTAACCGCGGCTGGGCATCCTTTGGGTCCGATGTGGGCCGCCTTGATTGGGACAATGAGGTCCGCGTGGTCGGAGCCAATGAGTAGGGTCGGTGTAGCTCCGCTGATGAGCGGTATGGGCAGTAGGCGTAGGTGGTCGTACTTCTCCATCAGCTGTGGGATGGGGTAATCGTATCGTGACAAACCTATGTCGTAGCTCATGAGCGCCTTGCTGATGCTGTACCGCTTCTCAGGGTGGTCGATCGCGGCAATGGTGAACGAGACGTTTTCACCTTTAATTGTCTTTAAGTCTCGACTAATGGTACGGATGGTCATCGTCTCCTCTGGGCCCCGCAGGTCCAACTGGGTCGCGGCGGAGGCGAGGAGGAGTGTCTTCTCCGACCCGTCGTCGAGGACGGCGTAGGTGTCGAGTACCTTGTCCCCGTGACTGAGGAGTACTCGTACTACCTTGAGGAGCACTCTGGGGCTCCCACTATTCGCGGGGTCGATGTAGAGCACTTCTGTTCCCGAGTTGCTTTGTAGAGCTAATCTTTGCTTGTGGGCCTCGCGCAGTGTATCGCAGTAAGCGTGGTCCTGCGTGTTAGTCTTACTCCACTGATCCATTTCGGCGGGGGTCAGTTTCTTGTATGCGTCGCACCGTGACTTCCAGTGTCCGCTGCGGCAGTAAGTGCACCAGGGGGGGGGGCAATGGATCTTCTGTGGGGGGGGGGGGGGGATAAATATTCCATTCCTCTGTGGCGGGGGAGTTGTGACTCGTCTGTGGTGACACCGACTCGGTCTGGTACATCACTGTGATGGGCCTACTTTGGTCTCCTGGTGGGCGCTTGTTGCTCTCGTGCAGTGCTTCGAGGTGGGCGCCGTCACACTTGCCACACTTCTTCTTAAGGCGGCATTCTGCTGCCATGTGGCCGCGCGCGCAGCGGAAGCAGCGGCGGTTATCTTTAAGCCACTGACTTACTTCGGCTGTAGTCAGTCTCCTGAAGGCGTCGCACTGTGACAGCCAGTGTTCACTGTCGCAGTATTGACAGGCAATCTTCCATTTCTCCTTGGCGTGGGGGTTGTGACTCGTCTGCCGTGACACCGCCTCGGCCTGGTGCATCACGGTGATGGGCCTGCTTTGGTCTTTAAACCTTCTCGATCCCTCTTTAATGTTCGAGCCACCCTATGCGAAGGTGTCTATTCTTAGGCTGCTAACCTCCCTGGCTAGGAAGTCAGCAAGGTCCAGGAGTGACTGTTCTGGGCCATTCGGGTCACGATAGTTTCGTTGCCGCCGAAAACGTTCCTGGCGGAATGGGGGGAGCTTCTCCAATATGCGCTCCACGTTGGAGTTGGCGTACAACTCGTACATCCCCTTCTCTCGTTGGGACCCGAGCATCCCTACCAGGGATTGTACTTTGACGGATAGGTCGTCCAGTGCTCGGTTGTCTCTAGCCGGGGAGAGACGTTCAATCTCACGTATCTCCTGAATGACATAGTCCCATGTACGTCCATAACGTGCGTCGAGGGCCACCAGGGCATCAGAATAGGGAGTCTGTGAATTGGAGTATGCCAGCGCTATGTTGTGCGCTCTAGTTACCTTGAGGTGCTTAAGGAGGATGGCATACTTGTAGGACTCGTCCTGTACTCCGGACATAATTGTCTCTAGGCACATACGCAGTTCGGTATACTGCGCTCGGTCTTCTCTTGTGAAGTCTGGGAATGTGGGTGTCCCAATGTAGGATGCCATGGATGGCTGTGACACTGATGCACGTGGGGGGAGAGGCAGAGGTCTCCTTGACGAGTCTCCCCGTATGTGGGGTCGTTGGGTCGTGCTGGGTGGGAACCAGAGGCTAGGTTCCCAGGCACTATTCTTCTGTGCTGTCTGTTGCTCGAACTCCCCACTGGGACGTGTTGGGGGTTCATAACGCAGCATGTCGGGACTGAGACCGGGGCTGCACTGTTCCTCCTGGTCTGAGATGGGTCCGTGCGGGTGGGCTTTCTGTCCTCCCTCGTCCTCCGCTAGACTTTGTAGTCGCTCAGTTAGCTGCTCTGCAACGTAAGCAGGTTCTTCCCGTAGGCGGGGTCCCGTGTAGATTGGTCGGGGAGGGGAAGGCACCCTCGACCCGTGTCGTGATGATCTCCGGGAGTTCCGGGTGGAGGAGTGGGGTGTCACCCTCTGGAGCGCTTGCTCCATCATTTGTGCTTGTAGACGGTCTCGCTCCGCCTCACGCTGTGCATTGGCTGCGTCGCGCTGTGCCTCGCGCTGCGCATTGGCTGCGTCACGCTGTGCATTGGCGCGGTCTCGCTCCATGTTTTCTTCAGCCTGGAGGCGCCTCTCTTCCAGTCTGATGGTCATCGTGGCGTCAGCCTGGAGGCGACTCTCTTCCAGTCTGAGATGTTCGCGCTCACTGTGGAGGCGGTTACGCTCACTCTCTTGTTGCGCCTGGAGGCGGTCAGGCTCACCCTGGAGGCGGTCTCTCTCCGCTGAAGCGGTTATCGTGGCGATCAGGACTTGCGCTAGCCTCTGGTCGGCCTCGCTTGGGGATGACGCTGATGATGGTGATCTGGAGTGGGCAGGGCTTGGCGGTGACCTGGTCTCTTTACACGCTCCGAGGTCCATCTCGGGGGCGCTGTACTTTATCTTCTCCCGTGGAGGCGGAAGACGTGGAGCACCATCAGGTCTGCAGTCTCTGAAGCAGAGGGAAGTTTGGGGAGAGCCACAAAGTGCACAGCCTTTGAAAATCGTTTGACAATGGTGAGACTGTTGTTCATTGACTACAGCTCAGCGTTCAACACCATAGTCCCCACCAGACTGGTGGACAAGCTGATCGAGCTGGGTCTGAGCTCCGCTCTGAGCGCCTGGATACTGGACTTTCTGAGTGAAAGGCCCCAGGCGGTCAGGGTGGGAGGTCAGACCTCCAACACCATCACCCTGAGCATCGGATCCCCCCAGGGCTGTGTTATGAGCCCCCTGCTGTACTCACTATACACACATGACTGTGTGGCCAAGTTCAGCTCCAACTCCATAGTGAAGTTTGCGGACGACACAGTGGTGGTGGGGCTGATCTCGGACAACGACGAGAAGGCCTACCGGGAGGAGGTTGAGGTACTGGAACGCTGGTGCCAGGACAACAGCCTGCTCCTGAACATTGGTAAAACCAAGAAGCTGATCGTGGATTTTAGGAGGAGACAGCAGGGGACACACACACCACTGAGGATAAACAGGGCTACCGTGGACAGGGTGAGCAGCTTCAAGTACCTGGGGGTCCACATCTCAGAGGATCTGACATGGACAACACACATAGACTCAGTCGTAAAAAAGGTGAAGCAGCGCCTCTACCACCTGAGACAGTTAAGGAAGTTCAGAGTATCTGGGAAGATACTCCAGTCCTTCTACTCCGGAGCTGTAGAGAGCATCTTGACTGGAAACATCACTGCCTGGTATGGAAACAGCACGGCACAGGACAAGAAGGCCCTACAGAGAGTGGTGCGCTCAGCCGAGCGTATTGCACTACCACCCCTGCAGGTCCTATACAACAAGAGGTGCAAATCCAGAGCCTGCAGGATAATGAAAGACCCTCACCACCCCAACAACAGCCTGTTCAAGCTGCTGCGGTCAGGCAAACGCCTGCGAACACCAGGAACTAGGACAGAGAGACTTCGGCTCAGCTTCTTCCCCCAGGCCATCAGAGCCTTGAACACTGAACTCTCCACACACAAGCACACATGAGCACACACACACAACACACACACTGTACACGCTCACACATTAGCAGCCACTTTAACATGAGCACACACACACAAAAGGAAAGGTCACTTTAAGAATAGTATAGTATAACTTGAGATTGTATAATATAGCATTGTATAGCAGTGTACATAAAGACCCAGTGCCTCATTCGTAGCTAACAGTGTATTGCACTACCACAGGACCTAGCATGTCCTATGCATGCTCTGTAAATAACTCATGTACATATACCGATATGCCCTAATTTGTTTACTTGTTTTATTGCACAATGTCGTTCTATTGGATTCTTATTATATATTACTATTGTATTATGCACAATCGCTGCGGGCAAGACCCCCCGCATTTCATTGTATACTTGTATGCCGTGACAAATAAAACTCTTGACTTGACTTGACTTGAGAATGACAGTGTTACCGTGTGAAGGGGGCAGACCGGTGACGAAGTCCAGGGCGACGTGTGAACAGGCAGCGGACGGAGGAGCCCAGCAGGTGGTCGGTGGGAGGTCTTCCCATGAGCACAGACGGTGCAGGCAAGGACGAAGGCGTGGGTGTCTTCCCTCATGGAGACACACCAGAAGTGCCGCTTCAGTAGGGACAGGGTTCAGTCAATCACAGGATGACAGGCGAAGCGTGGATCCACTGGAGCACCTGGGAGCGGACAAGGTTGTGAACAAAAAGCCGGGCGAGGGTGTCCGGCTTAATGTTCTTGGAGCCTGGCCTGTAGGTCAGGGTGAAATTGAACCGGCCGAAGAACAGCGCCCAGCGTGTCTGGCGGGAGTTCAGGCGCTTGGCTGTCTGGACGTAGGCGAGGTTCTTATGGTCTGTCCAGACCAGGAAGGGGATCTCTGAGCCCTCCAGCCAGTGCCTCCATTCCTCCAGGGCCAGCTTGACTGCCAGGAGCTCCAGGTTTCCAATATCATAGTTGACCTCCGCCGGGGTCAGGCGGCGAGAGAAGAAGGCACAGGGGTGTATCTCTGGTCGAGAGCAGAGCGTTGGGAGAGAACCGCCCCCACCCCGGTACTCGAGGCGTCCTCCTCCACCACGAACTGGCGGGACGTGTCCGGCTGGACGAAGATGGGCGCGGAGGTGAAGCGCCTACGCAGCTTGGAGAAGGCGGAGTCCACTTTATCGGACCAGACGAAGGGCACGGAGGGCGAAGTGAGTTGGGTAAGGGGTGCAGCGACACGGCTGTAGTCCCTGATGAAACGCAGATAGAAGTTAGCAAACCCCAGGAAGCGTTGGAGCTGCTTGATGCTGGCGGGCCGGGGCCAGTCTGACACTGCCTTGATCTTCTCGGGGTCCGCCCGGATCCGGCCACCCTCTATTATGTAGCCGAGGAACCCGATGGAGGAGACGTGGAACTCACACTTCTCCGCCTTGACAAACAACTTGTTCTCCAGCAGGCGTTGGAGGACCCGGCGGACATGCTGGACGTGCTCTTCCATAGAGCGGGAAAAAATCAGAATGTCATCCAAATAAACAAAAACAGAGCGGTTAAGGACATCACAGAGAACGTCATTGACAAAGGCCTGGAAGACAGCAGGGGCGTTGGTCAGCCCAAAAGGCATTACCTTGTACTCGAAGTGACCGAGCGGGGTCTTAAATGCTGTCTTCCATTCGTCCCCCTCCCAAACACGGACAAGGTGATAGGCATTCCTGAGGTCCAGCTTCGTAAAAATGGTGGCACCTTGCAGGGGTTAAAAAGCAGAGTTAATTAAAGGTACTTGTTCTTGATCATGATGTTGTTGAGGCCCCGGTAGTCAATACAGGGGCGAAGGGAGCAATCTTTTTTGGAAACGAAAAAGAAACCAGCGCGAGGAGGAGGGGGTAATAATGCCCGAGGCCAGGGACTCGTGGACATATTTCTCCATGGACTCCCTCTCCGGACGCGAGAGATTGAACAGGCGACTAGCGGGGAGCGGGACTCCCGGGAGCAGGTCAATAGCACAGTCATATAGGCGATGGGGTGGCAAGGAGAGAGCATGCTGTTTACTAAAAACAGCCTCTAGATCATGATAAATTGGAGGGATAGCAGAAAGGTCAATGGGTTCGTTGGGAACGTGAGAACCAGCGACCTCCAGTGGCGGCCGAGCTGACTGTAGACAGGAGACGTGGCAGTGAGCGCTCCAGCTCACGACCAAGCCTGTTGGCCAGTTTATTACAGGGTTGTGCAGCTTCAGCCAGGGCATCCCGAGAACAATAGGGTTATGGGGGGAATTAGTGACGTGGAAACGGATAAGCTCGTTATAATTCCCTGAGAGCAGCAGGCGGAGGGGTTTGGTGTGGCGAGTTATCCGCAAGAGTAGCCTCCCGTTTAGACCGTGAGCATCGCGGGAAATTGGCAAAGTGTCAGTAGCAATACGGAAGCGAGACACTACCCCAGCGTCGATGAGATTTTCGTCGGCGCCTGAATCGACCAGCGCGGACAGCGGAAGCAATTGGCCGTTGTAACACAGCGTGGCACTGAATTGCATATTTGGACCGGAGCTGGGGGCATAGTCTAGGCTCGAACATGCGCCCAGCATTACTGTTGAGCCCCGTCATTTGGGCGAATCGAGCACGAAGCGAGGGAGTGGCCGAGTTGACCGCAGTACAGGCATGCCCCCGTCTTGAGTCTGTGACAGCGTTCGCTGGGAGGGAGGTGAGATCGGTCGAGCTCCATAGGCTCAGTGCCGCACGGGTGTCCAGGTGAGCGGAGTACCGGAGCGGTGGTCCTAGGAAGTTAGGTTAACACTCCGACGAGGGTAGAGCAGGATCCGTGGGCTGAAGTACCATCTCGCTGACGAGGGAATCCCTCTCAGCCGTGTCAATTAACCCACTGGCAGCATGGGAATCCGGGGATCGGATGCTGCCCATATAAGGGTGAGAGAGGATGAGGGGTGAGGAAGGCTTCCGCCGTGATGGTAGGAAGGAGGAGGGGTGAGGAAGGCTCTCGCCATGATTATAACACATTCATGATGAAACATAATATCTAGGGCTGTCTTAAATACTTCAAAGCTTCATTCGATGGGCATGGGATTCGAATGGGAAAATTTAATTTGAATATATATATTTTTTTAAATCCCTTTTTCCCCCTGCAAAATCAGCTCTGCCTCTCTTTGTTAACACTTTGATGCCAGAGCGATATGCGTGATGTGTGGTTAAAAGGCCAGCGTTCTAAAGTATAGGAATACGTGGCGGTGTTTGCAGGGCTATAACTATATTCTATATTATAGCTATGGATAGAATAATATGGCCCATTTGACATTGAGTATCTATCGTTCAATATAAGGAAAAGAAACATATATACATTCCCGCTATATATCGTATAGCTTACACTCTGCACTCTAGTGGAACCCTATAATGTTTGCACCTTCGGAGGGTTTGGACGCTCGCAACGTCACCCTTCACCAGGGCTTCACCATTGCCGCGTCCTCCGTGCGTGGTGGGGCGTCTCTGGCTCCGCGGTCGTGGCAGTCAGATACGCCCGGGCGGCGCCCGGTGGTGAGTTTGCCTCTCCGAGTGGCCGTTGAGCCTCCATCCCCCGCGAGATGGCCTGGTTCTGGCCCTGGTTCCCCTGCCAGTGGACAGTCGGCCGAAAGGCCGACAGCTCCTCTGGTGGCAGTGGATTTGCGACGCAGACTCTTCGCCTCAGCTCGCTCTCGTCATAAGGCGGCGAGCAGCAGGGGCGAACGGCCAGGCTTTGATGTTGTGCTGGAGCCGGACGAGAGTTCTCTTGCCTCGTCTCCATTTCCGATGGAGACTGAGGATTATATGGAGGGGCGAGAGCTCTCTTGTTCGAAGCCCCAGTAGAGACGTATCACTCTCCCCCTCGGGGAGTGGCAGGGAGTGTTGCGTCTCCTTGGGGTCCCTTGTACTCCAGGGTTGGGTTAGAACCTCCGACCCTGAGACAAGATGCCCAGCTATCTGCCGCGTCGGATGGTGGCGCCCGTGGCAGCCTCCCGTACGCGAGGGATGCGAGTGACGTGGAGGGAGGTACGCAAGGGGAGTTGCTTGCCTTGTTCCCCGAGCTCATGGCGGCCGCCACAGCCGCTAATGGCGTGGCGTTGCCGCAGCCTCTGCCTGCACCTGTTCCTGATGACATGATAGGTCATCTCTGGCAACGTCGTCCTGTGAGAGAGAAGGGCGTTGTCTGCCCATTCATCCGATCGATGGAGGCCTACGTGACACAGGGACAGGTAATCTCCCGCATTGTTGGCCTTACCCCTGCCTACGTGCCAGTCACGCGGGTGGTGGGTTTGGACCAGGGGCTAAAGGACGGGGTGCCTCGGCTTGATAGCCCGATGGCATCCATACTTTGTCCCGAAATGGTGTGGGAGCCGTTGCGAAAGCCGGTTCCCCAAGGGAAATTGGCTAGGCAGTTGGCTAATTGGAGTGACCAGGTGTACATCGCCGCGACTCAGAGCCTAGCTGCGACCTCCAACATCGCGTAGCTAGCGCGCTACATGTCGGGGCTGATGGCGGGCGGGTCGGTATTGGATGACCATCAACAATACCTTCACGCCCAGGCGGCTGGAGCCATCCTGCACCTAACCCAGCTGCAGGCGATAGCCGCGGGGAAGGAGCGCGCCCTGGCCACTCTCTCCCAGCGCCACCTTTGGCTGGAGCAGGCGCGGGTGCCGGAACAGAGGAGGATTCCGCTGCTCACGGCCCCCCTCTCCGATGCTGGGCTATTCGGGTCGGCCATGCAGCAGATGACGGCAGCCTGCAGAGAGATGGAGGAGGAGCGCTCTGTGCTCCAACCCCATTTCCCCCTACCTGATGCCACCGGTGATGTCCGGAAGAAGCAACGCCGGCAGAGGACCGCGACCATTGCCTCCACCACCACCGCCGCCGCCGCCGCTGCTGGACCTTCGGTGAAGAAGGCCAGGAGTGGAGGGAGTGCCTCGCCCGCTGCAGCCAGCCGCGCCACGCCCAGAGGTAGGGATCGACGTGACCAGGCTCCCCAGAACCATTCATCCGGGCTGGCTCCCCGTGGGGGCAAACAGTGCTCTGCAGGCGGACTCCCCTATTTTATCTCTTCCGAGCGCCAGTGTACTAGGTTAGTCTCGACGAACCCTCGCTCATCTCTGGCGGAGATGACGGAGTAGATCAAAGCATTGGCGGAGGGGTCTCATGCCCATGGGGTTGGCCACCGGGCACGGTGCGTTCATGTTCTGACAGTCTTGGTGGCCCCCAACTGTGATGTTTTAGATCGACATGCGTACCTACCCCCCTCTTAGGACTGGGGATGGTGGCGTGATTAGGACACGGGACTGGTTCTGGTCGCGCCGGACCAGGTCAGTTAACCCGTTGTCCGCCGGGGCCAGGTTCTGTTGTTCTGGTACCCTGAAGGACTTTGTGCTTTTTCCGGGGGGAAATGCCGGGTTGGCCCGGGCATCGCGGGGTTTGATGTTATGGAGGTGTGTGTCGTGGTTACGTCACTACGAGTTATCCATCGCAGTTGCTTGGTGCATATTGTGTTGTACCTTGCGCTGTGCTAAGGGGCCTGGTCCTTTCTCCATTCTTTTTCGCCCCTCCCTTCCCCTGCTTGGCGGGGCTGGGAGGGGGCTGTCGAGGTGGTTCTATTGTACCATTCTGGCATCCCTGTGTACGTCCCGGTCCGCCGGGCCCAGGTCCGGACTCGTTCTCGTCGACCTGTTGGCCTGGGTTAATCCTTTCTTGAAAACTGAAACACTTGTACTGCTTGTATAGCCGGTGTATACGTGCAGTTGTGTTTCAGAGTTTTTTCTTGGGGGGGTTAAGGGAACAACCGCTTCCTGTTAAACTAAACATAGGGGGAGGTTGATTCCCCGGTGTGTTGGTAGCAGAGTCGACTCTCGGGTTAGGCCGGGCTTGACCCTGTCTGCCTGCGAGTGTGCCCCCGCACTTTTCATGACGTCTGCCAATCGTGTCAGCCTCTCTAAGGGGTCGGGTTTTGTGGAGGCTGCGACATGGTGCACAGCATACCGAACGCCCCTTCCGCAGAGGTGCTGTTCACAGTAGACCCCTTAGACGCCTGTCTAGTCCGCAGTGCTCCGGGCACAGGTCGAGTTACGCTCTTGACCTGTTGCCAGGATTGAGGGATCAACCTCTTTGGGGGTTGTCTCCCCGGTGCGCCAACTGGCCCCACAGTAGAGTGATTCAGGGCGGCATGCTGCTCTTGGATTGGGCCCTGTCCGATACACTGGCGATGTGGGGGGTGGTGTCACTAGTGACCGTCTGGTGGGGTCTCGATGCTACGGCATTGTTGGCCTCACCAGGCCCCCTTTCTGGTGAGTCCTGACCCTCCCGCTGCTATGGCTTTGCCACGGGGTTGGGTTCTTGACCTTTGACCCCGTGATGTTAGGGGCTGTAACAGGTTTTTTTCTTCCCGTTCGTTCCCTAGTGGCATGTGGGATGCGCGCCTGAGTAGTCGCGGGTCCTTCTGTGTGAAGGTAAGTCCCACGATCTGCTCACCCTGTGCGTTGAGTTGCTGAACCCTCTTCGCACAGTCGGATCCGATTACCTCCCGTCCCCACGGTTCTGATGGTTGTGGGGGGCCTCAGCGGGTACATTTGTCGAGCTTCCGCTCTGCTCAGCTCCTGTGTTCCACTAGAGTACAGAGCGTAAACTATACGATATATAACATACGGTTATCCTATAACCATAGTTATATGAGTATAGCGAGCGCTCTGCACTGACTCACTGAGGACCCCGTGGTCTTCGCCTTCGGTAGTGAAAGACTTGGGAAGGAGCTGTTAGTATGGCCACGACCCCGCTTATGTAGAGGAGCAGATGTGGGTGTGGCCAGGTGGATGGGTGTGTACATGTGAAGACAATTATTCAGTATTAGATTGATAAGGGATAGGGTTCCACTAGAGTGCAGAGCGCTCGCTATACTCATATAACTATGGTTATAGGATAACCATATGTTTTATACCGTGGTGAATATGACTATAGTTTTAGAATAATCCTGTCTAATCCCAGAAAACTACGCTATGCCGTAATACATGCAATTCACTAAACATTTTGTCATTTCTCGCCTGTACACGCTACTGTTTTGAAATCACATCTATATTATCGGTATTATTAGGGCTGACCTTTCTTTTGGCATTTGAAGCTTCATGCCAAGATTAGATTTTAATTCAAAGCTTCGAGATAAAAACAAAATATATATATATATATATATATATAAAAAAAATTATTATTTTTTATTTTTTATGTTGTGGGACTTGTACAGCACTTTGTTCAACTTTGTTGTTTTTAAATGTGCTCTATAAATAAAGTGGATTGGATTGGATTGGATTAATTAATTTAATTAATAATGAGTCAGGAGCTGTGCTGCTTGGGCGGCTGTTACAATAGCAGGTAGGTGGGAGTTCCAATGGTCGAGGAAACGGGACGGAGAAGTGTTTGCTCTTCAAAACAAAGTGTGTCCTCTTTATTATGAGAACAAGCTGTAGTAGAATAAAAGGACGCCTAGCGTCAACAGATAACAAGACAAAAGAGAGTCGGTACAGCACTCGTTCAGGCAGTACTGCTCGTAGGTAAATCTGAAGCTCTAGCAGGGAACAAGAGAACAGAGTAATCATTATAAGGCCACATTCTTAACATACCAACGTGTCAATTAGTGACAGCCAGTATGACAGCCAGTGACAGCTTCCAGATGTGACAGACAATCAGTGCGAGACAGCAAATCAGAAGTGACATACAGTTAGTGCAAACCCAGACAACAATGTGAAGTACTCCAGACAGAAAGTAGGATTCAATCCTAAAGTAGGACAGAACCCAGAACGTTACAGGCCAACAACATTACATTACATAATTATGTTGCAACCTTCGTCTATAAAGCAAACAATTATATAAATATTTATATGTAGTTAATAGAGACAAAGGCAGAATTCTACTGAATTTTTTATTAAGACATGTTTTTATATGGGTCGGGACACTATAAAAAATACTATAGAGAATTGTCAGTGCTGTAAAGTTTAAACCTTTGTGGTAGATTCCCAAGCAAAATGTATACATGTACGGGGAACGAGTGTACCCTATTCTGCCTATAATAGAAATGAGCAGCCCTTATCATTTAATAGACGATCAGGGGAATACAGAGACGGGACAAGCAAGAACAGAAATTCACCTGACACCTAGGCCACAAGACACTCAACCCTTGGCTCATTCAGAAAGGGGATATGTGCCCCCACAGCGTCAAGGGGAAAAGACTGGATATTTGTCGGAAGGAGCCAGGCTGATCCAATTGGCTGAAGTGGAAGGACAAAGCAAATATGAGGAGATGGTAAAGCGGAAAAAGTGGGAAAAGATAATGGAAAGACACGGCCCCACTCAAGATTCGTCTGACCGCCAGAGCGAGTATCAAAGAAGTCGCCTCCCCGCAAGTGATTCCAGCCGGTATGAAAAAATAAACAGTTCCCCGGTTGGTAGCACGCTAGCCGAGTGGGAGCTGATAAAGAAACCGGAAATATCCACGAGAGGTAAGACACCAACAGAAACGGGAAGACAAGAGGGAAAATCCGAACCAGCACTAGGAGGTAAGGAGTCTGATTTAAAAATCTCTGTTGTTGAACTTGTCGAGAAGATGGTAAGGATAAAGGACATTCTGACAGGAGTAGACCAGGAGCTCTTGGGATTGAGCAATGACCATGTTGAAATAGCAGTGCGGGTAAACGCCAAAGACAATCTAGAGGACACAGATACGGAGGAGTATAAAACGATCAGCGGGATATGGGAAAAGGTTGAGGAAAAACGACATGCCTTGCCAGCCGAAAAAGAAGAGCAGAAAAAGGTCCTCGAGAAGATAGAAGAGGCTGTGAGGGATGGAATGATGACCAGATCACAGACGAGAAGTCAGCAATCTCACAAGCTGGCCCCCGTCAAGATAGCTCCCGTGATAATAAGAGGACAGGACTTGGAATATCACCCCTGGAAGTCGTCCGACATGACTCAAGTATCTGAGAAATTGCCGCCCCTCCAGAATGGGGCCAATCCGTGGATTGCCAAATTGGAGGAACTGATGATCGGACAAGAACTGGCGATGGGGGATATAAAAAAACTATTGTCAACCATGATGGGAAAAGAAGGCATGGAAAAAATACTGGAGAAGGCTGCCATGGGAAACCATGTGGGAACTGGAGCACAGGATGCGGACCTGTTCGCACGGCACAGGGGAGTACTGTGGCTGGCCCTCCGAGAAACCTATCCGACCAAGATGCACCCAGACCAAATCCACATTGGGACCCTGGGGGACACCCACCCTAGGAAGTACGTACAACAAGCCTACGCCGCCTGGAAGGATACAACTGGTCAGGATGTAGAACGGGACCCCCTGCATGAAGCTGTGCTAAGAGGAAAGATTGAAGACGGCCTCCCCATGGAGGTGAGGCAAAAACTGGCTGAGGTGGTGTCACTGTCAAGTCTCCCCCTAAACTATTATACCGATAATGTGACCCATCAAGTTGACCTATATCGGAAGAGGGAGCAAAACAAAAAGGATAAGGATACGGAACAACACCGAAGGATCCTGTATCAACAGCCAACCGATGCAGGGAAGATAGTGGAATATCTCCAAGCCTTAGTCCAGTCCCCACAACCAAGAGGGGAGACGGGCTCCAACGGGGAACCAAATGACCAGAGACAGGCTCAGTCGGGGACCCAGGGGGTCCTGCGCCAGAACAACAAAAAAATCCATGGGGAGCACCCTGGCAGTCACGGGGACAAGGTGGAGGCAGAAGAGGGGGCGCGAATGGAACCAAAGCTCGGCAAATTGAGTGCTGGCCGTGCGGGAATCTCTGACGTATTTCAAGAGAATGTGATCAGGACTATCAATCCAGAGGAGGAGGCCCTCGAGGGGGGAACCGAAGAGGTGTAAATTGGCGGTACCAAGGCTCAAACCAAAACCAGACCCAGAATGGAAACCAAGGCTCAAACCAAAGCCAGACCTAGAATGGAAACCAAGGCCCAAACCAAGGCTAACACCCTAGTGAGAACTATGGCCCGGTGAATCCATCAAGAGGGCCAGACGAATCACTCTGAAGAGGCCCAGAGAGTCCAATGGGGAGGTGTCAGCTGTCAGTGTCGTCTTTAAGGGAGGAGCCTATTGTGTGCGTATCGGTGAACGACAAATCTGTCGAGATGATGGCAGACACCGGTGCGGCCTACACGGTAGTGCAACCCCAAGACGCGACGCACCTAACCATGTCCGGTCGATACGTACGGGGGGACTGGACCAAGAGTTGCTTGGTTCAGCCTTGCAATGGGAGACATTTATCACCGCCAACATGCCTGAAGCAAGTGATCCAAAGACACCATATCATTGCACTCTGCAATACCATAAAGATGCAGACTCGTCACAGGCTAAGGAGTGGCTGAGTGTGCAACCAGACAAAGTACAGCTTAATGCTACCAATATCATATTGGGGCCGCAAGGAGCAGCGCTACGTATTGCACAGAGCGAATATCTGCATAAAGAACACGAGATTGCGGACAATGTTCCCCATGTGACTTTAAAGGTAGCCAACTCGTGCGATCAGCAGCACATTGGCGAGATGATGAAAGAAGCGGAAGAAATTAAATTTGAACAGATGAAAGAAAACAAACTGATCTGGGTAAGCCCCGACAAAAGGTTTATTAAGATCATGGTCCAAGGCACAGGGATGGGTCGCCCCCAAACTGTGCAATTATCCCAAGAGACAATGGGAGAATTCCCTACCGCATTGAGCCTCCAGGAGGACATGATGAAGGCGGTGCCAGAGAAGCTGTGGTCAAAAAACAGCACTGACATTGGATTAATCAAGTCCGCCCAACCTGTGAGAGTGGAGCTTAGACCGGGGGCCACCCTGCCTTGGAAAAATCAGTACCCACTGAAGGAGAAAGCGGTGGCTGGAATCGAGCCACAAATCAAAGGACTTTTGACAGCGGGAGTCCTACAGAAAACAACTAATCCCCGGAGCAACACGCCGTTGCTACCCGTGGAGAAACCTGATACCTCGTACCGGTTGATACACGATTTGAGGGCTGTCAACGAGGTTTTACAGGACTATCCCGCGGATGTCCCCGACCCCCATGTGCTATTGACATTTATCCCATCGAAAGCTGAATACTTTACGGTTATAGATTTGTGTAGTGCATATTTTAGTGTACCCTTGAGCAAGGAGTGCCAGCATTTTTTTGGTTTTACCTATAAAAATGAGCATTATGAGTATACTAGAATCCCTCAGGGACTAAAGCATTCGCCACACATATTTAACAAAATCCTAAGGGAGGATTTAGACGGGTTGGATACAATATTGACCTCTAGGGTCATTCAGTACATGGATGATCTGATACTGTGTGCAGACGATCAGACAACATGTCATCGCGACTCCGTAAAACTGTTGCAGCTATTGGCAGAAAAAGGCCACAAAGTGTCATTGAAAAAATTGCAATATTGTAAACCTAAAGTGATCTATTTAGGACAAACAATTTCACAGGGCCATCGGGCTATTTCGGAAGAACATTTGGTGGCCATTAAGACGGCTCCCAAACCTGTGACGGTAAGACAAATTATGGGATTTTTGGGTATCATAGGGTACAGTTCTCCATGGGTCGAGAACTATACTGAAATAGTGAAACCATTAAGAGACATGATGAAAGAGGCGGGCGTTGATAAACTGAGTAGTAAGGTGGTTTGGACTGAGGATGGTTTACGGGCGTTTGAAACAATCAAGTCCCGACTGTTAGAAGCGCCAGCCCTGGCTTTGCCTAACTATACCAAGAAATTCATACTATACGTCTCTTCCTCTCCAGATCAGAAGCAGGCGTGCGCGGTGTTGACCCAGGACACCGGGATGGGGGCGCGACCACAGCCGATGGCGTACTACTCCATTGCCTATTCGGAAGTCGAGATGGGGATGGCTCCATGCTACCGGGAAATGGCTGGGGTCTATACAATGTACGAGAAAGCCGCAAGTATTATGATGGGATATCCAGTGGATATCATGGTGAGGCATGACTTAAAGAGTCTGTTGGAGTCCGGTAAATATGCACTAACGATGCCTTGCATTAGACATTATTACAGACTTTTGGAACAGGAAGATGTGACACTGGTCAGGTGTTCCATAACGAACCCGGCAGCGGACATCCCTACGCCTGAGGATGGAGAACCTCACGACTGTGTGGCCGAAGCCGAGAGGTACTCTAAACTCAGAGCAGACTTGCAGGCTTTTCCATTTAGCAGTCCAGATCTGGAACTATGGACTGACGGCTCTTGTTATCGAGTTGGTGAGGGACTAAAAGCAGGCTACTCCGTGATAAGGTCACAGGGCGAAGGGTTTGTGGTAGAAAGGGCCGAAGCTTTGGCACAACCCTGCTCAGCCCAGCTAGCAGAATTGGTCGCACTGACGGAAGCATGTAAAATGGCAGAGGGCAGAACTGTAAATATTCAAACCGACTCGGCATATGCACACGGAACAGCATTCTTATTTGGCACGGTATGGAAAGGGAGAGGATTCAAGAAAGCCGATGGAAGCGCCATAAAACATTGTAGTCAGATTAAACAGTTGTTAGAAGCAATTATGAAACCAAAGCAGATTGCAATAATCAAGTGTGCTGCTCATCAGTCAGACGAGTCCAAAATAACTCGAGGAAACAAAAGAGCAGATGAAGCTGCCAAGGAAGTGACAGGTGCTGACAGGGCAGGTAAGGTCTTGGTTATCACACACGAGGTTGAGTTAGAGGACAAGATAACTTACAAGGATGTTTTGACTTTCCAGGAGGAGGCTAGTCAGGTAGAAAGGAACCTCTGGATAACCAGGGGGGCTAGTCAGGATGATTTAGGTTTATGGCGCAGCAGCTGTTAAAGTACAGTTGAGTAAGACGTTGCCTCCAGCAAAAGTATACCTTAAAAGGAGATTCCGGTATAGGCCTACTCAACAAGGCTGTTACCTAAAGTCAGCCAATCAAAAGTGTGGGTAGGCTAAAAACGCCCACAAACACTGGTTCTCCAATTGGAAGCTCTCTCTCTCATAGAAAGGTCCGCCCTTCATGACGTAAAGTCTGGCGTATTCTAGGGGGAGGAGTTTAGTCTTTAAAGGAAGCGGTTCAGAGCGAGAGAGACACACAAAACACAAACAACACGGAGCAACACATTCTACACATTCCCCCTACTGGACGAGGACGGCGACGCATTGAGACGGATACCATCGAACCAACGAGAAGGAGCTGAGGAGAGATGCTTTTTAGTTTAAAGTGAATTTTAGTTTGATTTCTAATGATCCCTCGGCATAGAGAGTGCAACCATTAGTAATCATTGCATTGTTCTTTCATTAGTGCAAATCTTTTGTTTGTAATTGACTTTGGGATCCCATTAAAACCGGATTCTTACCTTAAATCTTCTCACTGACTCTTTCTTCAAACCGCCGTCTTTTTGCTGAGTGCCTTGTAAACCATTTCCTGTTTTTTAAAGTACAATAGGGCTTTTAAGGAATAGACACAACGCAGAGCAGATTAGAAGATTAGATTCTGATTAACCAGAATAGAATAGCCCCGTTGGTGACTTCACCTTTTTAAATCTTAGACAAACGAAACACTTTGCTTTCATGAAATATTGTAAGCCGTCATTTGAGGCTTTATAAAAGCAGCACAATAAACAAAAATCTGTCAGTGCCGAGTCCAACCTCATCTTAAATAACAAACAGCGTTGCTTGTTGTAGTTAACTCATTCTCTGCCACGCTGTTTCCGGGATATGGCTATGCGCTGCCACGCATTAAACCAATGGAGTCAGTCACCTTGTTTGCAGGGCTATAACTATATTCTATATTATAGCTATGGATGCAATACTATGGCCCATTTTACATCGAGTATCTATCGTTCAAGATGTGAAAAAGAAAAATACATTTCCATCCATATATTCCCGTTTTATACTGTGGTGAATATAAGTATGGTTTTAGAGCAGTTTGGGGTAATTCATGAAATCCTGAGTTAAAGCCCTATACGTCGATTCCACTATACACGTTGCCATTTCTTGCCTGTATACACTATTATCCCGAAATCAAATCTATATCATAGCTATTATGTTCCATCATGAATGCATGAAAGGGGGGGGGGGTGGGGGGACGTTTCGGATTATTTGATTGTCAGTAACGGCATTCGCATTGAACACTAAAAACGGTTATCAGCCCGATCGGTATGAAAGCATTGCAGGATCAAGCTAAAATTGACGTTAAATCGTCCGTACCTGTGGCCGGGAGTATTCCAAAAATAATATTCCAATTGTTTGCTCGCCATCTGGTATATCCAATGTCCATTTCGTCGACGGCATAATCCACCACAACATATGGATCGGAGATATTTGACACGCTTCGATGAAACCGGCAGAACGGCTGCCCTTGCCCGACATGGAAACATGAAACCGGAGACCTGGGGCCGTCCCACAGAGAAAGATACAAGGGTAGAAAGGGTGCTCGATACCGCCGTCTAGCGTGATGTGGCCGGTATTGCACTTTTACATTCTCATGAGGATTCCCCATGTTAACCCAGAATCCATGTGCCTGTAATGAATAGAAATATAGAATAAAAGGAAAACGGACCAAATAACGTATATATATACGTGGTTGGCGTTCAACGGTTGTCAGACAAACACGTATATAATCGTTGTTGGCGGCCAATGAGTTAACCTCTACCGATCGGCCCGTTACCGGTACAAGATTTATTCCACGTCATAAATAGATCAATACAGTCCATATTAGGTCATGTTGTTTCTTTTTCAAATGTAGCCAAGAGTAAGGATCCTAACCCTATCAAAACAGCAGTCAAAGTGTATATTTTCAGTACTATGTTTGTTTACCAATGATTTTAAGTGTTATTAACGAAATATGAGATTGTAAAAATCTCTGCATATCCAGCTCACACCAGCCGATGGCAACGGAAGTCCTACCATTTTTCTGACGTGATTTTCGTGTTTATATCTCACGGTTCAAACAAACCTCAACACTATTGCCATAAAATACAACGTATATTGTTTCTTTACCTTTCTATTGAACGTCTACAAAAAAATGTGTCGCAATCCGGTGAAAAATGGCGGAGCTATGGACATTATACAAAAGTAACTGTACTTACAGTAGATTTTATTCACAGTCTTTGCTGACCTGTAACGGGCGCCTGCTGGTACTAAATCCAAATTAACTCTGCCATTGGAATGAGGAGATTTGGCCCGATTCATACAGTAGATGTATGACTTGGCCATAATAAGGTAATTTATAGGCCTGATATTCTATATTCTATATTCAGAAACAAAATACTTGCTTAGTGTGCTCCTTTATTTTCTTCTTCTTTTTACAATGGAGTATTCAGTGGAGAGAGAGAGAGACAGAGAGAGATACAGAGATACAGAGAGAGAGGGAGAGAGGGAGAGAGAGAGAGAGAGAGAGAGAGAGAGAGAGAGAGGGAGAGAGAGAGAGAGAGAGAGAGAGAGAGAGAGAGAGAGAGAGAGAGAGAGAGAGAGAGAGAGAGAGAGAGAGAGAGAGAGATAGAGAGATAGAGAGATAGAGAGATAGATAGATAGATAGATAGATAGATAGATAGATAGATAGATAGATAGATAGATAGATAGATAGATAGATAGATAGATAGATAGATAGATAGATAGATAGATAGAGATAGATTCAGTGGAGAGAGAGAGAGACAGAGAGAGATAGATAGAGAGAGAGAGAGAGAGAGAGAGAGAGAGAGAGAGGGAGGGAGGGAGGGAGGGAGGGAGAGAGAGGAGAGATAGAGAGAGAGAGAGAGAGAGAGAGAGAGAGAGAGAGAGAGAGAGAGAGAGAGAGAGAGAGAGAGAGAGAGAGAGAGATAGAGAGAGATAGATAGATAGATAGATAGATAGATAGATAGATAGATAGATAGATAGATAGATAGATAGATAGATAGATAGATAGATAGATAGATAGATAGATAGATAGATAGATAGATAGATAGATAGATAGATAGATAGATAGATAGATAGATAGATAGATAGATAGATAGATAGATAGATAGATTCAGTGGAGAGAGAGAGACAGAGAGAGATAGAGAGAGAGGGAGGGAGGGAGGGAGAGAGAGAGAGAGAGAGAGAGAGAGAGAGAGAGAGAGAGAGAGAGAGAGAGAGAGAGAGAGAGAGAGAGAGAGAGAGAGAGAGAGAGAGAGAGAGAGAGAGAGAGAGAGAGAGAGAGAGAGAGAGAGAGAGAGAGAGAGAGAGAGAGAGAGAGAGAGAGATAGATAGATAGATAGATAGATAGATAGATAGATAGATAGATAGATAGATAGATAGATAGATAGATAGATAGATAGATAGATAGATAGATAGATAGATAGATAGATAGATAGATAGATAGATAGATAGATAGATAGATAGATAGATAGATAGATAGATAGATAGATAGATAGATAGATAGATAGATAGATAGATAGATAGATAGATAGAGATAGATTCAGTGAGAGAGAGAGAGACAGAGAGAGATAGAGAGAGAGAGAGAGAGAGGGAGGGAAGGGAGGGAGGGAGGGAGAGAGAGAGAGAGAGAGAGAGAGAGAGAGAGAGAGAGAGAGAGAGAGAGAGAGAGAGAGAGAGAGAGAGAGAGAGATTTTTTTGATTTTTAAACACAACTTTATTTTCTCACTCAGCAATCAACAATACATCAGAATGTATACTGCAAAACACAGAACAGCAAATCAAATCAAGAAAAATAAGACAAACTTCACATCAGAACTGTCACATAGCAATGTCACAAGACAATATAGAATAAGCTGGAACGGGCTGTATGTGAAAACCAGCCCGTCCAGTAGTGCTTTTAAAGCACCGGTCCCAGGCAGGTAAAGAAAATAACACAAGGCGTTGTTCCAAATAGTAAATTATATTTATTATAGCGGGGATTTAAACCCACTGTTCCCAAAAGGGAAATAATATTTATTATCGTGGGGATTGAAACCCACAGCACAAACACAAAGGAAAAAGGTAATGGGAGAACAAACAGGCAATATCTAAATACCACCAAACAACACTAAGCAAAATATAATGTAAACACTGGGAACCACCCAGCCATAGAGCACTTACAGTATAAGGGAATACTAATTATATATATATATAATACAATATGATATAATATAATATACAGTGTTCTACTTAGCACCATAGCAACACAAATATATATATATATATATATATACTCACTTCCAAGCAGGAAGGCAAATGGCTCTAAGGCCCACAACACAATACATATATATACGGCTACTGGTAAGTCCACACACAGTGGCCAACATAAGCACAAGGTAATCCACACACAGTGGTCAATCAATGGCAACCTCACAAAACTCTATCAGTGTCAACTGACAGAGTGAGGCGCCCCGATGTTGTGTCATCTCCACTCTATTAACCACCCATCTCCACTGCCTGTACCAAGGTGCACCAATCAGATGCAACCAATCCAATCAGGGAGATGAGTGGCATCTGTGAATAGAAACAGAAATTAGGAGATGACACAACACCACACATAACAGACAACACAAATGATATACTAACCTGATGTTCAGATGGTGTCATAAATACAGGAATAATGATAATGCCCAATCCACGTACCCATGTACGTCACACCTCCCCCCATAAGAGCGAACCTGTAGGGTGAGCAAAACATTATTACGTATTACCCAACATGAGGTTAGTACACACACTAGGGAGAACAGAAACAACAACAAAAAATTCTCCTCCCACAATCAATGCACGTATGCAAAAATAGACGCGCAGTGACGTCAGTGAAAACTGCATGTAGCACACACCGGCTACCGTATGCAAACCGGTCTCAAAATGTGGTGAGATCTAACTCACAAATAACCATGTCAAATGCACATGGTCAGCTACACACCCAGCCGCCAGGGGTAAAGCCACCGCTCTAGAGCGATCAATTGCTCGGGCGACAGAGGTACGTCTTCCATCTCTCCAATAGATGGTTCAGGAATTACCAGCTTCCCCTGAACGCTACATACAGCAACCTCTTCCATCACTCCAACAGATGGCCCCCTGTCCGCGCCACCGACAGAGTCACTCAACGCCAAAACTTGAGTTCGCTTCCCGTCCTGTGCCTTGGTGACAACACAAGCAGAAAACACATTGGGGTGATCATCAATCCATTCATCACAACACAAGTCAGTCAATGGAGCCTTTTCAACCTCCACTACAGGGATCACACTCTCCCCAGCGAACTTGTTCCCCACGACAAAATCAACCCCCACACCTTTTGGTTTCTGGGCTGACTTTCTTTTGTCCTGTCGCTTCCTCAGCGTACGACATCCTTTTACCACATGGCCTGTCTCTTTACAATAATTGCACACCACCGGTCTCCTAGACGGCGGCGAGCGTGGCCGAAATGCTGACTCAATCAACGCATCGCACAGAACTTTCCCCCCAGCTATATCATTCCCCATGATAAAATCAATTCCGGCTACCGGAAAAGAGGAACGAACCGCCACGGGAAAACAACCTGTGACTAGTTTTGACCTCACATGTATCATATGTAACGGAGCGGGCGTGTAGCCCATCTCTATCCCGCACACAATAGCACTTGTATTACAAGACGACTCCACACCTAACGGCAATACATCCGCCAGCATAAAGGACTGTGAACCACCTGTATCACGAAGGATCCTCACCTCGCGCTGGTCACAGACCTTACCCGACAGTGACACAAAACCAGAAGATATAAAAGGATCAAAACAACTGTCTGGTTTCTCCCGCCCAGGGCGTGAGACAGTGCTAATCAACCCCACCACCTTTGGTTCCTGAGCTGGCCTGTCAGTATTTTGCCGATCGCGCACAAATGCATAACAGTCCGCCACCAAATGACCTGGCTTCCTACAATAATTACAATGTCTCTTTTCAGACGGAGGCGAGTGTGGCCGATACGCACGCTCGCCATTTCCCCGAAATGGTAATTCCCGAGAGGGAAACGCACCGTTTTTAACACACACAGTATCGTTACGCACCGAAGCATGTTTGTGCGTCAACGCCAATTCATCCACCAAAACAGCAGCGTCTTGGAGAGTAGACACTTTCTGTTCATTCAGATACAGTTCGGTTCGTTCGGGCATACAGAGTTTAAATTGTTCCATGAGTACTAACTCGCTCATGGCTGCAAGATCCTGCACCTTACTCGCCGCGCACCATCGTTCAAAAAGATTCCTCTGTTCACGGGAGAAATCAGTATTTGTTTGAGAAGGGGATTTTCTGAGCGAGCGAAAACGCTGTCTATATGTTTCGGGAACCAACTCATACACACGTAAAACAGCATTCTTCACCCGCTCATAACTTTGACTGTCTGCCATAGTTAATGACGCTACCGCTGCACTGGCTTTGCCAGTGAGCATGGTCTGAAGTAAAATTACCCACATCTCCTCCGGCCAATGCAGAGCCTGTGCAATACGCTCAAAAGCAGAAAAATAAGCCTCTACTTCTGATTCTCGGAACATGGGTACCAGATTAACGTGCTGGCCGATATTGAAGTGAGCCGGGGAAACCCCAGCTGGAGAGGAGGTAGCACTACCACTACCAGCTTCTAACCGCATTCTCTCTATTGTCAGTTGAAGGTCCCTGTCTTTCTCATCCTTTCTCTCTAGTCTGTCCCTCTCCTCCTTTCTCTCCTCTCTATCTCATACAGCTGCTCTGTCCTCTCTGTCTCTCTCTCTCTCTTCCATGTCTCGCTCCTCCCTGCGTAAAAGCGCTCTCTCCTCCATCTGGAGACGGGCAAAACGCAGACTAGAGCGCGTATGGCCAGAAGACGTGGATCCTTTATCTGAATCGCCCGCGCCCTCACTTTCAGCTCTGGGCGTACTACCATTCTTCCTAATAGCACCACCCCCCGGGTTAAGATCACGCAAGGGAGAGTCAACCCATTCGCCAGTGTTTTCAACCTCCTGGTCACTATGACTCACTACTCCCCGAGCCGTGCTGAACACCTGTTGCTCCACCAACCCCGCTATTACAGCCGCTTTCATATCAGCCTTGGACTGGGAACTTTGCACCGCAATATTATAATGCTTAGCAATAAGGCCTAATTCCGCCTTAGTGCAACCTTCCACCTGATCCTCTGTTGGATCCGCCACAAAGACTTCAAAAACAAACGCCGACGCCGCCATAATATGTCGTTCTGCGTGACTATGATACACCAAAAAAAAAATATATATATAACGTGCTCACTTAGTTAACCATGACCGTGCGCAATAATAATAGACACATTCTGCCTTTATACCCCTTAACCAAAACAATCCAACTGACCACATCTACCAAATGAAAACAATAACAAATGTTCCTAACCACTCAATTAGGAGTCACCTGTGTCACTCTAGCCTATCCCAGCTAAACTACTCCACTACCTGGATGAAAGGCTACACATATCTTCAGTCGCTTACCGATTTCATTGCGCACTCCACCGGAATCACGACTCGTGCCCCCCACCCTCTAGCCAAGCAGGTGACCCCCCCAGTTACCTATGTGGTAGACCCATCAGCCCCTATGTCAAACGTATACAGCAGACCGGCATTGAGCCCGCCATGTCACAAGGACATGAAAGACCGGAAATGAGCCCCCATGTCACATAGCAATGTCACAAGACAATATAGAATAAGCTGGAACGGGCTGTATGTGAAAACCAGCCCGTCCAGTAGTGCTTTTAAAGCACCGGTCCCAGGCAGGTAAAGAAAATAACACAAGGCGTTGTTCCAAATAGTAAATGATATTTATTATAGCGGGGATTTAAACCCACTGTTCCCAAAAGGGAAATAATATTTATTATCGTGGGGATTGAAACCCACAGCACAAACACAAAGGGAAAAAGGTAATGGGAGAACAAACAGGCAATATCTAAATACCACCAAACAACACTAAGCAAAATATAATGTAAACACTGGGAACCACCCAGCCATAGAGCACTTACAGTATAAGGGAATACTAATTATATATATATATATATAATACAATATGATATAATATAATATACAGTGTTCTACTTAGCACCAGAGCAACACAAATAGATATATATATATATACTCACTTCCAAGCAGGAAGGCAAATGGCTCTAAGGCCCACAACACAATACATATATATACGGCTACTGGTAAGTCCACACACAGTGGCCAACATAAGCACAAGGTAATCCACACACAGTGGTCAATCAATGGCAACCTCACGAAACTCTATCAGTGTCAACTGACAGAGTGAGGCGCCCCGATGTTGTGTCATCTCCACTCTATAAACCACCCATCTCCACTGCCTGTACCAAGGTGCACCAATCAGATGCAACCAATCCAATCAGGGAGATGAGTGGCATCTGTGAATAGAAACAGAAATTAGGAGATGACACAACACCACACATAACAGACAACACAAATTATATACTAACCTGATGTTCAGATGGTGTCATAAATACAGGAATAATGATAATGCCCAACCCACGTACCCATGTACGTCACAAAAGCCAAAAACCAACTCCAACTCCTCCACAACTGTACACAACACCCACTTGTAACACCATATCATCTCAAACTCTGCTACATTGCTGGTCAACTTGTAAAAATGAAAATCCGTTCGTAACCTTGCCTTTACCATACCTCTAAACAAAATAGTGGTATCTACCAGCACAGAATCCTCAATCTTTTTCCTCCTACTTAGATAAATGGCAATTTTTGCCTGACCCAGCAGGAAGTTGAAGAGCTGACATTTTAACCTCCTCTTCCTGCTGTACCTGTACCCCAAAATAAACATCTCTGGAGTAAGATGTTCATCAAACATCACAAACATGCGGGTCAGGAACTTCAAAAAAACCAAGAGCCTGTCACACTTTAAAAAACAGTGAAAAACGGTTTCCCTCTCTGTGCAGAAAGGACAGGTGTCTTCAACATCAGAATTAATCACAGAGACAAAAGCGTTCACAGCAACTGCACCATGTAAAATTCTCCACTGTAAATCCCCAACTCTTTTAGTTAACGGTGGTTTGTACAGTGCTCTCCACTCAGGCCTCTGAGCCTCCTGTAGGCCCAGATGAGCTCTCCATGGAGTGTCAACCCTATCCTTCAGCCTGTTTTGGTTCAACACTTTAACACACAGGTAATACATAGCTTTGCCCACCATGGTGCTCAGCCTGCAATCAGCAGCACTGCTCACCTCTAACAGACAACCATCACATTTAAAAATAGGGATAAGTTTCACCTCAGGAAAAGAATAATTTACAGCAGGCAATAACTGACCATTACAATAATCAACACTCATTTCCAGTTCATTATCAGTCAGCTGCTGTTTCTAGCCTCTCAATAGGCGGCCCATCACCCTGACAGACCTTGTGCCCAGCTGTGAGGCCAGACCGGCAGCATTATCAAAAAGGGGAACGCACACCTCCAGCACATTGCCCAACGTGAACATCTTCGCCTCACACAGCCTTTGCCTCAGTGCTGGCTCGGCCCCACCCTGAAAACGAGTCCCATGAACCACCGGCTCCCTCAGCAGCCAGTACAAAGAGCCACCGTCCTTCAGTCTCTCTTTCGTAAACAAGCCCCACACTGTTAACAGTCCCTTGTAGAAACGGGGCAGGTTTTTCATTGTACATCCCTTTAAATCCATGAGGAACATTGGCTCAGCCAGACTTAGCCCACCACACCGCTCCAGTATGGCTCGGGCCACAGGTCTCCAGACCAGATCAGCCGGTCCTGTCAGGAGTCTCTGAATGAAACGGAGCCTGAACGCAGCTCCCCTACTTTCCAAGTTCACAAGCCCCTGTCCCCCTTCCTCCTTGGGCAGGAAAAGGACACTCTGCGGGACCCAGTGCAACCGGTCCCAGAAGAAGTCCACCATCAACCCCTGCACCTTAGACAGTAGGTTCAGCGGCGGGTCCGTACATGCTAGCCGATGCCACAGCATGGAGGACACAAGATTGTTGATAATAAGGACCCGACCTTTCAGCGACAGTTTTGGAAGAATCCATTTCCATCGCTTCAGCCGGCCCTCCACTTGCTCTACCACACCGTCCCAATTCTTGGAAGAAAATACCTCATCCCCAAGATAAATCCCCAAGTACTTTAGGCCTCCCCTCTTCCATGTCAGGCCTCCAGGTAGCACAAGTCCATCAATTGGCCCTTTACCCACTGCTAAGGCCTCACTCTTCTGCCAGTTCGCCCTAGCAGAGGAGAGAGTACCAAAAGCCCTCACATTTGATTGTACAACATTAATGTCGTGCTGGGACTTTACCATAATCATGACATCATCAGCATATGCAGACAGTTTGAATTTTATGTCACAACCCGGAAAAGAAAAACCCGACAAATGAGTCCTTAATCTGTGTAACAGCGGCTCTATGGCCAGACAGTACAACATTCCTGATAAAGAACAGCCCTGTCGGACTCCCCTCTGAACCTCAAAAGGCGCACTTAAACCACCGTTAATCTTAAGTACACTCTCAATGTCTCTGTACAAGACCTGGATCATAGCTATAAGCCCAGAGCTGAAACCAAAAGCCCGCATTGCTTTCCACAGGTACTGATGTTCAACTCTGTCAAAAGCCTTTTCTTGATCTAGAGAAATCAGACCAAGTTCACAACCCAAAACACCAGAGAGGTCCAAAATATCTCGAATCAACGTAATGTTGTCAGATATCAACCTACTGGGCACACAGTAGGTTTGGTCCACATGTGTAACGGAGGTACCGCAGTATATCCACAGTCACGGGTACAAGTAGTGACGTGGCTGTGGATGGTAAGCGGTACTGCAAGTAAACTCACTCCCCAGAGGCATCCAGACCCGGAAGCAAAAAGTGAATTCACTTCTTGCTTAGTGGTCTGTGATGCCGCCCGCGACGCCGGCGTCCGGGGTTCAACTCCCACTCAGGGCGATCCCTTAACAGGGGTCGAATCGACTTTAAACACAACGCAGACAAGATCACACCGGCCACATGTGGTGCCGTTAGACCCGGATGCCCTGGGTGGAGTGAGTTTAGTGGGGTGAGTGTAACGGAGGTACCGCAGTATATCCACAGTCACGGGTACAAGTAGTGACGTGGCTGTGGATGGTAAGCGGTACTGCAAGTAAACTCACTCCCCAGAGGCATCCAGACCCGGAAGCAAAAAGTGAATTCACTTCTTGCTTAGTGGTCTGTGATGCCGCCCGCGACGCCGGCGTCCGGGGTTCAACTCCCACTCAGGGCGATCCCTTAACAGGGGTTGAATCGACTTTAAACACAACGCAGACAAGATCAGACCGGCTACATGTGGTGCCGTGACCCGGATGCCCTGGGTGGTGTGAGTTTAGTGGGGTGAGTGTAACGGAGGTACCGCAGTGTATCCACAGTCACGGGTACAAGTAGTGACGTGGCTGTGGATGGTAAGCGGTACTGCAAGTAAACTCACTCCCCAGAGGCATCCAGACCCGGAAGCAAGCAGTGAATTCACTTCTTGCTTAGTGGTCTGTGATGCCGCCCGCGACGCCGGCGTCCGGGGTTCAACTCCCACTCAGGGCGATCCCTTAACAGGGGTCGAATCGACTTTAAACACAAGGCAGACAAGATCAGACCGGCTACATGTGGTGCCGTTAGACCCGGATGCCCTGGGTGGAGTGAGTTTAGTGGGGTGAGTGTAACGGAGGTACCGCAGTATATCCACAGTCACGGGTACAAGTAGTGACGTGGCTGTGGATGGTAAGCGGTACTGCAAGTAAACTCACTCCCCAGAGGCATCCAGACCCGGAAGCAAGCAGTGAATTCACTTCTTGCTTAGTGGTCTGTGATGCCGCCCGCGACGCCGGCGTCCGGGGTTCAACTCCCACTCAGGGCGATCCCTTAACAGGGGTCGAATCGACTTTAAACACAAGGCAGACAAGATCAGACCGGCTACATGTGGTGCCGTTAGACCCGGATGCCCTGGGTGGAGTGAGTTTAGTGGGGTGAGTGTAACGGAGGTACCGCAGTATATCCACAGTCACGGGTACAAGTAGTGACGTGGCTGTGGATGGTAAGCGGTACTGCAAGTAAACTCACTCCCCAGAGGCATCCAGACCCGGAAGCAAAAAGTGAATTCACTTCTTGCTTAGTGGTCTGTGATGCCGCCCGCGACGCCGGCGTCCGGGGTTCAACTCCCACTCAGGGCGATCCCTTAACAGGGGTCGAATCGACTTTAAACACAACGCAGACAAGATCACACCGGCCACACATGGATGACCCGCTTCATCACCTTCCTCAGTCTCATTGCCAGTACCTTTGAGAGCACTTTATAATCGGAGCAGAGTAAAGACACTGGACGCCAGTTCCTGATGTTCTGTAAGTCTCCCTTCTTGGGCAGGAGAGTGATGACCGCTCTCCTACAGCTCAGAGGCAGCCTCGCCTTTCTCAGACTATCACTGAGGATCCTCACCAATCACAGACCAGAGAGACTTGTAAAAATCAACCGGGAGACCGTCTATCCCAGGCGCCTTCCCACTCTGCATGCTCTGCAAAGCCTCTAGCAGCTCTTGGCCTGACAGCTGTGCTTCCAGCTCTGCGCCTTCCTCAGCTGAGACTCTAGGGAGGCCCTCAAAGAAGGACCGTGCCACCTCCGGCTCTTCTTGGTACTCAGTTCTATAGAGCTCTTTGTAGAAACCAACCGCACACTGACGGAGGTCGGCTGTCTCATGCAGCATCTGCCCAGTGTCTGACCTCAGAGAGTGTAGCAGCCTCTTTTGGCCATTCTTGCTCTCCAAACCAAAGAAAAAGTGAGACGGAACATCCATCTGGACCACGTTTTGAAAACGGGATCTAACCAGAGCGCCCCTAGCAGAGATACCCAGCAGGTCAGACAGAGCTGATTTTTTCCTCTTGAAAACTTCATTATGTTCTCTTTCTCCAGTGGAGCCTGCCAACTCCTGCAACTCCATCACTTCTCTCTCCAGAGCTCTCATAGATCTGGCCATGTCTCTTGTAACATTGAGAGTGTACTGTAGGCAAAGCTGTTTTATATGTATTTACCTACATCCCACCACTGTTGCAGTGAAATAAAGTCACGTTTAGTTTGCCTATAGTCAGCCCAAAAAGAACCAAAAGCATCCTTAAAACCATTGTCAGACAACAGAGAGACATTAAAGTGCCAATATGCACTTTTACACTTTACATTTTTTATAAAAATGGAACACTGGACAAGGGAGTGGTCAGATAAACCCACCGGACTTATGGAACAGCTTGTGACCACACTCATGTGATGTTCAAAACAATACAAACGATCAAGCTTGGCTAACGATAAATAATTATCCCTGGAATGAGCCCAGGTATACTGCCACAGATTAAAGTGGAGATATCTCCAAATATCACACAGCTCAATGGTTTCAACCAGTCGTATAAGACAGGCTCTAGAAGCCGCATGCGGCTCCTGATGATTCCTGTCTAACACGGGATCTTCAGTGCAGTTAAAATCACCACCCACAAACATATACTCCTCACTACTACAAGCACTAAGAGTATTTTTTTATTTATCCAAAAACAATAACCTTTCCAACCCTACCGTTGGAGCGTATACATTTACAAAACACATCTTTACATTTTCAAATACAGCACAGAGTTTAAGCAACCTGCCTGGAATGATCTCATCAACAACACATGAAGCAGGTCGAAAATCCCTAGAAAAAAGAATGCCAACTCCCCCACTGCTACTACTCTTATGACTGAAGAAAGCTCCCCCACCCCACTCCCTCTTCCAGTCAGATTCATTTTCAACCGTGCTGTGAGTTTCCTGAAGAAAAGTAACATTTAGCTTCTTGCCCCTGATCAGGCTGTACAGGGAAGCTATTTTACCATCTTCTCTAGCACCATTAACGTTTAAAGACCCCAGTTTAAATTCACACATGTTTAGTATACAGCACAGCAGCAACCAAACAATAGCAGAAAAAACACATTAGGCCTATATATCATCAGGACCAACAGCCTCCTCATTGATTTTTGCTCTGACTTTTGATAATATTTTCTTCAAGCGGAATCCCTCTTGGTGAGAGAAAAAAGGTTGCCCTGCGTCCTCCCCACTCCTCATGTGTATTGTGACAGAATCATGAAACTTCCTTAAATCAGGGAAAAATTCCTCTAATTTAATAGATTTACCTTTGGTATTTTTCAAAAATGTTTTTATCTGTTCGAAAGAGAACTCAGGCTGTGATAAATCACTCAAGAGCACATCCTCCTCTTCCTCACTGCTGCTACTACTGTTCTGTGACTGTGCGTCCTGTCCTTTATTTCCTGAGCCTTGCCTCGTTTGAGAGGGGGCGGGGCTCTGCTCCTTCCTAGCTGCCTTCGCGTCTTGCCCGCCAGTAACCCTCGAAGTAGGCCTGCTTTTCCTCTTTCGTACAACTTTTGAAAACTCCATCTCTGTCTCATCTTCCTCAAACAGTACAGACTCCGCTATCCTGGTTGCTCTACTCTCCAAATCCTCTCTCACTTCGACCTGAGTATCACTGTTCAAATCAATTAGCAGATTCCCCTGAATAGTGCTGTTGCCTTGCGCGGCTTGCGCCTGCACAACATTTCCCCCGCTCTCTCCACTGTGTACCTGAGCTTTTGCAATAATTGCAACTGGCCTCTCACTCACACTTGTTTCCGCTGCTGTGTGTGTAACAGTAGGTTTACTCGCTGCAGTGCGGGCAGCTGCCGAAGGCTTATTCGCTGCTGGCTGACTGCTATCTGCGGTCTTTGTAGCCTCCGCGCCAGCAGTCGGCTGTTCACCCCTTTTCGCTGGGCACGCACAAATTAAATGATCCTCTTCCCCGCACCCAAAGCACTTAATTCTGCCTGAGCTCACATGAATGTCGTAGTCAAAATCGTCCAGCCTGAATTTGAAAACTAAACTCAGTTCCTCGTCTTTCTTCTTCAGAATCATATGCACTTGTCTCCTAAAAGACACGACATGTTTAACGTGACGAGAAGTACCCCCGAGAGAGAACATTGTAATCGGTGAAACTAACTGCCCATGTCTTGACAGCTCTTTCTCCAAAAGTCCATTTTTCAAAAACGGAGGGACATTGGAAATTATAACACGTTTGGCTGGGTTCGGGGGGGTGACGAGTGGAAACACGGTAGTAAGCGTCTCCCGAATCACCACTCCACTTTCCACCATCTGATTCACTTTAACGGTAGAATCAAGAAAAATGACAACTGCTCTATTCATCCTAGAAGCTGACTTAACGCTCGCATATCCCACGACTGCGCCGATAGCCAAACAACATTCCTCCACTGACACACCGTGGTCTGGAGAGAGTCGCAAGCCGTGTTTGCGTGTAAGTCTCTCCAAACCAGAGGGCACTCCTCCCTGCTCCGCCATGCCTGTGTAAAGGCACGACGCAGCGGCAGCACTCACCAAACAATTGTCACTCTATACTACGGCTAAACTCAACCGAAACAACTAAAGCCAACACTCTCGTAAAAGCACACAATAAATAAGCAATAGTCTAATTCATAACATTAAACACAACAAGTTAGAGAAAAAGTTAGAGTTTCACTCACACCGCAAACGCTCCTCCACGCTCCTCCACCACCATACACACGCATGCGCACAGAGAGAGAGAGAGAGAGAGAGAGAGAGAGAGAGAGAGAGAGAGAGAGAGAGAGAGAGAGAGAGAGAGAGAGAGAGAGAGAGAGAGAGAGAGAGAGAGAGAGAGGGAGAGAGAGAGACTGACCACAGGCGTCTGGCCTGCAAGGCTCCATTCAAATATACACTGACTTAATTAACACTCATAAAACCCTAACCCCTTTAACAAGCTTAACGAGGTTATCAACGAAGGAATTACATACATGATGCAACACAGAGAAGAGGGATGGATGGAGAGAGGAATGATGGGTGGGTGGATGGATAGATGGGTGGATCGATGGATGGGTAGATGGATGGATGGATGGATGGGTAGATGGATGGATGGATGGTAGGGTGGGTGGATGGGAGGATGGATGGATGGATGGATGGGTGGATGGATGGATGGATGGATGGTAGGGTGGGTGGATGGGAGGATGGATGGATGTATGGATGTATGGGTGGGTGGATGGGAGGATGGATGGATGTATGGATGGATGGGTGGATGGATGGTAGGGTGGGTGGATGGATGGTAAGGTGGGTGGATGGGAGGATGGATGGATAGATGGGTGGATGGATGGTAGGGTGGGTGGATGGATGGTAGGGTGGGTGGATGGGAGGATGGATGGATAGATGGGTGGATGGATGGTAGGGTGGGTGGATGGGAGGATGGATGGATGGATAGATGGATGGATGGATGGATAATAATAATAATAATAATTTAGGACCTGCTCCGAGGTCATCAATTGGCACACATGCGATGCATGCATGCAATTTGTATCTGCGATTAACCCATCCCATCGTCCTTCCCCCTCAAGGGCAGCCGGGAGCAGACAGGCGTCAACGTGAGCCGCGCCAGGGGACCAATCCAAGTGCTCCTGTCCGTCTTCGTCAAGGACGCCACAGCGTTAGCGATCTTGTTGTTGTGCATGTTTTTCCATTGGGTTTATCTTATCGGGGAGGAAACCCTTGCGAGCACGGGGAGAACATGCAAACTCCACACAGAAAGGCCTGGGAGATACCCCACCTGGGTAACTGGCATCATGGAAACCTGGTCCCCAAGCGGGAATCGAACCCTGGACCTTCTTGGATGGATGGATGGATGGATGGATGGATGGATGGATGGATGGATGGATGGATGGATGGATGGATGGATGGATGGATGGATGGATGGATGGATGGATGGATGGATGGATGGATGGATGGATGGATGGATGGATGGATGGATGGATGGATGGATGGATGGATGGATGGGTGGGTGGGTGGGTGGATGGTAGGGTGGGTGGATGGATGGTAGGGTGGGTGGATGGGAAGATGGGTGGGTGGATGGGTGGATGGGTGGATGGGTGGGTGGATGGATGGTAGGGTGGGTGGATGGATGGATGGATGGATGGTAGGGTGGGTGGATGGATGGGTGGATGGGTGGATCGTAGGGTGGGTGGATTGATGGATGGATGGATAGACAGATGAATGGATGGATGGATGGATGGATGGATGGATGGATGGATGGATGGATGGATGGATGGATGTATGGATGGATGGATGGATGGATGGATGGATGGATGGATGGATGGGTGGATGGATGGATGGATGGGTGGATGGGTGGATGGATGGATGGATGGGTAGGTGGGAGGATGGATGGATGGACAGACGAATGGATGGATGGGTTTGAGGTTGGTCTGATGTGTCTTAAGGAGGAGAGGGGACAGAACAGATCATTACTGTGTAGTTAAAAAGACTATATAATGCAGTTTTCAGTCAGAGGTAAAACACACAGGCAGGTCTCAGCTGTCTCAAAGCTAAAGTTAGCCTCCTCTACCGTTGACTCATCCACAATGTAATACGTTTTTGAGAATTAAAACATAAATGGGTGACTAGGAAACACGCGGTCAGATTTTGATTATGGGCTTTTGCCACAATAAAGGTCACCATGTGAAAACAAACCATGTTCAAGAGAAAAAGAAGACGTCAAAAACGACCAATTTAGGCTCAAATGTCTCATCACCTAAAGGAAGGACTCCTTTCTCAGCCTTGTGTCCAAATACACCCTAGCTGGGACCCTGGCTAATTACACCCCTGCATGGAGAACAAGGACCTGTTGCAATCACTGGCTTCTGTGTCCGTCTGCAACTGTGGGGTTGTCATCTTGGTGGATAGGCTGTCATCTTGGTAGATAGGTTGTCATCTTGGTGGATAGGTTGTCATCTTGGTGGATAGGTTGTCATCTTGGTGGATAGGTTGTCATCTTGATAGATACAGTAGGTTGTTATCTTAGTAGATAGGTTGTCATATTGGTAAATAGGTTACCATCTTGGTGGATAGGTTGTCATCTTGATATATACAGTAGGTTGTTATCTTAGTAGATAGGTTGTCATATTGGTAAATAGGTTACCATCTTGGTAGATAGGTTGTCATCTTGGTAGATAGGTTGTCATCTTGGTAGATAGGTTGTCATCTTGGTGGATAGGTTGTCATCTTGATAGATACGTTGTCATCTTGATAGATACAGTAGGTTGTTATCTTAGTAGATAGGTTGTCATATTGGTAAATAGGTTACCATCTTGGTGGATAGGTTGTCATCTTGGTGGATAGGTTGTTATCTTAGTAAATAGGTTGTCATCTTGGTAGATGGGTTGTCAAATTGGTAGATAGGTTGTTATCCTGGGTAGATAGGTTGTTATACTGGTAAATAGGTTGTTATTATTAGTAGATAGGTTGCTATCTTGGTAGATAGGTTGTCATCTTGGTAAATAGGTTACCGTCTTGGTGGATAGGTTGTCATCTTGGTAGATAGATTGTTATCTTAGTGGTTGCTATGTTGGTAGATAGGTTGTTATCTTAGTAGATAGGTTGTCATCTTAGTAGATAGGTTGTTATCGTAGTAGATAGGTTGCTATGTTGGTAGATAGGTTGTTATCTTAGTAGATAGGTTGTCATCTTAGTAGATAGGTTGTTATCTTAGTAGATAGGTTGTCATATTGGTAGATATATTGTTCTTTTCGTAGATCGGTTGTCATCCTGGTAGATAGGTTGTCATCCTGGTAGATAGGTTGTCATCCTGGTAGATATGTTGTCATCCTGGTAGATAGGTTGTCATCCTGGTAGATAGGTTGTCAGGTGACAGGTTCGAACTGGTGGCATTCTGTAGGGGCAAGTTTGGCATATGACCCCATAAAAAAGACTCATCTTAAATGATATGCTTCATTATCACAAGATATTTATTCTTCCAAATGTTCTTCCAGTTCCAAAATATAAATACATTATATAATTGTAAGCTTTGAAAATTGGTGGGATTTTTAATACATTCACATTCACATACATTATTGAAGATTTGTAGGTGGAAGATTAAGCAATAACACAAGAGAGGGAGAGCTATCCCATTACATGTTGGCATGCCATGTGACGGTCACAGACACAAGGCCGAAAGCCGTCCAAGTGTGTTTTATATTTCTTTTCTATCAACAAACACTTGTTTTTGCTGTTTTGCTGGTGAAGGATGGGAAGAGGTCTTGCAAGGGGTTCCATGGGGTCCCAAACTGAATAAGGAATTAGTATAATTCAACTAGTATTCAATGATATCCTGTAGATGTTATCCTAATGAGAGAACGTAGCAGTGTCTCAGCAGGTAGAGCAGGTCGTCTGGTAATCTGAAGGTTAGGGTTAGCAGTGTCTCAGCAGGTAGAGCAGGTCTTCTGGTAATCTGAAGGTTAGGGTTAGCAGTGTCTCAAGAGGTAGAGCAGTTGTCTGGTAATCTGAAGGTTAGGGTTAGCAGTGTCTCAGCTGGTAGAGCAGGTCTTCTGGTAATCTGAAGGTTAGGGTTAGCAGTGTCTCAAGAGGTAGAGCAGTCATCTGGTAATCTGAAGGTTAGGGTTAGCAGTGTCTCAAGAGGTAGAGCAGTCATCTGGTAATCTGAAGGTTAGGGTTAGCAGTGTCTCAAGAGGTAGAGCAGTCATCTGGTAATCTGAAGGTTATGGTTAGCAGTGTCTCAAGAGGTAGCGGTCATCTGATATCTGAAAAGTTATCCCAATGAGAGAACGTAAAAGATTATTCTGATCATACTGTAGGTGTGACTTTCTCCACCGATACCTCCCCACCTGCAGTATAGACAGTTATGGAATGCTTGGCTAAATCATATCCAACAACAAACGCTCGCCTCACATGGGGCCTCACCTCGGTGGAAGCTCTACATGAGTCTCTGTATGAGAGACGTTTTGGGGGGAACCCTTGTCCATTTGTCTGTACTGTGGGAATAACATCATTTCTCAAAGCCAAAACACAGTGGTATTCTCCCTTCCAATCTCCACAAACATAATAATATAGTTACAGTATATAGTGCATGAGCCCAGACCGAGGTGGGGTGTGGGGGTGGTAGGTGGGCGTGCGGACGCTGCGGTCGCGGAGCGGAGAGGCGGGCGAGCGAGCAGAGTGTTGTGGTCGCGCGGAGGGGCGATGGGGAGGGGGGTGTCGGGGGTTCGAACTGGCGGCCTGTAATCCTGACACGCTGCCTGCCGCCAATTACAAGGGGCTTTAAAAAACGAAGTGGGAGGGAGGATGTAGGAAACACAACCAGAGACGGCGCAGCGCTGGGGCACATTCAGCTCCACGCGGCCAGACTGTAATTACATGTATGGGCTTTCAGAGGAACTTAATGACTTTATCCCTCCTGCACTGATTGACAAGGCAGAGAGAGGGGGGAGGGAGGGAGGGAGGGAGGGAGGGAGGGAGGGAGGGAAAGAGAGAAAGTAAAACATGACAACAAACTGTACAACACAACACTATATGATATAGTCTCTTACAGCTGAAATAATGGATGTTTAGTGACTTTTCCCCCCCAATGATTGATAGGAGAATTGGATAAAAGGAGAAGAGAGAGAGAGACAAACAGAGAAAGAGTGAGGAAAGGGGGAGAGAGAGTATGTTGGTTCTGTGGTAAAATTGTTAATACAACATTCATGTTGAAATAAGAAAAAATAATGATTGATAAATGCTTTTATATCCACGGTAATCTGAAGGTTAGGGTTAGCAGTGTCTCAGGAGGTAGAGCAGATATCTGGGAATTTGAAGGTTAGGGTTAGCAGTGTCTCAGGAGGTAGAGCAGTCGTCTGGTAATCTGAAGGTTAGGGTTAATAATAATAATATAATAATGCAGGACCTGTTGCAGAGGTCTTTATTCGGCATGCAACGACACTCAATGTTTTAGTGGTACACACAGCGGTTAGTTTAGCACACACACCGGAACACACACGCATGCATTGTCTCTTTAGGATCGCAGATGCGATTTGTCTCTGCGATTAACCCATCCCGTCGTCCTTCCCCCCCAAGGGCAGCCGGGAGCAGACAGGCGTCAACGTGAGCCGCGCCAGGGGACCAATCCAAGTGCTCCTGTCCGTCTTCGTCAAGGACGCCACAGCGTTAGCGATCTGTTGTTGTGCATGTATTTCCATTGGGTTTATCTTATCGGAAGGGAAACCCTTGCGAGCACGGGGAGAACATGCAAACTCCACACAGAAAGGCCTGGGAGATACCCCACCTGGGTACCTGGCATCATGGAAACCTGGTCCCCAAGCGGGAATCGAACCCTGGACCTTCTTGCTGTGAGGCGACAGTGTTAACCACTACACCACCAAAGGTAGAACCGTCATATGGGAATTTGAAGGTTAGGTTTAGCAGTGTTTCAGGAGGTAGAGCAGTCATCTGGGAATTTGAAGATTATGGTTAGCAGTGTCTCAGGAGGTAGAGTGGTCGTCTGGTAATCTGAAGGTTAGGGTTAACAGTGTCTCAGGAGGTAGAGCAGGTTTTCTGGTAATCGGAAGGTTAGGGTTAGCAGTGTCTCAGGAGGTAGAGCAGTCATCTGTTAATATCCTTGAGCAAGACACTGAACCGTTATTCATATACATAATTTTTTTATTCAAATTTCTATCTAGAACTATGCATTGCAGTTTTAACTTGATTTGTGATTGGCGTTTTCACATTTCGCAAGAAAGAATCATAATTATGTACCGAGACCCAGGTTGAGAACCACTGGTCTAAATGATAAATCTCCCATCAAAGAAATCCCTCATGCACAGAAACCACACATATCCTTTATAATAATAATTAGGGATTAATTTGAATCTTTCTGCAACTACATACATTAGTTCCAAAAACTCTTTCTCTTAACATGTTGTTGTTGACGTGTTAGTTGCGTGTAGATAGCGTGCTACTGCTGTTTACACTCTTATGACCATTTCACATCACTACAACCACAGCTACATAATGACAGTGTGCTACTGACACACAGGCACACACACGCAAAGGCACACACAAACACACAAGAAAACACACACGCAAAGGCACACGCAAACACACGCGAACACACAATAAAACACAGGCAAACACACAAGAAAACACACACACTCCACATTCCTTGATTAGACACCATTTTCACACTTCCCGGAGAGCCTGTGTTCTGAAGGTCCAGATTAACACCGAAAGTCTGCGTTTATTATTTTGTATAACTTATATATTGTTTATATATATAAGATATATATCTTTACGTCATCTGTTTGCCTAACAGTACTTATCATTCGCCTTATTGTATATGTCCCATTCTTAACGCCGTAGGCGCCAGGCGCGCGCCCCCTCTAGACATGTTTCAGAACATGTTCAGGCATGCCCGGACAAGGGAGCTAGCGCATTGATCTGTACAGGTGAACAGGCGGAGTCCACAGGGAACTAATATAGAGTGTGTTGTGTAGAAGACGTACAGCAGCAGCATTAACAGAAAAAACTAACAGAGTGAGTGAGAGAGAAGACGTCTGGTGCAGTTCTGTATCGTTAGGGCTCAGCTTGGCTTCGCCTTCTGCACTATCTCGCGTACGTGCACGCGTACTGAATAAACCACAAATGTACCTCTAATACCAGTATTAGTCTGACCACACCCCTCATCAGCTTACCTTCATAAGCAGGTGTGTGGTCACCTGCTCTCCTCCTTCTCGCTTTCACCACAAGGAAGAGGTGCCTCGGTAGATCCCCACACTTGACACCATGATGGAAGAAATTGGATTAGGAACAGCTTGGGAAACAAGGATACGTTGACATCATATCTTTATTTTCTCTCTCACTATTTTCGAGAAAATACGGCGATATTGTCTTCGTACTGGAGTGTCTAGAAGATGATGATCATTCTACAAACCCTCCACCGGTTTTCGTATTGGGAGCACGCCGCTGCATGCTTCTCAACTGCAGTTCCTTGCTGTGTTTGTTGGGGTGAAACCTGTCAAGCCACAGCTGAACTGTCGGACATGCCGCTGTTGTGAGGAGCGGTGCGTTCCAGGTTGGGTGAGTAGTGTTTGCTGGCGGGCTCCACTTGTCTGTTAGTGCTATGGGGGCTACTAGACGAAGTTTATGGAAACCGGCCCCAGGCTAGGGTCCTTTGTTTAGCCGTCTAGGCGACAGAAGGCCTTGGTCTGGCGACCATTATAGTTTTAACTAGTGGGCCGCGACCATTGACACTGGTGATCCCTGTGTGTTCTGGACGAGTGGATTCTCTCTGTCACCGTGTTAAGACCCCATCTTTCATATCCAAATGAGAGTATTCCTTCACGAGGGGATATGTGCATGTAATGTGCGATAGCGGCAGATTCATGTTCAAAGTCAGCTATACAGGCCAGTTGGTACTGTGCTGATTCCGCCGGACGTGTTATTATCACCGTTGTGAAGCGGTGTTGACGTCTTGTTTTTCCTTTTCTCTTAAAAAGTGAGGAGGGTTCAGAACGGCGGCCTGTCTGGGTGAGTGTTATGTCATTGTTTACATGTTCATAGCTTACGGTTAGCCGGTCGGTGGCCTGGCGCGGGGAGCTTGGCTTCTCGCGCGCCGCCGGGAGCTCGCTCCTGATCGCGTGCGTCGTAGATCGGCGTCTCGCGAGCGGAAGCGATAGCACCCGAACGGCTGGAGCAGCCGTTAGCTTGATGCTATTCTGTTGAACGTGCTTTGATTTTTAACATGTTTTACACTCTTGACCACGACGTCATCCTTGACAGGGGATGTTCGTCAACCCTGCCCGAGCCTAGACGGGGATTGCGTCAACAAAGAGGACTGTAGCGACTGGTGGAGCGGCGACGCTGCCCGGATCGAACAACACGGGACGCTTGTGACTGCACTTCGCTGATCTGCGTTCCGGGCAGGTACGGGGTTGGCCAGACCCTCATAACACGTCTTCTGGTTTTACCTTGCTAAATGTATTGTGAATGACGGTGTTTTTTCCCAAAACGTGTGTTGTTGCAATGCATTTGAGATACGTTGCGGGTTGTGTGTGAGCTGTTTTTGTCACTGGCAGTAGCTTCTCCGTGCAGGTCGTGATGTATTGATCTGGTTGTTGTGTGAGAAACATCATGGTGTTTATGTGTACCGTGTACTCACTACTAAGGCAACTAACCTATGAAGCTATGCTTGGTGACGAGTGAGTAAAAGAATGTTCTTTCTCAGACTGTAATGACAATGGACAGTGAGTTCACACATTAACAGGTTTTCCTGTTTTAACTGGCCGTATTGAGGGTGAAATAGGAGGATTGTGTTTTTCCCCCCCCGGTTCCCTGGGGACTTTATCACCTCCTATCAGACATGTTGTGCATTAATTGTGTCTTTTGTGTGGTAGGGATACGATGTAACTCTCAGCTTGATTGCTGAGGTTGTGCTAAATCTGCTGGAGAAACTTATTTCCTAAAGGGAAATTGGTTTGGTTGCTGTCATGTGTGTTTAGCAAGGCCTGTGGTCGATACTAATCAAGAATGATGTATTCTCTCATTGTGATGATGATGGGTTGTGTGTGTCATGTGACCTACAACTGGGTTGTACTGGCCACAGAAGCACATGTGTATGTTGGACCGGGGTTCTTAGAGCCCTCTCTATTCTGTGTTTTTCCTTAGTAAAAATCAGATAGCAGGTTAGCTCGTGCGCTGTGTGGAGCTGTGAAACGCTTCATAGAGCTGACTATGACTGTGTCATATTCTCTTTTTGTCGTTACGTCGTATCATGGGTGTGGGGTCGTAAAGGGGTGAACTGGTAACCTTTCCTCTCCCCATTGTCTGTCGGTCAGGGGTACACCCCCTGTCCTTCAAGGTTCCCGTCACGTGGCGGTTCGGCACGTTACGGGGGGGGGGGGGGGGGGGGGGGAGGGAGTTCCTGGTCCCACGGCCTGGTATATTGGGCGTGTGCACCGCAGGAATTCCCCCGCCATAGAGTACGTCACCGTGCGCGTCTCTGTTGGTAGGACTTCCGTGTGCTGTTCAGGTCCATGTGATGGATCTGTTTTCAGGGGGGGTGGTCAGGGCTCCTCCTCACCAAGCGCCTACTCAGGCCTTCTGTGAGTTCGGACTCCTTCTTCCATGTGATCCATGTGAGGAAGCCTCCATCAGAGTACAGAGCCTTCCTCCTCAGATTGTCAAAGTGAGTGGACCCTCTAGAAGGGTCCTTTTTCTATTGTATGTATATTCGATTCAATTCGTTTATTGAGTGTGTATGGGTTCGGTGCCTCTTCCCCGGAGGCCCTAAAACCAGTTTTTTACATGGCTCAAGGTGCAATATATTCTTTTCAATCTGTACAGCTCGCGTGGGAAGTCTCTCTGGGGATCCCCGTCTCTTTCCTATGGGAGGGTGGTGGGATGTAAAAATGTGAACATTTTTTACCCCGGCTGTGTAGACTGGGATACATACTGTTGATGCTTCCTTCTTTCTATTCCAGAAGTGTTGGAGTTAGGGAGTGTCACACCCCTCTTGTCGTTCCCCTGGGCGCCTTGGGGATTCAATGGCAGGTCTAAATAGCCTGTTCATTGATGGGGGTGTGTCCCGACGCACGTATAGTGCTAGCTCGCTGTAAACAGGCGATTGACTGGCACGCCTTAGTTGCTTGTGGTTGAAACAGCGTTTTTATAAAGCAACTGAGATGGGGGTTTTTCCTCTTCCGGCGACCACATCCCATGACCTGGGTGGGTTGTCGACGGATCCTCGTTCATGTCTGGGGGATGATGACGGGATGGATCTGAACATATGTAGTGGGGTCTCACGCCCTTGGGGTGGGCCACCAGGCGCGGTTCGTCCCGACGTCTGGGTGGCGCCTTCTTTTCATGTTAAGATCAACACGCATATCTGCCCTTTTCCTGGGGCATGTCGGCGTGGTTAGGGCACGGGACTGGTTCTGGTCACGCTGGTCCAGATCAGTTGAACCCGTTGTCCGCCGGGGATGCAGATCTGCTGTTCTGGTACCCTGAGGGACTTGGGCTTTTTTCAGGGGGAAAAATGCCAGGTCGGTCTGGGTGTCACAGGGTTAAGCGCTATGGAGACCCTGGTTGGGTATGTTTTTACTCAGCACTGTCGTCATGGCTTACAGCCATGCCATTCTGTACGCGCTCGATCTCGTCGGATCTCGGCCGCTACACAGGTTGGTCCTGGTTAGTACTTGGTTGGGAGACCGCCGGGGAATACCAGGAACGGTGTGCTTAGGGGCTGGTTCTCCATTGTTTTTCGCTTCTCTCTCACGCATGGCGGAGAGGGGCCTGTGGGGGTGGTTTTTTGACCTCCTCTGGTGACCCTGTGCTTCCCGTACCGCCAGGCCCGGTCCGAAGTGATGTTTGCGACCCGTAGGCCTGGGTTAACCCTTTTTGGAAACTGAAACACTTGTACTGCGGTATAGCCGGTGTATACCCGCAGGTGTGTTTTGGAGTTTTTTCTTGAGGGGTTATAGGAACAACCACCGCATTGGGTAACACCGAGGTGGTTGATTCCCTGGTGTGTTGGAGCAGTGTCAACTCCCGGGTTCACCGGTTGAGGGTGCCCCTGCACGTTCATGACGTCTGCCAATCGTGTCAGCCTTCTCTGCCTCGACCCCTCTGGGTGGGGGTTGTTAAATGGAGGCTTGGTCATGCAACACCGCCAGCTTACGCTCCTTCCGCCGGGGCGGCTGTGTTCAGCTGTCCCCTCTGGCGCCTGTCTCGTCCGCAGTCTCCAGGCTAGGGTTAACAGCCTGTTGCCTGGTTTTTCCCCGGTGCGCTGCCTGCTTCCGTTGGTTAACCTTTTTTGTGTGCTTACGGCCATGCTGACTGCCTATTCTGCAGGGTCAGTGTGCCAGGCGGTGTACTATTGGGGGGACGGGGCCCGCTCGGCTTACTGGCCTGGTTGGTTCCGCCTGGGAATACCAGGTGCAGTAACTGAGGGGCCTTTGTCCGAATACGCTGGCGATGTGGGGGGCGGGGCACTACGTGCCCACCTGGTGGGGTCTTGATGCTGGCATCATGGACTTCTCCGGGCCCCCATTCCAGGGAGTCCAGTCCTTTTGGTGGGTCTGGGTCTTCCTTCGTGCTCCGCTGCTACGGCCTTGCCACGGGGTTGGGTTTGCCCTTGACCCCGTGATTCTGGGGGCAGTAACGAGGTTGTTCCTCCGTTCGTTCCCGGGTGGCATGCGGGTTGTGCGTGTGTGTAGTCGTGGGTCAAGCCACGGTCTGCTCACCCTGTGCGTTAAGTTGCTTGAGAGCTCTTCGCACGGTCGGGTCCGTCGCCTTCCCGTGAAGCCTCTAATAGGGGGGATACCCTCCATTAGGGGGGGTCGGGGGGGCTCGGCCCTCCCTGTTCTGATGGTTTTGGGGGGCTGTCAGCGGGGTGTATTTGTCAGCCAAGTGGCTCCGCTTGGCCTCCCTTGTGCAGAAGGCGAAGCCAAGCTGAGCCCTAACGATACAGAACGTTAGGTTATGACTATAACCAAGTTCTGTTAGTTAGGGCGATGCTTGGCTTCGGACGGCCGCTGCAGCCCTTGACCTCACCTTGTGGTGAAAGCTTGGGAAGGAGGAGAGCAGGTGACCACACACCTGCTTATGAAGGTAAGCTGATGAGGGGTGTGGTCAGACTAATACTGGTATTAGAGGTACATTTGTGGTTTATTCAGTACGCGTGCACGTACGCGAGATAGTGCAGAAGGCGAAGCCAAGCATCGCCCTAACTAACAGAACTTGGTTATAGTCATAACCTAACGTTGTGCACAGACCGAGAGCAGTGTATCGTTATAGAGAGCCGCATGGCTAATTAGATACCACTATAATATTGTCGAGCCATTATTGGCACAGTATAGTGACTTGTGTAAGCGAAGTAACGTGGAGAGACTTATAGTTAAACCCAGCGACGTTCTGGACATAACTACTCATTGGAGACCGCCTGCGGGTTAGCTTCAAGTACAGACGGAGCTAACTAGCTATCATCTATGCCAACGGGCTTTTGGATTAATAGCTATTAACCCTGCCATCGGGCGCTAGGAATACAAGGACCGGTCCGTACGAGACCCCTTCTCCCAGCGACGACAGGATTATCCCACCAGTCTACAGTTTCTCTGGAGCCGGAGCTCTAGAAAGAACCACCGTCTACAGCCACCATCTTGCTTTTCCCTGTGCCGCCTCGCTTCGTCTCACTCCATTCAGAGCTCCACCGGTCGAGTATCCGTAGTATAGGAACTATCGTTACCTCTGACTTTGTTGCACTGACATTCTATTATTAAAAGAGAACCGTGATATATAATATGTATGTTGCTATTACTATTAAAATGCTTGTTCAACTTGTATCCCTGTCCCTGCGCCGTTAATAGAGTGTCCGCCATTTTGTGTACTTATACTGTCTGGCCATTAACATATTCTTTAGCCGTGGTTTAATCTAACATATCTCAATACAGTCAGGGTTGTGTAGCCCCTTAGCTACAATTGGTCCTTCGAGCCGGATGGGTAATAATAATAATATTAGTGATAATATGGCCAGCGGCGGACACTCTCCAATCGGCTCTCCCCCATTAGAGCGCCCTAGGCACCAGCGTCAGCCCCCTCCCCACTTGGAGGGCTACGCTGTAGAGTTACCTCCTAGCTTATCTACGAGTACTGTAACTGAGGGGTACAATTCCCTGACTGTATTGATAAGTATGGTATCATTAAACCACTACTGAGTTATGTACTTTACTACTGGCCATACAGTACACATGTATATGTGATGAACACCCACACAATAACACGGCTTAACAAAGAAAGTCCTGTTTGGAATATTTATTAGAAGAGCATCAATATTATCTTACAGTATTGAGAATTATGGTCGCGCTTATATGGCGAAGAATGTGCATGAATAGGTCAAGAGCGTAAGTCCATGAGCATATTACGATGGGAATAATTAATACCACCTGTAGCATAAGAATTATATAAGGCACACTCGAAGGTCAGCTGGAGATACTAAGGGGGTTCCCTCCGGTTGTAAGCCAGCAGGGGGGAGGAATGTTCGGGAGCAAAAGTCTGGATCAACGAGGAATCAATAAGCTCCAGCTACGGGAGGCGGTACATATACTCCCCTCGATCGGCAGACAAAAGCAGCAGCTATAATCCAAGTATGCGGGACAGCATGGATGAAAGCCAGCCAGCCTCTTCCTAGAGACGGGCTCGAGTGATGCTCCTCACGGGTAAATCCCACACAGTAATGGGGTAGATGGTTCTCTGCTCCAGCAGCCACGGTACCAAAGCAATAATAATCCAGCCGGAAAAGGCTCTGCATTCACCGGTGTAGATTCTCCTGTGCACGGTACTTCACATTAACTAGGTCGAACTTGACGTTATTTCACTAAGCTCTGACACTTTTACTATCCTATTCGCACGCGGTTCTAAGTGCTCTATTTAGACGCAAGGTTGCTCACTTCACTTGGTCGTTGACTCGTGATGAAGGCTTCAACTTGTTGGGTTAACTCGTTTGAGGGTAACTAACTGCTGTATCCACCTGCGACGTATTTATACGTAAGGTGAATAATCTAGTGCCAACCTCAGTTCTGTCTCGTATTACTGCGCAAACCTGGGCATGTTGAGACTTGTCTTAGCGGTGGCTTTGAACTAGACATTGGGGGTATGGCCGTGGCGCCTAGGGGGGTCGCTGTCCAATAGGAGAACGAATATTATGGTCTGGCCTGTACCTAGGTAAAGGGATATTCCGTGTATATATACAAAGAATATACAAGGGATATCAAACGATATACAAATATTATACAATATATCTCAAGCAATAAATATATATATTCGGTTTAATCTGACCCTTTGTAACAGCCGCCTCCTAATTAGTCCGCACCTAATTAGATAAGCAGAGACAGATTAACCGTCTTGTCCACTACTCAATGTCCGTTGTGAGGAGTAGGGCAATTCACAAAGTCAGTGGGTCATGGTCGTCATTAAAGGAGTCGGGTAGCCTTGGCAACTCTATCAGCCTCGCCACGGGTCGGGTGTATGTCCGTCCCTGGACGAGCACTTCTGCCGCTCTGACGTTTCCGTCGGCACCAGTGATCACTTTGATTATGCGGCTGGCCGGCCACGCAGCTCGGGGTAGTGACTGGTCTATGATCACGACGACTGTGCCCTCCTTTAAGTGGTCCCTGTCCTTGACCCGCTTCTGATGGGCTGGAAGGGATGGAGGGGAGCTTAGGAGGAAGCGGGCCTGAGACTGCTTTGATCTGTGCTTGGCTGTGCCTCCACCTCCTCCGTCTGTTTCTCTTGTTTGGTCTGTACCCCGTCTGAGGAGGGGCCGGTTCCGGCCGCCCCATCAAGGAGTCGCTTGGGGTGCTGGGTTCGAGGTCAGCTACGTCTGGAGCGCAGCTGAGGGGGGTGGAGTTCGGAACTCCTCTTGTGCCCACGGTTCTCTCACAGGCCTCTTGCCTAATGTCAATAGCCTCTCAACGGGCTGTACGAGAGAGTGGCCGGTGTCGCTCACCTTTGTGTGCAGGCAGCGTGTAGACGTGGGTTGACTGTCAAGTCCGTAGAGGGGGCCCTGGAGCGTCCACCCCAGTCGGGTCTGAACCGCGACTGGGCATCCTTTGGGTCCGATGTGGGCCGCCTCAATTGGGAGAATGAGGTCCGCGTGGTCGGAGCCGATGAGCAGGGTCGGTGTGGCGCCGTCGATAAGCGGTATAGGTAGTTGACGTAGGTGCACATACTTCGCCATCAGCTGTGGGATGGGGTAGGTGTACTGTGACAGGCCTATGTCGTGGCTGGTGAAGACGTTGGTAATACTATACTGCTTCTCGGGCTGGTCCACCGCTGCTATCTTGAAGGAGACATTTTCACCCTTTATGGTCTTCTGGTCTCTTCTGATGGTACGTATGGTCATTGTTCCTTTGGCACCCCGCAGGCCCAACTGGGCTGCGGCGGAAGCGAGGAGGAGAGTCTTTTCAGACCCATCGTCTAAGACGGCGTAAGTGTCCAGGACCTTGTCCTCGTAGCTCAGGAGCACTCTGACCACTTTGATGAGCACTCGGGGGGTCCCGCTATGCTGATCTATATGGAGCACTTCTGTTGGCCGGTTGCCTTGGATCTTCTGGGGTGGTGCCGACTCGCGGTCGTCCGAGTAGCACCGTGACTCCCAGTGTCTGCTGTAGCAGTCGGGACACCAGGGGGCGGTCTGGTGGGTCTTCGGTACTGGTGCCACCGCCTCGGCCTGGTACATTACCGTGACGGGCCCACTTTGTTGTCCTGGCGGACGCCTGTTGATGTCATGCAGGACCTCCAAGTGGGCGCCACCGCACCTGCTGCACTTCTTCTTCAAACGGCACTCAGCTGCCATATGGCTGCGCGCGCAGCGGAAGCAGCGGCGGTGGTCTTTGATCCACTGACTCACCTCGTCCGTGGTCAGCTTCTTGAAAGTGTCGCATTGATACAGCCGATGTTCCCCGTCACAGTACTGGCATTCAATCTTCCACTCCTCTTTCGTCGAGGGGGTGTTGTGGTTCTTGTGCTGCGGTACTGATTCGGCTTGGTGCATAACGGTCACCGACCGGCGGTTATCATTTGATCCCCGAGGTCCTGGTCTTGGGCTTGGTCCACTCCACACGAACGTGTCCAGTCGTAGGCTGCTGACTTCTCTCGCGAGGAAGTCAGATAAGTCTAGGAGGGATGCCTCTGGGCCGTCGGGGTCGCGGTGGTCTCTCTGCTGCCGAAAACGCTCTTGTCGGGCGGGAGGGAGCTTCTCTAATATCCTTTCTACATTAGAGTTAGCGTACAGTTCGTATATCCCTTTTTCCTTTTGGGACCCCAGCATCCCTACCAGGAACTGTACCTTGATAGAGAGGTCATCCAATGCTCTGTTGTCTCTGGCTGGGGGGAGGCGTTCGATATCTCTTATTTCCTGTATCACATAGTCCCATATGCGTCCATAACGCTGGTCGAGGGCTACTAGAGCCGCGGTGTATGGGGTACTTGAGTTGGAATATGCCAGCGCTATATTATGCGCTCTGGGCACCTTCAGGTGCTTGAGGAGGATAGCATATTTGTACGTCTCGTCGGGGACGTCGGACATCATAGTCTCTAAGCACATCCGTAGCTCCGTGTACTGTGCTCTGTCCTCGCGTGTAAAATCCGGGAACGTCGGTGTGCCAAGGTACGATGCCATGGATGGCTGGCACATCGGTGAGCGTTGGGGGAGAGGTCTCCTGGGCGAGTCTCCCCGTGCGTGTCGTCGTGGGCTGGTACTTGGTGGGTACCAAGGCCCGGGTACCCAGGTGCTGTTCCTCGGGGCTGGCGGTGCGTCAAACTCACCCTTGAGTTGAGTCGGGGGTCTGTAACGCAGGGCCTCGGGGCTGACGTCGGGGCTGTACTGGGCCTCCTGGTCCAGAGTACGTTGCTGCTGGTCGGCTTGACATTCCTCCTCTTCCTCTTCCTCTTCCTCTGCTAGGTCCTGGAGTCTTCTAGTCAGTCTCTCGGCGACGTAGGCCGGTTCTTCCCGGTTGCTGGGTCTCGTATGGACCGGTCGGGGAGGGGGTTCGGAGACGTGGACAGGATCCTCCTGTTGGCGGGGTCGCTTGGTCGGGTAGGGGAATGTGCCCTAGACCCTTGTCGTGATGATCTCCGGGAGCTCCGTGCGGAGAGAGGGGGTGTCACCATGGCGATCAATTGTTCTACCATCTGCGCCTGCAGCCGGTCGCGCTCTGCTTCGCGCTGGGCATGGGCGGCGTCGCGCTGTACTTCGCGGTGGGCATTGGCGGCGTCGCGCTGTGCATTGGCGGTGGCGTGCTGCGCATCGGCGCGGCCTCTTTCAATGTTCTCTTCCGTCTGAAGGCGTCTGGTCTCCAGTCTTATGCGGTCGTCTTCACTCCTTTGTTGCGCCTGGAAGCGCTCTCGCTCGGTTGCAGCGTGTTCGCGCTCACTGAGGGCTTGCGCTTGGAGTTGCGCGTGAAATCGCTCTCGTTGGTCTGCAGCTTGTTCGCGCTCGCTCGTCTGTTGCGCTTGGAGTCGATCGCGTTCACCCTGAAGTCGATCACGTTCGGTGGAGGCTGCCAGGGTGGCGATGAATGCCTGCGCCAGCATCTTGTCCGCTTCGCTGGGGGAAGACACCGACGGAGGTGATCGGCTTCTGGCAGTGCTCGTTGGAGATCTGTTCTCTGGGCGCGCCTCGAGGTCCGTCTCCTGGGCGCGCTTCTCTTCTGGTAGTGGGTCGGGTTCTGTCCCTGGAGCGCTTTCTTTATCCTGGAGCTCTCCGGGGACCGTCCCGTTGACGTTGTCTGGGGGTAAAGTCATGTCATGTCCCTCCTGGTCCCCCCGTGAGCTTGGTCAGTTACGTTAGAACCCACTAGGGTCTCTACTGGCAGGGTCGCCTGGTCGGTAGGTTTTGACATGCTTTGACTATCCGCTTTATTTATTTTATCCGCAGTTAACGTCTGTATAAAGCTAGGTAGTAGACTGGCAGCGTAGTCCTCTAGGTAAGGAGGTGGCTGCCGTCTGCGCTGCGGGCATTCTAGCTTAGGAGAGCCGTTTGTGGAGTGTTCACCGCTGGCCATGTCAATATTAATATTATATTAAATATTACACTGATACTCTCCGGCTCGAAGGAACAATTGTAATTGAGGGGTACAATTCCCTGACTGTATTGATAAGTATGGTATCATTAAACCACTACGAGTTATGTACTTTACTACTGGCCATACAGTACACATGTATATGTGATGAACACCCACACAATAACACGGCTTAACAAAGAAAGTCCTGTTTGGAATATTTATTAGAAGAGCATCAATATTATCTTACAGTATTGAGAATTAGGGTCGCGCTTATATGGCGAAGAATGTGCATGAATAGGTCAAGAGCGTAAGTCCATGAGCATATTACGATGGGAATAATTAATACCACCTGTAGCATAAGAATTATATAAGGCACACTCGAAGGTCAGCTGGAGATACTAAGGGGGTTCCCTCCGGTTGTAAGCCAGCAGGGGGGAGGAATGTTCGGGAGCAAAAGTCTGGATCAACGAGGAATCAATAAGCTCCAGCTACGGGAGGCGGTACATATACTCCCCTCGATCGGCAGACAAAAGCAGCAGCTATAATCCAAGTATGCGGGACAGCATGGATGAAAGCCAGCCAGCCTCTTCCTAGAGACGGGCTCGAGTGATGCTCCTCACGGGTAAATCCCACACAGTAATGGGGTAGACGGTTCTCTGCTCCAGCAGCCACGGTACCAAAGCAATAATAATCCAGCCGGAAAAGGCTCTGCATTCACCGGTGTAGATTCTCCTGTGCACGGTACTTCACATTAACTAGGTCGAACTTGACGTTATTTCACTAAGCTCTGACACTTTTACTATCCTATTCGCACGCGGTTCTAAGTGCTCTATTTAGACGCAAGGTTGCTCATTTCACTTGGTCGTTGACTCGTGATGAAGGCTTCAACTTGTTGGGTTAACTCGTTTGAGGGTAACTAACTGCTGTATCCACCTGCGACGTATTTATACGTAAGGTGAATAATCTAGTGCCAACCTCAGTTCTGTCTCGTATTACTGCGCAAACCTGGGCATGTTGAGACATGTCTTAGCGGTGGCTTTGAACTAGACATTGGGGGTATGGCCGTGGCGCCTAGGGGGGTCGCTGTCCAATAGGAGAACGAATATTATGGTCTGGCCTGTACCTAGGTAAAGGGATATTCCGTGTATATATACAAAGAATATACAAGGGATATCAAACGATATACAAATATTATACAATATATCTCAAGCAATAAATATATATATTCGGTTTAATCTGACCCTTTGTAACAAGTACGTTAAGCAAGGATAACATTGGTAGCTCAAGTATGCCCAACCTTATCGACCTGTCAACCCCAGAAGTAGAGACCCAAGCTAGTTTAAGTGAAACTGACTTAGCTTACGGGGGGGACAAGCGGGGCATGACTTGACTATACCCATAGAACGCAGCGCCCCCGAGATGGACCTCGGAGCGCACGAAAGTAAAGAACGCCGCGCCCCCGAGATGGACCTCGGAGCGCAAGAAGGTAAAGAATGCGCCCCCGAGATGGACCTCGGAGCGCGGGAGAAGACAAAGTACAGCGCCTCCGAGATGGAGCTCGGAGCGCGTGAGGAGACCAGGTCAGCGCCAAGCCCTGCCAACTCCAAATCACCATAATCAGCGTCATCCCCAAGCGAGGCCGACCAGAGGCTAGCGCAAGTCCTGATCGCCACGATAACCGCTTCAGCGGAAAGAGATCACCTCCAGGCGCAACGAGAAAGTGAGCGTGAACATTCCAGAGTGGAAGAGAGACGCCTCCAGGCGCAACGAGAGAACGAAAGCGAACACCTCAGAGTGGAAGAGAGACGCCTCCAGGCGCAACGAGAGAGCGAAAGCGAACATCTCAGACTGGAAGAGAGGCGCCTCCAGGCTGACGCCACGGCACAACGAGAGAGTGAGCGCTTCTCATCTCAGACTGGAAGAGAGGCGCCTCCAGGCTGACGCCACGGCGCAACGAGTAGTAACATGTTCTCACAGTCGTATTGCTGTTAGCTCCCCACAGGATGAGAGTAGTAACATGTTCTCACAGTGTTATTGCTGTTAGCTCCTTGCAGGATGAGAGTAGTAACATGTTCTCACAGTCGTATTGCTGTTAGCTCCCCACAGGATGAGAGTAGTAACATGTTACAGTCGTATTGCTATTAGCTCCCCACAGGATGAGAGTAGTAACATGTCACAGTCTTATTGCTATTAGCTCCCCACAGGATGAGCGTAGTGACATGTTGTCAGTCGTATTGCTGTTAGCTCCCCACAGGATGAGCATAGTAACATGTTGTCAGTCGTATTGCTGTTAGCTCCCCACAGGATGAGAGTAGTAACATGTTGTCAGTATTATTGCTGTTAGCTCCCTGCAGGATGAGAGTAGTAACATGTTCTCACAGTCTTATTGATGTTAGCTCCCTGCAGGATGAGAATAGTAACATGTTACAGTCTTAGTGATGTTAGCTCCCTGCAGGATGAGAGTAGTAACATGTTACAGTCTTAGTGATGTTAGCTCCCTGCAGGATGAGAGTAGTAACATGTTCTCACAGTCTTATTGCTGTTAGCTCCCTGCAGGAGGAGAGAGTAGTAACATGTTTACATTTACATTTACATTTAGTCATTTAGCTGACGCTTTTATCCAAAGCGACTTACAAGTTCTGTACGACAAGCCATCAGGAAGGGCACAACTCTATCAGCTGAGCAACAATGTTCATCAAAGTGTTGAGTGCTACAGTGTAGGTTAGTTTATTAGGACAAGTGCATGACAGTACGGTTAGTTAGGGTTAGATTTTTTTTTTTTTTCTTTTTTTTTTTTTAATTCAGATAATGGTTGAAGAAGTGCGTCTTTAGTCGACGGCGAAAGATTGGACGTGATTCGGCTGTCCTAACTGGGGTGGGTAGTTCATTCCACCATTGTGGGGCAAGGACTGAGAATAGGCGACTTCTCTTTGATGACCCTCCCGGAGCTTGGATAGGAGTAGGTCTGAGGCGGCCAGAAGATGCAGAGCGTAGGGGTCTTGAGGGTGTGTAGTTAGAGACCATTGACCGGAGGTAGGCGGGAGCGGTTCCCTTTGCCGCACGGTATGCTAGGTCGAGGGCCTTGAAGCGGATTCGTGCAGCAATGGGGAGCCAGTGCAGGTCCCTAAGAAGTGGGGTGACATGGGCCGACTTCGGTAGGTTTGAGATCAGGCGGGCCGCTGCGTTCTGAATGAGTTGAAGAGGCTTAGTGGCAGTGGCCGGGAGGCCAGCGAGCAGTGCATTGCAGTAGTCGAGGCGGGAGATGACTGTTGATTGGACGAGGAGTTGGGTGGCTTCTTTTGTCAGGAAGGGGCGTATCCTTCTGACGTTGCTCAGGAGGAATCGGCAGGTTCTGGTCGTCGCTGCGATGTGAGCAGAGAAGTTCAACTGGTCGTCGAGGACAACACCAAGGTTCTTGGCGGTCGGGGACGCAGTCACAGCTGCATTCTCGACTGTGATTGAAAGGTCGGTTAGGGGGGAGGATTTGGCCGGCAGGTGGAGCAATTCTGTTTTGCTTAGGTTCAGTTTGAGGTGGTTGGACGTCATCCAGGCTGAGATGTCGGACAGACAGGCCGAGATCCGCACAGAGACGTGGATATCTGAGGGAGGGAAGGAGAGGAAGAGTTGAGTATCGTCGGCATAACAATGGTAGGAGAAGCCATGAGACGTGATAATGTTACCCAGTGATTTAGTGTAGAGGGAGAAGAGAAGGGGTCCTAAAACCGAGCCCTGGGGGACACCCGTCCGCAGGGGGCGGGTGGCCGACAGGGTCCCTCTCCATGACACTTGGTAGGAGCGGTCATTGAGGTATGATGACAGCCATGTCAGCGCAGAGCCAGCCACTCCCATTCCTGCGAGGGCCGCAAGGAGGATCTGGTGGTTGACTGTGTCGAAGGCTGCAGATAGATCTAGGAGAATCAGGACAGAGGAGAGGCCTTTCGCTTTTGCTAAGTGAAGTGCCTCTGTGACCGCAATGAGGGCTGTCTCTGTGGAGTGACCAGTCCTGAAGCCTGACTGATTAGGGTCTAGGAGGTCATTCTGTAAGAGATAAGTAGTAAGTTGGTTGGATACAGCACGTTCAAGTGTTTTAGAAAGGAAGGAGAGAAGAGAGACAGGACGGTAGTTGCCTATGACAGTAGGGTTCAGGGTTGGTTTTTTTATGAGCGGCGTGACTCTGGCTTGTTTTAGGGAGGTGGGGACCACCCCCGAGTTGAGTGAGGAGTTGATGGTTGCAGTTAGGAATGGGAGGATGTCTGGTGCTATGGTCTGGAGGAGTGGGGAGGGTAGCTGGTCCAGCTGGCAAGTAGTCGGACGGTTTGACGTTACCAGTGTCAGGGTCTCTGCTTCTGTAATGGGAGAGAAAGATGACAGAGTGAAGGATGAGGTTCTCGATTCAGCATTTGGAATGGGTGGGGGTTGGGAGAAGGAGCTGCGGATGTTCTCCACTTTTTCCTCAAAGAAGATCGCAAAGTCTTCGGCAGAGAAAGATGAGGGAGGGGGGGGTGGGGGGGGAGTGAGGAGGGAGGACATGGTAGCATGCAGTTTGCGAAGATTCTTGGCAGAGGCCTCGATCCTATGGTGGAAGAAAGAAGCTTTGGCATTAGTGATGGTTTTGGAGAATGTTAACAAGAGGTTGTGATATGTGTCGATGTCAGCAGTGAGGCGTGACTTTCTATACTTCCTTTCAGCTGCTCTCAGGACCTGTCTTTGTTCTCTCACTGGATCTGTCAGCCATGGACTGGGTGGGGAACGGCGGGCAGGTTTCTCAACGAGGGGACAGAGCTTGTCGAAGGAGGTTGCAAGGGCTGAAAGGAGGGTGGAGGTTGCCATCTCTGTGGAGAGAGCAGAGAAGGTGTCACTCAAAGGTAGAGCGGATAGTATGTCAGAGGAGAGGGTGGAGGGGGATAGGGAGGGCAGGTTGCGTCTGAGTGAGACTGTTTGAGTTGGGGTGAAGACCTTTCGGTTAAGCATGAGAGTTAGTGAGAAGGATATGAAGGAATGGTCAGATACATGTAGGGGAGTTACCGTGGTGTTAATGATGCTGGAGTTACGGGAAAATATGAGATCCAAGGAGTTGCCTGCTTTGTGGGTGGGAGGCATGGGAGTGGGAGTCAGGTCAAACGATTGTAGGAGGGAGACTACTATGACTGACTGAGATGAGTCAGGCAGGTTGAAGTCGCCCAGTAGAAGGAGAGGGGTACCATCTTCCGGTAAGGAGCTAAGAAGCATGTCCAGCTCATCTGTGAAGTGATCGAGCGGACCTGGAGGGCGGTAGAGTGTAACAATGGTGAGATTGAAAGGATTAGAGACAGATACTGCATGATATTCGAGAGAGGAGAGTGACAGTTCTGGGAGTGTTCTCACAGTCGTATTGCTGTCAGCTCCCCACAGGATGAGAGTAGTAACATGTTACAGTCGTATTGCTGTTAGCTCCCTGCAGGATGAGAGTAGTAACATGTTACAGTCGTATTGCTATTAGCTCCCCACAGGATGAGAGTAGTAACATGTTACAGTTGTATTGCTGTTAGCTCCCCACAGGATGAGAGTAGTAACATGTTACAGTTGTATTGCTGTTAGCTCCCCACAGGATGAGAGTAGTTACATGTTGTCAGTCGTATTGCTGTTAGCTCCCCACAGGATGAGAGTAGTAACATGTTCTCACAGTGTTATTGCTGTTAGCTCCTTGCAGGATGAGAGTAGTAACATGTTCTCACAGTCGTATTGCTGTTAGCTCCCCACAGGATGAGAGCAGTGATGGGCAAGCTACTTGGGAAATGTAGCAAGCTACACTACAAGTTACTCTCGATTAAATATAGCTCAACTACAATGGAAGTTATCCCCAGATAAATGTAGCAAGCTACACTACAAGAACATGGCAAAAATAGCTAGCTACATCTGCACTACTTTTTTTTTTCTTTTTTTTTTTACTTCATTATCAAGTTTCCACCAAACAGGAAAAAAAAATGCTAAGTTTCTTTTCTATTCTATCTTTATGTATTATTTATCCCTAAACTCTGCATCTTCTGGCTGCCTGATACCCTCTCATAGCTGAAACCTGCCCACTTTATCAACCAAAAACACACTTCTTCAATATCTGAATTTTAACTAATAATAACTGTCTTACTGCATTTTACTATTATGCTACCATGTCTATACTACCACCAACTATGCTAATATGTCTATACTACTACAGTATAGTATGTACTCAGAGTATAACACTCAAGCTTGACACTGCCAGACAAACAATACTATTTATCCTTGTCTGCTAGATATGTACCACTCATGCTGACTTGTTGTACACAATTTGTAAATTGCTTTGAATGAAAGCGTCAGCTAAATGACCAAATGTATTTAAATATGTAACTCACAAAACATTCCATGGCCCCAAAATCATGTGGGGACCCCAGAACACAGATCAGATCAATCACCATGGTAAGTTAACAGACGAAGATGCCCAAAACCCCCACAACCTCCTAATAGACAGTCTCCTCCCACCGCATGTATATATTCCCTCCCCGCCGTATGTATATTTCTCTCCCACCCACCCACCCCCTCCTAATGTACAGTCCCCTCCCCATCATATGTATATACTCTGTCAGGATCTAGGGGTTAGTACTGTATATTGGAATACCGTTTATGTCACAAATGTATCAGTACTAAATACCTATATGTCCCTATGCCATAAATCAAATGTCATGTATGTTGTGTATGTCATACATGTCTATATGAATTGAAAATGGGGGACCCTGATGGAAACAAGACAAACGTCTTTCTCAGGTCTGCATCCCCTTAACAATTGTATGTATTGAGCCGTACTGTATTGTACCCATTCTGCAATCTGTTAAATAAAGTTTTCATTCATTCATTCATTCAAGAAAGTGCCAACACAGCCCAATGCTACAGTGCACGGCGGCAGTTTAACAACATTATTATCCCTTACCTTAGATACGCCGCGCCTGCATCCCACAACTTCATCTTTTCCATTCATTCATTCCATGGAGAGACATTGTTGTTATTGACATCATCTTCATCAATGCCATCATCACAAGCCCTGGAAACATCGAATGCCTCTGCCATTTTGCGCGGAGTGGTTCGTTCATCAGTGGTCTGTTTTGATTTTCACTTCCTGATTTGCGGTTGGAGTCCCGCCCTATCCTGCCTCTGATTGGCCTACCCATAATGTTTTGGCCTAACCATACCCAATCGTGAGTCGTCATACTCATATATAAACCAACCAACCAATCATAGTGGGTTTTCTACAGGGAGTTTTTTTTCTCTCCTTATAGTCTAGACTGTTTATATATATCTATGGTTTCTCCTGATATAGTAGCGTTGTCGCCGTTGTAGCGTTTCCTCGTCGCTTCTCACTACTTCGTTCTATAAATAGCTGTGCTACAGAAAATGCTACATGATTCAAAAGTAGCGACGCTACCATCACACTACTGAGAAATGTAGTTAAGCTATGTAGCGTCACTACTTGTAGCTAGCTACTGCCCATCACTGGATGAGAGTAGTAACATGTTCTCACAGTGTTATTGCTGTTAGCTCCTTGCAGGATGAGAGTAGTAACATGTTCTCACAGTCGTATTGCTGTTAGCTCCCCACAGGATGAGAGTAGTAACATGTTACAGTCGTATTGCTATTAGCTCCCCACAGGATGAGAGTAGTAACATGTCACAGTCTTATTGCTATTAGCTCCCCACAGGATGAGCGTAGTAACATGTTGTCAGTCGTATTGCTGTTAGCTCCCCACATGATGAGAGTAGTAACATGTTGTCAGTATTATTGCTGTTAGCTCACTGCAGGATGAGAGTAGTAACATGTTCTCACAGTCTTATTGATGTTAGCTCCCTGCAGGATGAGAATAGTAACATGTTACAGTCTTAGTGATGTTAGCTCCCTGCAGGATGAGAGTAGTAACATGTTACAGTCTTAGTGATGTTAGCTCCCTGCAGGATGAGAGTAGTAACATGTTACAGTCTTAGTGATGTTAGCTCCCTGCAGGATGAGAGTAGTAACATGTTCTCACAGTCTTATTGATGTTAGCTCCCTGCAGGATGAGAATAGTAACATGTTACAGTCTTAGTGATGTTAGCTCCCTGCAGGATGAGAGTAGTAACATGTTACAGTCGTATTGATGTTAGCTCCCTGCAGGATGAGAGTAGTAACATGTTGTCAGTCGTATTGCTGTTAGCTCCCCACAGGATGAGAGTAGTAACATGTTCTCACAGTGTTATTGATGTTAGCTCCCTGCAGGATGAGAATAGTAACATGTTGTCAGTTTTATTGATGTTAGCTCCCTGCAGGATGAGAATAGTAACATGTTACAGTCTTAGTGATGTTAGCTCCCTGCAGGATGAGAGTAGTAACATGTTACAGTCGTATTGATGTTAGCTCCCTGCAGGATGAGAGTAGTAACATGTTGTCAGTCGTATTGCTGTTAGCTCCCTGCAGGATGAGAATAGTAACATGTTCTCACAGTCATATTGCTGTTAGCTCCCTGCAGGATGAGAATAGTAACATGTTGTCAGTTTTATTGCTGTTAGCTCCTTGCAGGATGAGAGTAGTAACATGTTACAGTCTTAGTGATGTTAGCTTCTTGCAGGATGAGAGTAGTAACATGTAGTAACATGTTGCACCTCATCCCATTTCTGCCTTGCAGTGTATAGTATTAGTACACTGCATAGTATATTGTATATTATATGGTAACTCAGTTACGTCTATTCTGCATCGAACATTGTACATATGTCTATACTGAACACTGTGACCTCATTTTTTTTACTTCTAATTTACATGCTATACTATGTTATTTGATTTCATACTTATCTTGTCTTGCACAGTCTCTGGAGCGTAACAGTAAGAAGCATTTTGTATAAAAGTATTCTGTACTTCTGTATGACAACTATTAAAGAAACTTGAACTTATTGCTGTTAGCTCCCTGCAGGATGAGAGTAGTAACATGTTCTCACAGTCTTATTGTGTGTATGGCTGCGTGGTCTCCACATGAAGCTTCTGGAAACTATCCCAGACAAGCACATGGTGAGCTTCATCATGGAGATGCTGAGCAACCACAGTTTCCGGCTACACACCAGCAACGGCCAATGCAGCAGAGTGAGGAAACTTAGGAATGGCGTCCCACAGGGCTCAGTGCTGGCACCGATGCTGTTTAACATCTACATATACGACCTGCCTGCAACTCAATCAAAGCAGTATGGCTATGCAGACGACCTGGCCATCCTACTCAGCAAGCCAACTTGGGAAGCAGCCGAAGAGGGCCTCACTGAAGATATGAACATGAATGAATGACCTTTATTTATATGGTGTAGAAATCGTTGGAAAGGAGAGACGCACAATTTCTATCTTGCAACCACACCAAGTAAGTAGTGTGTCATTTATTATCTTCTTAGCACAAGTGACAGCTGTCAGATCTATGCCGTGCTAAACTCTGACAGCTCCGCGTCACCAAAAACATTTTATGAATGACATTCCACCAGCGCGTCTTCTCTAAGCCCAACCCCCAACCAACCTCATTAAAGTGACAGTGCCCCATCAATACATTTACATTTACATTTACATTTAGTCATTTAGCTGACGCTTTTATCCAAAGCGACTTACAAGTTCTGTGCGACAAGACAGCAAGAAGGGTATAACTCTATCAGCTGAGTAACAATGTTCATCAAAGTGTTGCGTGTTACAGTGTAGGTTAGTTTATTAGGACAAGTGCATGACATTAAGGTTAGTCGGGGTTAGATTTTTTATTTTTTTTTATTATCATTTCAGATAATGGTTGAAGAAGTGAGTCTTTAGTCGACGGCGAAAGATTGGACGGGATTCGGCTGTCCTAACTGGGATGGGTAGTTCATTCCACCATTGTGGGGCAAGGACTGAGAATAGGCGGCTTCTCTTTGATGACCCTCCGGGAGCTTGGATAGGAGTAGATCTGAGGCGGCCAGAAGACGCAGAGCGTAGGGGTCTTGAGGGTGTGTAGTTAGAGACCATTGACCGGAGGTAGGCGGGAGCGGTTCCCTTTGCCGCACGGTATGCTAGGTCGAGGGCCTTGAAGCGGATACGTGCAGCAATGGGGAGCCAGTGCAGGTCCCTAAGAAGTGGGGTGACATGGGCTGACTTCGGTAGGTTTGAGATCAGGCGGGCCGCTGCATTTTGAATGAGTTGAAGAGGCTTGGTGGCAGTGGCCGGGAGGCCAGCTAGCAGTGCGTTGCAGTAGTCGAGGCGGGAGATGACTGTTGATTGGACGAGGAGTTGGGTGGCTTCTTTTGTCAGGAAGGGGCGTATCCTTCTGACGTTGCTCAGGAGGAATCTGCAGGTTCTGGTTGTCGCTGCGATGTGAGCAGAGAAGTTCAACTGGTCGTCGAGGACAACACCAAGGTTCTTGGCGGTCGGCGACGCGGTCACAGCTGCATTCTCGACTGTGATGGAGAGGTCGGTCAGGGGGGAGGATTTGGCCGGCAGGTGGAGCAATTCTGTTTTGCTTAGGTTCAGTTTGAGGTGGTTGGTCGTCATCCAGGCGGAGATGTCGGACAGACAGGCCGAGATCCGCTCAGAGACATGGATATCGGAGGGAGGGAAGGAGAGGGAGAGTTGAGTATCATCGGCATAACAATGATATGAGAAGCCATGAGATGTGATAATGTTACCCAGTGATTTAGTGTAGAGGGAGAAGAGAAGGGGTCCTAGGACCGAGCCCTGGGGGACACCCGTCCGGAGGGGGCGGGTGGCCGACAGAGTCCCTCTCCATGACACTTGGTAGGAGCGGTCATTGAGGTATGATGTCAGCCATGTCAGCGCAGATCCAGCCACTCCCATTCCTGCGAGGGCCGCGAGGAGGATCTGATGGTTGACTGTGTCGAAGGCTGCAGATAGATCTAGATATACATCAACAATACATCAAAACAATCTAATGGTGAATTATGTCCATAGCACCCACTACATACGTCCCCCCAGAATTCATCATAACAAAAGAAGTCAATGAACAGGAGGGCGGAGAACCCTGCCATAACGGCTCCGCCTGACCCCTGTAGCGGCCGGCACCGCTGTAGGGAAAACCTTAAGGGCCCTACGGCCACTCGGGCACAGGATAGGTGGCGAGGGGGTCTCGTGGGCCTTACTCGGAAGACTGGGCAAGGTAGGGGGTCGTCCCCGCCATGGGGGCTGGGCCAGTCCAACAGGTTTGCCCAAGTCCACATGAGCCGGTTTAAGGCGGTCTATGGAAATGTGTTCCAGCTTCCCGCCCATGTCCACCACAAAGTACTTGTCTCCAGCCTCCTGGACACGGAACGGACCGTCGTATGGAGGTTTCAAGGGGTCCCGGTGGGCATCGTGACGGATGAAAACATATCCCGCTGACTGCAGACTTGTAGGGACGTGCGACCGGGGAAGGCCGTGCTGTGAGGTGGGGACCGGCGTGAATACCTTAGCCTTCTCCAGAAGTGCTGTCCGCTGCTGGGCTGCACACCAGGGGGCAGTAATGTTAGGGATGAAATCCCCTGGCACCCGCAGAGGCTGACCGTAAACCAGCTCAGCCGAGGAGGTCTGAAGGTCTTCCTTGGGGGCCGTCCTGAGACCAAGCATGACCCACGGGAGCCGGTCGACCCAGCCGCTGTCAGTAAGGCTGGCCCGAAGTGCTGCTTTCATTGAGCGGTGAAAGCGCTCGCATAACCCATTGGCCTGCGGGTGGTATGACGTAGTCCGGTGTAGCTTCACGCCCAGGCTCTTGGCGACCGTGTTCCAGAGCTCGGACGTGAACTGTGGGCCCCGGTCTGAAGAGAGGTCGGCTGGAGTGCCAAACCGGGCGACCCAGGTTCCAATAAAGGCTCTGGCCACCTCGGCGGACGTCGTGCCTGACAGTGGAACTGCCTCTGGCCAACGGGTAGTCCTGTCCACCATAGTAAAGAGGTAACTGAGGCCGTGTGAGGGGGGCAGGGGGCCCACTAGGTCAACGTTCACGTGGTCGAACCTCCTTTCAGGTACAGGGAAGTGCTGCAGGGGGGCCTTGGTGTGACGGTACACTTTAGCGCGCTGGCACTCCAAACAGGAGTCAGCCCAGTCTCTTACATCTTTTCTAAGCCCAGGCCAGACAAACTTGGCGGACACTAGCCTCTGCGTAGGTTTCTTTCCCGGGTGGGAGAGGCCGTGAACAGCGTCATAAACACGCCGCCTCCATCCTGTGGGAACGATGGGGCGGGCCTGTCCCATAGAGACATCACACAGGAGTGTGGTGCCAGCGCTGTCAAAAACCACATCCTCTAACCGCAGGCTTGAGGTGGCTGACCTGAAATCCTGCACTTCAGGGTCGGTAGCCTGGTCCGCCGCCATACCGGTGTAATCCAGCCCCAAGTGGATGGCGCCCACTACAGCCCGGGAGAGGCAGTCTGCGACAAGGTTTGCTTTACCTGCCACATGTTGAATGTCAGTAGTGAACTCTGAGACATATGAGAGCTGTCGCTGTTGACGGGCGGACCATGGCTCAGACACCTTGGCCATGGCGAACGTCAGCGGCTTGTGATCCACGAAGGCCGTGAACTGGCGGGCCTCCAGCAGGAAACGAAAATGGCGGATGGCAAGGTAGAGGCCGAGGAGCTCCCGATCGAAGGTGCTATACCTCCGCTCGCTGGGGCTTAACTGGCGGCTGAAAAAAGCGAGCGGCTGTCAAGCCCCGCCTACCCACTGTTCAAACACTGCACCCACGGCAAAATCTGAGGCGTCGGTGGTGATGGAGATTGGGGCCTTAAAGGAAGGATGTGCCAGCATGGTGGCATTGGCTAGGGCAGCCTTGGCATCCAGAAAAGCTTTGTCTCTCTCAGCAGACCAGTCGACCGCATGTTTTGGCGCTTTACCCCTAAGGGCCTCATACAACGGCCGCATAATCCGAGCCGCCTGGGGAATAAAGCGGTGATAAAAGTTGATCATTCCGAGAAACTCCTGCAGTGACCTAACCGTGGGCGGCCGGGGAAAATTCATCACCGCTTCCACCTTCATGGGAAGAGGGACCGCTCCCTCTTTAGTGACTCTGTGCCCCAGGAAGTCAATGGTCGACCGCCCAAACTGGCATTTGGCCGGGTTGATTATCAGTCCATGCTCATTTAGCCGCTCAAAAAGCATCCTGAGGTGGGACATGTGCTCAGCCTTAGAGGCGCTGGCTATGAGGATATCATCCAAGTATACAAAAATAAAATCCAAGTCTCGTAGCACAGAGTCCATAAGGCGCTGGAACGTCTGTGCAGCGTTTTTGAGGCCGAATGGCATGCGCAGAAATTCAAATAGTCCAAATGGAGTTATGACTGCTGTTTTGGGGACGTCCAGCGGTTGGACGGGCACCTGATGATACCCACGCACAAGGTCCACCTTGGAAAACATTAATTTCCCTGAAAGGCGGGCAGAAAAGTCCTGAATGTGCGGGACTGGGTACCGGTCCGGCGTCGTAGCATCGTTGAGCCGGCGGTAATCCCCACACGGGCGCCACCCGCCTCCCGGTTTGGGGACAATGTGGAGGGGGGAGGCCCATGGGCTGTCGGAGCGACGGACAATGCCGAGGCGTTCCATGTTCTCGAACTCTGCCTTGGCAATGCTGAGCTTGACCGGGTCGAGGCGCCGAGCCCGGGCATAGACTGGAGGGCCGGTCGTGGCGATATGATGTTCCACTCCATGCTTGGCTGTAGATGATGAGAACGTGGGCCGCGTGAGGCCCGGGAACTCGGCGAGAAGGTGTTGAAACTCATCTGCGGCGGAGAGCATGCTAGAGAGTCTGATGGAGTCTGCACCCCCAAGCGCACCAGCATAAGAGCAGAATGTAATGGCATCAATTAAGCGGCAATTTTTAACATCCACTAACAGTCCATAATCACACAAAAAATCAGCGCCTAGAAGAGGGACGGCTACATTAGCTGTGATAAAGTCCCAGCCAAACCGTTGGCCACTAAAACACATTTCGACATACCTGGTGCCGTATGTGCGGATGGGGGTGCCGTTGGCGGCCTCCATGGGGGGTCCGTGTCCGCCGGATAGGATGTCCACTCTAGAAGCCGGCAAGACGCTCCTCTGCGCGCCCGTGTCGCACATGAAACGCCGCCCGGAGATGGTGTCCTGGACAAACAGTAGCCTGCCAGCCTGACCGACGCTCATGGCCACTAACGAGCGCCGGCCCGGGCATTTCCCGGCCCACTGAAGCTGCACGGCGGGCGGCACTGCTTGGCTTTAGGTCCAAACCGTGCATGGTAATAACACAGCCCCGCGTTCGCGTCACGCTGCTGGCGAGGGGCTGTCGCTGCTGCGGTGAAGTTCCAGTCTCCTGGCGGCGAAACAAAGGCTTGGGTTGGGAAAACTGCCGCTGAACAGTGCTGTTGACCAGCCAAAAAAAACTTATCAGCCTCCTCGGCCAGAGCGCGGCAATCGTCTATAGTGGTGTTGGCCAGAGCGGCCCGAACCGGAGAAGGCAGCTGACGCAGGAAAAGTTGCATGAAAAGGAAATCAGGCTTGTGCTCTCCCAATAAATCCAGCATCCTATCCATGAGCTCCGATGGCTTGCTATCACCGAGCCCTTGCAAAGAAAACAATCGGCTGGCCCGCTCGGTATCGGAAAGTTCGAATGTCTTTAACAGATGAGACTTGATCGTGAGATATTTATCTCGAGCCGGAGGGTTCTTTAGGAGGCTCACCACTCTGCTGGCTGTCGAACTTCCCAGGGCTGACACCACATAATAATATCTTGTTGTATCCGAGGTAATCTCACGCAGCTCGAACTGTGCCTCCGTTTGCGCAAACCATGCCGAGGCTGACGACTCCCAGAACTCAGGTAATTTCAGTGAAACTGCGTTCGTAGACATGTTGCCGCGGAAGCGTCTTCAAAACGTATAACAGGGTCACCACTGTAGAAATCGTCGGAAAGGAGAGACGCACAATTTCTATCTTGCAACCACACCAAGTAAGTAGTGTGTCATTTATTATCTTCTTAGCACAAGTGACAGCTGTCAGATCTATGCCGTGCTAAACTCTGACAGCTCCGCGTCACCAAAAACATTTTATGAATGACATTCCACCAGCGCGTCTTCTCTAAGCCCAACCCCCAACCAACCTCATTAAAGTGACAGTGCCCCATCAATACATCAAAACAATCTAATGGTGAATTATGTCCATAGCACCCACTACAATGGCACCCTTCACAGCACGAATGCACAGGGTGCTTTACACTACAGCTTAATATAAAAACACAATAAAAACAAAATCAGAAATAAATGACAACAACAACAAACAGCAGTTAAAAACAATGAAACCAGATAGAAAAAGTAGAATAAAAGAATTTGGATAAAATCATGAGTCACTAATTAAAACAAAAACTACAGTGAGGACAAGAAAAAAGTGCCTATGCATGACCAAAAGCCTGTCTGAACAAATGTGTTTTTAATTGTTTTTTAAAAGAGTTCTCAGAGGGGGCAATTTGCAGGTCCAGGAGGAGAGCATTCCAGAGCCTTGGTGCTGTCACCTGGAAGGCTCGATCACCCCTTGTTTTAAGCCTGGACCTGGGGACCACCAGGAGGTGCTGATCGGCAGATCTGAGTGAGCGGGTGTTGGTGTAGGGATGGATGAGTTCAGTGATGTAGATGGGGGCCTGACCGTGAAGTGCTCTGAAAGTGAAAGTGAGGACTTTGAAGTGAATTCTATAGTGTACCGGGAGCCAGTGCAGGGATACCAGAATGGGAGTGATGTGGCATGATTTTTTTTGACCTTGTGAGTAGCCTGGCTGCAGCATTTTGGACCATTTGTAATTTATCTGTGGATGATTTGGTGAGTCAGGTGAAAAGTGAGTTGCAGTAGTCAAGCCTAGAGGAAATAAAAGCATGCACGGACAGTTCTAGTTCAGAGTGAGATATGATGGTGCGTAGTTTTGCAATGTTTCTGAGGTGAAAGAAGCAGGTGCGTGTGAGTGTTTTGACATGTTTGTCTAGGTTCATGGCCTGGTTGAAGACAACACCCAGGTTTCTCAGGTGGGGACGTATGTTGTCTTTAAGGGACCCCAAGTGAGTGGCCACTCTAGCTGCAGTATTTTCAGCTGCTACGATCAGCACCTCCGTTTTTTTTGCGTTTAACTGGAGGAAGTTACTCCCCATCCAGCTCTCAATGCCGAGCAGGCACTCCTGGAGAAGGCTGAGTTTCTCCAAGTTGTCGGGTTTAAAAGAGGAGAGTAGTTGTATGTCGTCTGCGTAGCAGTGGTATTTAATGCCGGTGAATTTATTGATGAGGAGGCCTAGGGGAAGCATGTAGATGGCAAAAAGGAGTGGTCCTAGCTCCGATCCCTGTGGTACCCCACATGAGAGGGGGGTGGGGTCAGATTTAAAAGGACTCACAGCCACCGAGAACGTTCTCTCCTTTAGATAAGAGGCAAACCAGTTTAGAGCGCTCCCAGAGATGCCCACCCACTCCCTGAGCCTGTACAAAAGGATGTTGTGGTTGACCGTGTCAAACGCTGCGCTCAGGTCCAACAGGACCAGAACAGAGCATTCACCAGGAGTCAGCAGACATCAGGAGATCATTGGATACTCTGAGAAGGGCAGATTCAGTGGAGTGGAGTTTGCGGAAGCCAGATTGGAATTTGTCACAGATGTTATTTTGCGACATGTGGGTGGTGAGCTGGTTGGCTACAACCTTTTCTAACACCTTAGATGCAAAAGGCAGCTTGGAGATGGGTCTGAAATTGTTATGGATGGTGGGGTCTAGGTTGGGCTTTTTAAGGAGTGGCTGTACGACTGCCTCCTTAAAATAGATTGGGACAGAACCAGAGGCTAGGGATGAGTTTATGATAGTGACTAGACTGGGGCCAACAGAGCAGAAAACTTCCTTAAACATGGATGTAGGAAGGATGTCTAGGGGGCTTGAGGAGGTCTTCATACCTGATGAACTGGCGTCTCAAGCTCAGCATGGGAAAGACAATGTCTACAATGTTCCACCTCAACAACAGGGAAGCGACCCGTGAGATGAGCGTCATGGTGGATAATGTCCGGCTACAGTACCAACATACCCCCACATACCTCGGTGTGAAGCTTGACAGAACACTGTCATTCAAACAACACCTGGAAGGTGCCAGGGGAAAAACAACTGCCCGTGCCGCGCTGATAAGACGACTAGCCGGCACCACATGGGGAGCCTCAACAAAGACACTGCGCATCTCCTCACTGGCACTGGTGTTCTCTGCCGCCGAGTACTGCGCCCCGGTCTGGTGCCGTAGCACCCATGTGAAGAAGCTGGATGTTGTTCTCAACAGCGTCCTGCGGACAGTCTCTGGTTGCCTACAAGCCACACCGGTAAACCAACTGCCAATACTCGCTGGTATTGCCCCGGCTACCATCACACTGGCCCTTTCACGCAAGGCACAGATCAGTGCATCCCACCTCCTTCACAATACCACCACAGAGACACCACGACGTGTGCGCCTAAAGTCACGGCGCCCCTTTTCCATTCAAGCCTACAGGCTACTCCAAACAATACCATCTGACACTTCCACGGCCTCCTGGGTCAGGACGAGATGGAGGGACCAGTGGAGGTCAGCAGAACCATCCAGGCTGCACCTCTACATCAATGACCCTCTGGACGTCCCCGGTCAGGACTTGCCCCGGAAGCAGTGGACAACCCTAAACCGCCTAAGGACCGGCGTCGGACGCTACGGCGCCTCAATGAAGAGGTGGGGCCTCAAGGACAGTGCCTCATGCGAGTGTGGAGCCCCTGCACAGACTGTGGAACATTTCATCACCAGTTGCCCCAAACACCGGCCACCGTATGGAGAACGCGGTCTGATGGAACTGGACGATGAAACATTGGCCTGGCTTGCCTCAACGGAGCTGCAGGTCTAAAGACACATGCCAGAAGAAGAAGACAGTCTTATTGCTGTTAGCTCCTTGCAGGATGAGAGTAGTAACATGTTACAGTCTTATTGCTGTTAGCTCCCTGCAGGATGAGAGTAGTAACATGTTACAGTATTATTGCTGTTAGCTCCCTGCAGGATGAGAGTAGTAACATGTTACAGTATTATTGCTGTTAGCTCCCTGCATGATGAGAGTAGTAAGATGTTACAGTCTTATTGCTGTTAGATCCCTGCAGGATGAGAGTAGTAACATGTTGTCACAGTTTTATTGATGTTAGCTCCCTGCAGGATGAGAATAGTAACATGTTGTCACAGTTTTATTGATGTTAGCTCCCTGCAGGATGAGAATAGTAACATGTTTTAACGACCCCTCGGGTGCACATCACTCATGGAGAGTCATCCAGATGTTTGGATGAAAGAGAAAGGAGATGTTTATAAGTCTGTGACTATTAACCAATAAAACAATCCTCATGCTTTCATCTCTAAACCCTTTCTAGCCATCCGTCAATCCATCCCTCCACCCATCCATCCATCTCTCTATCCCTCTTTTTCCCCTCCCTCTCTTCCTATCCCTACCTCTCCCTCTCCTTGAGTCTTCTCTCTCTCTTCCACACCTCAATAATCCATCCACCCATCCATCCATCCATCAATCCACCCATCCATCCATCCATCCATCCATCCATCCATCCATCCATCCATCCATCCATCCATCCATCCATCCATCCATCCATCCATCCATCCATCCATCCATCCATCCATCCATCCATCCATCCATCCATCCATCCATTCCTCCCCTTCTCTGCCTCCCTCTCTCCATCTCTCTGTTCTCCAGTCTTAATTTCCTGGTATTGTCTTCACCACCGCAGCCTGTAACCACGGAGATGAAAGCATCACAACTCTTACATCTCATTACTGGCATTACTGGAAGTTCTTACTGTACAAGACACAGAACTGGAATGGATAGAAGGGACCCCTCTCCTAGTGGATCACAGTGAGTTAAGATGGCTTCCATAGAATCATGTTGTCATGGAGATCAAAACTGTATAATGTGTGGACCATAGGTATAGGATAACGAATGACTATAATGAATATAGTAATACTAATTAATATAATATAGGAAATACAACCATATATAATGAATAGATAATTAGACCATAGATATTGAATAATGAATACATAGGCAATAAGCCCATATATATAGAATAATGAATAGAAAATTAGACCATAGATATTGAATAATGAATACATAGGTAATAAGACCATAGATAGAATAATGAATACATAGGTATTAAGACCATATATATATAATAATGAATAGACCTCTAGTGAACTACAGACACTAGTATCACTCAGAGGAGAGCAGACCTAGTGAAC
>NC_140169.1:36190771-36286186 GCF_963971535.1 Notolepis coatsorum | reverse complement strand
ACATCACTGTCCTGCTACATCACTGTCCTGCTACATCACTGTCCTGCTACATCACTGTGATCCACTGTCCTGCTACTGTTGCATCACTGTCCTGCACAGTACAGGACACAAAATGATTTAACTGCCGCTCTGAATCCTGTTTTAAGTGAGCGTGTGTTATTGGGTTGATTGATTGATTGATTGAAAATTTTAACTCTTCGGAGTTGTGGGATATTTTCAATGTTTTAGCTCATTTTGATTTAATTTTGATTTAAATTGTATAATTCCCATTTTAAAATGTTTTACCATGGTATGTTTGGTATCCTTTTTTTCAGCACAGCTTCACATATATGACCTGACAGTTAGTTTTCATATTGTATAATACTGTATATACTGTATACTGCATAATGTACAACACAAAACACAAAATCGGATTGAGAAAATGTGTTAATTTTACTATGAACCAATGCAAACATATTCAATCAAGCATATACAACAGTGGAAATGCACCCTAGGTAGCATATTTACATAAACAAAAGAGAACAGAACAGAATTTAATTTACAAATCATTATTTTCTCCATACACAGGTAATAAACACAGACGGAATTTTGATTCTCAACTGGAAATTATCACCAGCATGCTTTTTTTTATACAAAAAGTCAGTAAAAGTAAGTTTTTTTTACAAAAAAAAGTAAAAAAAAAAAGTTTTACAGTAAAAAAGTTAAAAATAAGTAAAGTGGGATATTCAATATATACAGTACACATATGACTAGAGTGCAGTCATATAGAGTGCAGGATGCCTGAGGTGTATCCAAAAAAATATATACACTACACACATGTGTACGTACGTGTGTGTGTGTGTGTGTGTGTGTTGTGTGTGTGTGTGTGTAACTAAACAAAAGCACTAATAATAATAATAATAATAATAATAATAATAATAATAATAATAATAATAATAATAATAATAATAATAATAATAATAATAATAATAATAATAATAATAATAATAATAATAATAATAATAATAATAATAATAATAAGTCTCTCACCTGTCTTGGTTAGCCCTCCTTCCATGTCTCGCCTGCACTGAACTGGTTGAAGGCAGGTCATCTGCTCCTTGCTCCTCACTGTAGAAAATAAAAAGCACATTATTTTCAACATTCAACAAGGAATCTCTTATCTTATACAGCACACAGCACAGCACAGCACAGCACATATACACATATTTACAATCCAAAGAGTGTTCTTTGCAAACCCAACAAGTACAGTAAGAGTGTGACTGACTAAACATAAGCAATAAATCTCCAAAATAAGTGCCTTTACCTCCTGTTGTTGTTGTCATCTACAAAAGATGACATCTGAAGATTCTTCTACTTCTACTACTACTACTACTACTACCAGGGCCGCCTCAGGGGGTGTGCGAGCAGTGCGGTCGCACAGGGCCTCGCGGTAAGGGGGGCCTCGCAAAATAAAAAAATAAAAAAAATAAAAAAAAAATATTTTTTATTTATTTTTTTTATTATTTTTTTATTATTTTTTTTTATTTTTTTGCGAGGCCCCCCTCCCCGCGAGGCCCTTTTTCATCACAGACCTAAAATCTAGTTTTGCTTATATGCTTATATATTTCACATTAGACACGTTTGTAGAATGTGTCTGACTTCCTGCCTCTGCGGCTCTGCAGACTGCAGTTTTCCGGTTTCTGCGGATTTGCTGCTCTACAGATTTTAGGATAGTGTTTCCGGGCTCTTCTCGGACACACAAGGTACAGGGATGATCTAATTCAGCGCTATTCAGAGGAGCGAGGCGAGTGGATGTCTTTTCAAAAGAAGGAGAAGAGAACTTGTGAGCAGATAAATCTGTTAGGCAGCAATACGCCGAAAGGTGTCCAGTCTGCCGGAAAGTACTCGAAGAAGAAGAAGAAGAAATTACACAGTGGGCCAAGAAAGTCTCCTTCCAACTTTACCATTGGCGCCGCGTTGATACTGCGTTATGGTGAGTCAACCTATGATTATATTCCCGCCGTGGACCTGACCTATCTCTCTTTCTCTCTCTCTGGAGCCAAACTGGTCGACTAGCTAATATAGTACTACTAGTAGCTAACGGTGTGTGCCTGGTGAGAGCACCTGGCTGTATGTAGCCGCATAGCTTGCAGAACGCAGAAGCAAGCTATGCGGCTACATACAGCCAGGTGCCTGATTGAGCTAACTGTTAGCCAGTTAGCTGTTTAGCGTCAGCTGGGAACGTTCGTTTGATGCTATCAGTTAGCCTTGAGAATAGCAGGCCCTGGCACTCTGACTACGACATCATCTTTGCACCATGACAAGGCTCTGGCCATAGCTTATTTGTCCCGACAGCGAGAGGCCTTTCGTCAACGTGGAGACCTGTGTTGCGGCCTTTCGCCCTGCGTTCCTTTTGTGCAGGTAAGATTAATGAAAATGTCATGACATTACCCCACTCTTCCTTCCTTCCCCTCCCGAATGTTTTGTTAATAACGATGTTTTTTTCCAGGCAAAACATATGCTACTTCACAACATTTGGAGATACGACATGTGCTGTGTGTGAATGGTCGTTTGTGTAGCTTGGGTAGCGTTGGGCCGTTGGCCAAAGCTGTGTGTGGCCTGGTGTCACAGTACCTGGCTAGCCTATTTAGCTGATGTCGGCCATTGGCTCCTTGCTGCTTTGGTTTCTCTGGTATAGACCCTCTTCTTGTTGGATTTAAGTGTTGATCTTTGTCCTTTTGGATCTCTCATACATGCTCTAGTCTCTCTCTAACACACACACACATGACAAACACACATGTTCTCTCTCTCTCTCTCTCTCTCTCTCTCTTTCTAACACACACAGTCTGCCTATGGCGGCCTTTCTCGATGGCTAGGCTGTGCTCAAGGATCTTCAGTCACAGTGCTCAGGTATTCTGCCACTGTGTACTCTCTGTTTAGGGCCAAATAGCATTTCAATTTCTTTCCAATGTGTCTCTCTCTCTCTCTCTCTCTCTCTCTCTCTCTCTCTCTCTCTCTCTCTCTCTCTCTCTCTCTCTCTCTCTTGGATTTAAGTGTTGATCTTTGTCCTTTTGAATCTCTCATACATGCTCTAGTCTCTCTCTAACACACACACACACATGACAAACACACATGTTCTCTCTCTCTCTCTCTCTCTCTCTCTCTTTCTAACACACACAGTCTGCCTATGGCGGCCTTTCTCGATGGCTAGGCTGTGCTCAAGGATCTTCAGTCACAGTGCTCAGATATTCTGCCACTGTGTACTCTCTGTTTAGGGCCAAATAGCATTTCAATTTCTTTCCAATGTGTGTCTCTCTCTCTCTCTCTCTCTGTACACTGTATATTGACTGTAGAACGGGAGCTCTCTCTCGCTCTCTCTTTTGCTCTATGTTGACTGTATCATGCCCCGCCTCGGGCAGCGCTATTATTTAAGAATATGTTGACTGTATAAAAAAACCTTGCGTTAAATCTCGCACAGGGCCTCGCATTTCTCCCAGGCGGCCCTGACTACTACTACTACTACTACTACTACTACTACTACTACTACTACTACTACTACTACTACTACTACTACTACTACTACTACTACTACTACTACTACTACTACTACTACTATGTGAGAATGCTATTCATCGACTACAGCTCGGCATTCAATACCATAGTCCCCTCCATACTCATAGCCAAGCTCAGGGACCTGGGCTTGGGCTATGACCTCTGCCAGTGGGTCTTGGACTTCCTGACTGGCAGACCCCAGGTGGTGAGAGCAGGCAACTGCACCTCCTCATCCATCACCCTCAACATAGGGGCCCCCCAGGGCTGTGTTCTGAGTCCCCTCCTCTACTCCCTGTACACACACGACTGTGTGGCTCAGCGGAGTAGCAATACAATCGTCAAATTTGCTGACGACACAGTGGTGGTGGGCCTGATCTCTGCCAACGACGAGAGGGCCTACCTGGAAGAGGTCAAGGTCCTGGCGGGATGGTGCCAGGAAAACAGCCTCTCCCTGAACGTCAGCAAAACAAAGGAGATGATTGTGGACTTCAGGAGGTCGGGGGTCAAGGACTACAGCCCCCTCAGCATCGACGGGGCACCGGTTGAGAGAGTCAACAGCTTCAAGTACCTCGGAGCCTACATATCCGAGGACTTGACATGGACCACACACATTAACAGTGTGGTGAAGAAGGCACGACAACGCCTCTACTTCCTCAGGCGCCTAAGGAAGTTCCAAGTCAGCCAGAAGATCCTTAAGAACTTCTACTCATGTACAATAGAGAGCATCTTGACCGGCAACATCACCTCCTGGTTTGGGAATAGCACTGCAAAAGACCAAAGCAGACTACAAAGAGTGACACGTTCAGCCGAACGCACAATTGGAGGGGGGCTCCCCACCCTCCAGAACATTTACTACAAGCGTTGCAAGGGGAAGGCTAAGAGAATTATTAAGGACTCGAGCCACCCGAACAACTGCCTCTTTGAACTGCTGCCGTCAGGCAAGCGATACAGGAGTCTCAAGGCGAGCACAGAAAGACTCAGAAGTAGCTTCTATCCCCAGGCCATCAGGCTGCTAAACGAACAATGAATGAACACTACACAACAACAACCACCAAACACACATAGCACACACATCCACACGCACACACTCACTTTAAACAAACACACTGTAGCACCCACTCCACACACTTTATAGCACACACCCACTTTAAACAAACACACTGTAGCACCCACTCCCCACACTTTATATTTATGGATGAAGGATTGCACTACAACTCGTACACCTTACTGTAAATTGTACCTAAAATTGTACCTCATCCCATTTCTGCTTTGCACTAGATAGTACTGTACATTAGTACACTGCATAGTATTGTGTATTGTATATTATATGGTAACTCAGAACATTGTACATATGTCTATACCGAACACTGTGACCTCATTTTCTTCTTCTAAATTCATGCTATATTATGTTATTATGTTATTTGATACTATCTTGTCTAGCACAGTCTCTGGAGCGTAACAGTAAGAAGCATTTTGTATGAAAGTATTCTGTACTTCTGTATGACAACTATTAAAGAACTTGAACTTGAACTTGAACTTGAACTGCTACTACTACTGTTATAAGTCGAACTACTAAAGCTAAAGTTTTTCTGGCTGGAAAAACGTGTGTTCTGCAGAAATGATCTTGTAAACAATGTATCGCTCACTCTTCTTCTACTGTTCTTTTCTGGCAGTCAACTTCCGCCTCCTTCAGCACTTCCTCTCAGTTTTTTCGGTTTGATTCTAGCACAACAAATGGCCAAGATATTGATAAAAATGTAACGCCTGTAAAATTAAATCTGGCACATTTTACGCATGCGTAAAGGTTTATTTAGCATCGAATTGAAATGATCCTGGTTCAGTTATTTACTGTTTTAGTTAGTTTAGCGTGTAGTTTCAAGGCCACGTCATAATGCTACATCGAAAAAAACCCGGAAATTGACTACATTTCCCAGGCAGATCACGTCAAACAACGACGTCATTCTAGGCCCTCTTTCTAGGCCCTCTTTCGAAGTTGGTTATGCTTAGAATTTATCTTTAGAGCAGCTTGTGACCAGTGGTGCATTTCCTAATTTATGCAAATGACATGTCGTCAGCTTGTGACTGCAACTTGTTCCTGTTTGCGGACGACTCAGCCCTGCTGGTCTCTGACAAGAACAAGTTACAGGTTGAAAAAACCCTCAGCTCGGAACTAGGCAAAATCTGCATATGGCTCGCCGATAACAAACTATCATTACACATGGGCAAAACAGAGTCCATTCTCTTCGGTTCAAATAACAAACTCAGCCAGACCGACGGCTTCTCAGTTACAGTGGGTGACAATATTGTCACAAGGAAAGATGAAATTACCTACCTGGGTTCCATCCTAGAGGCTAATCTTTCCTGTGACAAAATGGCATCCAATGTAATAAAAAAAGTCAACCAACGAACTCGATTCTTGTACCGGATCTCCTCTCTGGTAAACAAGAATACACTGAAGACTCTGACTATGCTTGCACCTCATGGTACCAAAGCACCTCAAAGGCACTAAAAACCAAATTACAAACATCTCAAAACAAACTAGTCAGACTACTGCTTGACCTGACTCCTAGAATCTTTCTTTTGCTAAAGTATAAACAGAGTCTTAAGCGCACGCCGGTAGTATCGCGAGAGGTTAAGCGTTGGACTGTGACGTCAGAGGAGACACTCCAGGCTGCACTTGAATGCACAGACTGGAGTGTGTTCCGTGATAACACAGCCAATATTAACGAATACACTGAAACGGTGCTTGACTTTGTCTGTACTCTGGTAGAAGAAACAATCCCCTCTACCACAATTAGAATTTAACCAAATCAAAAGCCCTGGGTAGATAAATCCGTCCGTGAGGCTCTGAAAGTGCGCACCTCAGCCTACAACGCCGGGCTTGTGACAGGCAACATGAATGAACACAAGACGGCGAGATACAACGTCAGGAGAGCAGTAATAGAGGCAAAACGGCGTTATAGGGATAAAGTTGAACTTCAGTTTGAACAGGCTGACTCTAGAGGTATGTGGCAGGGCCTCAGAACGATGACAGATTACAAAGGCACCTCCCTCAAGCTGAACAGTGACATCTCCTTAGCAAATTATCTCAATACCTTCTATGCGAGGTTTGAGGCTGTGAATAACAACACCAGCCTACAAACCACTACAATGGAGAGGGGGGGGGGGGGGGGGGGGGGGGGGCGCTGCTGATGGAGATTCAGTGTTCAGAATAACAGAACATGAGGTGAGGAGGACCTTTAAGAAAGTGAATATCAGGAACGGCACGACATCCCCGGCCGCGTCCTAAAAGTCTGTGCCGACCAACTGGCCCCGGTATTCACTGACATATTTAACCTGTCCTTAGAACAGGCTGTCATCCCTACCTGTCTGAAGAAGTCCACCACCAAAAAATCTACGTCGCTTGCCTCAACGACTACCGCCCTGTAGCTCTCACCTCCATAGCCATGAAGTGCTTTGAGAAGCTAGTGAAGGGCTACATCTGTTCCTCCCTCCCCATCAACCTGGACCCCCTTCCATTTGCATACCGCCCCAACAGGTCCACGGAGGACGCCATAGCCCATGTGCTGCACACAGCAGCATCACACCTGGACAAGAGGCAGGGGAACTATGTGAGAATGCTATTCATCGACTACAGCTCAGCATTCAATACCATAGTCCCCTCCAAACTCATAACCAAGATCAGGGACCTGGGCTTGAACTATGACCTCTGCCAGTGGGTCTTGAACTTCCTGACGGGTAGACCCCAGGTGGTGAGAGCAGGCAACTGCACCTCCTCATCCATCACCCTCAACATAGGGGCCCCCCAGGGCTGTGTTCTGAGTTCCCTCCTCTACTCCCTGTACACACATGACTGTGTGGCTCAGCGGAACAACAACACAATCATCAAATTTTCTGATGACACAGTAGTGGTGGGCCTGATCTCTGCAAATGACGAGAGGGCCTACCTGGAAGAGGTCAAGGTCCTGGCGGCGTGTATCACTTCCGCAACGGATTTAGGCGGATTTCGGTTTCCGGGTTCGCCTGATTGGCCGCGACGGCCACGTGACACGCGTGGCGCGCCCTCGCGTCAGCGGCAGCGTTGCCGCTGCGCGCTGCTGTGTTGACGCTCGCGGCGGCGTGGACTTGACCTAGAGGCTGGAGTTCACTTCCCCTTTCACATCGCGCCACGCTGCTGTGCAGTCATCAGTCATCTAATAATATTGTCGCTTTTACTCGTACACCTTACTGTAAATTGTACCTCATCCCATTTCTGCTTTGCACTATAGCGTATTGTATATTAGTACATTGCATAGTATATTGTATATTGTATGGTACAGTAACAGTCTCTGGAGCGCAACAGTAAGAAGCATTTGCACTGCAACTCGTACACCTTACTGTAAATTGTACCTCATCCCATTGCTGCTTTGCACTATAGCGTATTGTATATTAGTACATTGCATAGTATATTGTATATTGTATGGTAACTCAGTTACTTCTATTCTGCATCGAACATTGTACATATGTCTATACTGAAAACTGTGACCTCTATTTTTACTTCTATTTTACATGCTATACTATTTTATTTCATACTTATCTTGTCTAGCACAGTCTCTAACAGTAACAGTAAGAAGCATTTTGGATAAAAGTATTCTGTACTTCTGTATGACAACAATGTATGCCTTTCAAATGTTAAATGATAAATGATTAAATGATACACACTGAAAGTGAAGTATCATTGGGAAAAGTGAGCATTAAACAGCAGCTCTGTCATTGAAGTGGGAAAAGTGAGCATTAAACAGCAGCTCTGTCATTGAAGTGGGAAAAGTGATTAAACAGCAGCGCATCTGCACTCAGAAGATGGCGCGACAATATTGCTCTGGCGTTGAAGTGGGAAAGCGGCAGTGAACACACAGGCAGAGGCAGAGAGGGGCGTGTATAGCGGCGTGGGTCACGTGGCCGTCGCGGGCAATCAGGCGAACCCGGAAACCGAAATCCGCCTAAATCTGTTGCGGAAGTGATACACGCGTCCTGGCGGGATGGTGCCAAGAGAACAGCCTCTCCCTGAACGTCAGCAAAACAAAGGAGATGATTGTGGACTTTAGGAGGTCGGGGGTCAGGGACTACAGCCCCCTCAGCATCGACGGGGCACCGGTTGAGAGAGTGAACAGTTTTAAGTACCTCGGAGCCCACATATCCGAGGACTTGACATGGACCACACACATTGACAGTGTTTTGAAGAAGGCACGACAACGCCTCTACTTCCTCAGGCGCCTAAGGAAGTTCCAAGTCAGTCAGAAGATCCTTAAGAACTTCTACTCATGTACAATAGGGAGCATCCTGACTGGCAATATCACCTCCTGGTTTGGGAATAGCACCGCACAAGACCGTAGCAGACTACAGAGAGTGGCCCGTTCAGCCGAGCGCACAATTGGAGGGGGGCTTCCCACTCTTCAGAACATTTACAACAAGCGGTGCAGGGGTAAGGCTAAGAGAATTATCAAGGACTCCAGCCACCCAAACAACTGCCTCTTTGAACTGCTGCGGTCAGGCAAGCGATACCGGAGTCTCATGGCAAGCACAGAAAGACTCAGAAGAAGCTTCTATCCCCAGGCCATCAGGTTGCTCAACAAACAATAACACTATGCAACAACCATCAAATGCACACACAGCACACACATCCACACGCACACACTCACTTTAAACAAACAACCCACTGCAGCACCCACTCTACACACTTTAGAACACTTAGACATACTTTATATTTATTGGCAAAGAATTTGCACTACAAACCATACCTCAGGACACCTTACTGTAAATTGTACCTCATCCCATGTCTGCTTTGCACTATATAGTATATTGTATATTAGTATATTGTATGGTAACTCAGTTACTTCTATTCTGCATTGAACATTGTACATATGTACATACTGAACACTTGTGTCTTCTATTTTTAACTTTTTTTTACTTGCTATACTTATTTTATTTCATACTTATCTTTTGTCTAGCACAGTCTCTGGAGCGTAACAGAAAGAAGCATTTTGTATAAAAGTATTCTGTACTTCTGTATGACAACTATTAAAGAAACTTGAACTTGAACTTGAACCCACCTCACCCCTGCCCACTTTGACAACCTAGGATGGCTTAGAGTAGACGACAGAGTACAGCAACTTGCAATGGGCCTGGTCTACAAGATACACTACACCAGGGCTATTCAACTAAATTGTTCAGGGGGCCACATTGTCAGAAACCCAAGGGGCCAGGGGCCGGACTGCCACGGCGCCTCCCTGTGCTATGAATATAATATACACTTGACACAACACGCAACCACATTTTCACAACTTTTATTTAAAGGGGAACTATTTTACTATTTCTTTCACTATTTGGGCACTTTTACACAATTCCTGTGGGTTTATGGAACACCTCTGTAATTTTTATTTTTTTAATTCATTGTTTTGTATTTCTAATCAAGTACTCAAAAACAGCATTTTTCTACCTCAAGATCTTAAGCCGTTTTGAGCCTCATGGGCTCCAACCACAGTGGGAACTGTGTGGAAACTCAGCTGATTATCATGCAGCGGTGTCTCTCTGACATCACAAATCAGCACATTTTCAGATGACTCAGTTCAGTGAGGGTGAATATTGTGAGAGGAGAATTGGAAGAATGCGCCAATATGAGAATTAGAGACATAGATCATATTAATATAAGTCCACATAGCTAGGAAACAATGCTAAACACTGAAAAAGGCCATTTATAAGATAGTTCCCCTTTAACTACATTGCAAAAGTAGTATACTTTTCAAAAAAAGTGCTTCATTTATGTGCCACATCTGCAACATCTCCTGCAAAAAGTGCTTCATTTATGACTGTGCAACAACTGCAACATCTCCTGTGCATCTGAACATTCTAACATCAACACTTGAACAAAAAAACACATTTATAGTGCAGCTGAGCTTATGAAAAAGTGCTTAATTTCTGTGCAACAACAGCAAATCACAGCATCTTATTAGCACTTATTGTCGACTCTTAACTCTCAAACATCAGGGGGGTGGGGGGCAGACAGGCCTAGCCTACATACACACATCTAATGAGAGCGATAGCACTTCTTTGACTGGGCAATGGCAGAGAAAGAGGGTTCATAGGAAGTGAGGGCTACCCGCAAACAGTGATGCAAATGCTCATTTGTCAAGGAGGCATGGTTGCTTGTTTTAATGGCATTCATGTGAGAGAAACTGGATTCACAGGTGTATGTTGAGCCAAACATTGTTAGCACAGATATTGCCAGCGTTTTTATTTTGGGGAATGTCTTGACATGAATACACTTTATCCAAAATGTTGTGGTGGATTCATTCTCAAGTGCCTGCTTCAGAGCAGATGATGCTTGCATGTCAATTATTTCAAGTTGCAGGAGACCTTCATCAATGTGAAGTGATGCAAGGAACTCTTGTCCTTTTGTGGAAATAGCAGCTACATTGGCAAATGGGTTGCTCACAAAATGCATCAATTCTCTGGACATGTCAAATTCATCAAATCGACTTGCAAAGTTTTCCCTCAATTTATCAATGAAATCTGTCATTAATTGAGTGACTTTTCGCTCAATTGTGCGTGTTAACGTTGACATGAAAAGAAAAAAGTAAATTTTTTTTTTTTTTTTTTTTTTATATATATATATATATTTTTTTATTATCATGTAATCTTTGGCGGGCCGGTCAGAATCATCCCGCGGGCCGGGCCGCCAGTTGAATAGCCCTGCACTACACGACCAAGGTACCCATGTACATGTCAAAATACTTCCCAAAGGTCAGTGAATACCACGATCACAACACCAGAGGGAGCTCCACAAATCATGTTAAACCCAGATTCGGCTCAAACAAGGGACTAAACACGTTTAGCAATTATGCCACACCAAAGCTGTAAAGGAATGTGAATCACTACCCACTTTCAAAAACACTCTCAAAGAACACCTACGGGAGACTGCAATTCGAAACTGGCCCCTACAAAAGTCCTAACAGTTGTACAGTAAATTACCAAGTATGGCTTTGTCAGTATTCCAATGTACAGTGTACAGTGTCCCCCACCCACCCCCTACCCCCCCCCCCCCCCCCCCCACCTCCAACCAATGCACAGTTCCCCCCCCCCCCCCCCCCCCCCCCCCACCCAACCCCACCCCACCTACCCAACCTCCTCCAATGTACAGTTTCTACGTCAAATGTATACACTCTTTTCTGGACACTTTTTGTATCACAAACAGTACTGTATTTGCAAATCTGGTATGTCATAAATGTACAGCTGTAGCAGTAGGCCTACTGTCTGTCTGTATGTCGTGTGTGTCATATATGTTATGATGAATTGAAAATGGGGGACCCTGATGTAAACAAGACGAAAGTCTTTCTCTGGTCTGCATCCCCTTAACAATTGTATGTATTGAGCTGTTGAGTTGGTTAAGGTTAGAGTTTGGAATCAGGGCAGGCGTTCTATCGCCATGCTCTAAGACAAACTCTAACCTTAACCAACTTTGAAAGAGCGCCTAAGCTTAACCGTCCAAAAACTTGCCGTCCCACGATTGGCGCACATGTCACATGACCAGAAACGTGCATGGCCAATCAGAGCGCAAAACGATAGGTTATGAATATAACCGTAGTTCTATGAATACTAGTGACGCTCAGCGTCATCTGCACTAACCTCACTTTGTGCATTTGCACTGAATAAAAATTCACAATGTACCTTTACATACCAACATTCGTCTGGCCACACCCCTATCCGCTACCTTCATAAGCAGGTGTGTGGCCCCACACTTGCCTCCTTCCCAATCTTTCACCACAAGGCGAGATCAAAGGCCGCAGTGGCGTCCAGACGCTGAGCGTCACTAGTATTCATAGAACTACGGTTATATTCATAACCTATCGTTCTATATCATACTAGCTTCCGCTCAGCGTCATCTGCACAACGGGAGCTGAGCGGGAGCTTGAAGCTCGACGAATGTATCCCACTGAGGCCCCCCACAACCATCAGAACCAGGGAGGATCGAGCCCCCCGACCCTCCCTAATGGAGGATACCCTCCCTATTGGAGGACAGGAGGGAGACGGATCCGACCGTGCAAAGAGAAACTCGAGCAACTCAACGCACAGGGTGAGCAGACCGTGGCTTGACCCCACGACTACGCACAACCCGCATGCCACCAGGGAACGAACGGAAGGAACAAACCTCGTTACCGCCCCCAAAATCACGGGGTCAAGAGCAAATGTAACCCCGTGGCAAGGCCGTAGCAGCGGAGCGCGAAGGAAGACCCAGACCCACTGAAGGGACTGGATCCCCCGGAAAAAGGGGGCCCGGAGAGGTCAACGACGCCACAGCATCAAGACCTCACCAGGCGGTCACTAGTGACACCGCCCCCCACATCGCCAGCATATTCGGACAGGGCCCCTCCAAGAGCGGGCCCTTCCCCCCACTAGCACGCCGCCTGGCACACTGACCCTGGCACACTCAGGCAGTCAGCATGGCTGTAACTCGAATCACTCAAGAGGCCACACTACAGCGGGAGCAGGCAGCGCACCGGGGAGACGACCACCAGAAGGGGTCGATCCCTCAATCCAGGCAGCAGGCATTTGACCCGAGCCTGGAGCACTGTGGACGAGACAGGCGCCAAAGGGGTCAACTGAAAACAGCACCCGCGGCGGAAGGGGCGTATGCTGGCATTGTTGCGCACCATGACAAAGCCTCCACCAAAAAAACCCGACCCAGAGGGGCCGAGGCAGAGAAGGCTGACACGATTGGCAGACGTCATGAACGTGCAGGGGCACACTCAACCGGGTAACCCGGGGGTTGACTCCGCTCCAACACACCAGGGAATCAACCACCCTCTTGGTGCCACATGCGGTGGTTGTTCCTATAACCCCTCAAGAAAAAAACTCCAAAACACACCTGCGGGTATACACTGGCTATACCGCAGTACAAGTGTTTCAGTTTTCAAAAAGGGGTTATTCCAGGCCTACGGGTCGATGAAACACAACTTCGGACCGGGCCCGGCGGCCCGGGAAGCACACAGGGATGCCAGAGGAGGTCCATAAGACCACCCCAACAGCCCCCTCTTCGCCATGCGTAAGAGAGGAGCGAAAATAATGGAAAACCAGCCCCTTTATGATAACGCAGGGTACAACCTGTACCCAACAAAGGGTCTCCATAACGCCCAACCCTATGACACGCGGGCCGACCCGGCATTTTCCCCCCCCGAAAAAAGCACAAGTCCCTCAGGGTACCAGAACAGAAGATATGCGTCTCCGGCGGACAACGGGTTAACTGACCTGGACCAGCGTGACCAGACTCAGTGATGCGGCTGAGGGTAATTTTTTTTTTCATTTTCACATCCCGCCACCCTCACCACAGGGAGGAGACGGGAATCCTCAGAGAGACTTCCCACGTGAGCCATAAATTGAAAAGTCACGGTAACATTGAGCCATGTGACCAACAGACTTAAGTTACACGTATATCGAGCGTAGCAGAACACTAAGTTCCTACGCTCTGCCCCGACAACTTGACAATGACAGACCCACACACGGGTCTGAAAAAACTCACGGAAGCCGTCGTCCAATAGAAACATGCCCAGTGACGTATTCTATGACGGGGGGAAACCCATGACTCAACTGCCCGTGATAGGTGCGGAGTCAGGGAAACCCTCCCCCCCCCCCCCGTGCCAAGCTGCTAACAGCTTGGCCTGACCGAATGAAAAGAGAGTAAAAAAAACAACCAATCAGAAGAGGGAAGGAGGGGTTTATCCGGTACCCCCTCGCAAGCCCAACCCTCGAATACGACAACAACAATAGCCATATGATACCTTAAGTAGCCAGTATGCTAATGAACAGCGCAAAGCTAATTCAATGCACGCTAGCCACAGACAAGTCTGTGAACAGGGTTTATAACAAGGCCAAAGTTATATATGTGTGAACCCGACACCCGTGTTTATGTTGCAAGACACAGAAAATCTGATAGAGAGAGAGCGGCCTGAACCGCGGTACCTTTACACACACGAGCATTACTGCAGACCAACACAACAGTGTTGCGGCTCAATATCACTGTTTAAGCAACAGAGCACACAACTAACCTCTACCTTTATGTGAAGAACCTAATCTTCAGGTCGAGGCAGAAAAAACCCTTTTCAACCGAGTGTAAGCTGCAGGCTTTGCTTAAGCTCTATAACATGAAATGTAGCGACCAACAAGACTATAAGTCTAGCCCTTCTATCAAACCCACACTAGCGAAAGGTTCACACATCGTATACCCATCATATGTAGTGAATAAACACACAGTTTGTAACAAAAAATAGTCCCTCCCAGGAGGGATCCTTTATTTTAACAAAATCATACGATGGGCCGGGAAGGGAACATGGGGGACCACAGAGGGAAAAAGTCATTTTAGCGACGCCTGCCACGAGCCGCTCGGGACTTGCCACCCCAGGGAGCCCCGGAGGGATGGTAAAGGACTGGAGGCTGGTCACGACGATCCCTACCGTCACCTCCGAGCATGGATGGGCCGGCTGCAGTGGCCGAGGCGCCCTCTCTCCTCCTGGCCTTCTTCACTGAAGGGCCAGCAGTGGCGGTGGTAGCAGCGGCGGCTACGGCGGCGGAACCTCGACGACGAGCCTTCCGTCTGACTCCACCGGCGACATCGGGCGGTGGGAAATGAGGCTGGAGCACGGAACGCTCCTCCTGCATTTCCCTGCAGGTTGAGGTCATCAGCTGCAACGCCGACCCGAAGAGCCCAGCATCGGAGAGGGGTGCCGTCAGTAGTAGAAACCTCTTCTTCTCTGGCACACGCGCCTGCTCCAGCCAAAGGTGGCGCTGAGCTAGAGTGGCCAGGGCGCGTACTTTCCCAGCGGCCCGTGATGTGGGAGACCACCTGTCCCTGACGGACGTAGGCCTCCATCGAGGGGAAAAATGGGCAGACAATGCCCGTCTCTCTCACAGGACGACGTTGCCATAGATGACCTATGAGATCATCAGGGACAGGAACAGGCAGTGGCTGCGGCAGCGGCACGCCGTTTGCGACTGCCGCCGCCGCCATGAGCTCGGGGAACAAAGCACGCAGTTCCCCCAGCATACTTTCCCCCACCGAGCTTGCGTCCCTCACATGCAGCAGACTACTGGTTACAGAGCCACATTCTGATGTGGCTGATAGCAAGGCATCCCGCCGCTGAGTCGGAGGTTCTAACCCAATATCAGCGTACGAGGGACCCCAAGGAGACCTATCACCCCACGCCAGTGTAACCTGTCTCCACCGGGGCGTCAAATAAGAACCCGTCTGCCTCTACCATGTATTCCTCTGTTTCCATCGGCCATGGAGAATCAGACGCATCCTCATCCGGCTCCAGCAACTCCCCAAAACCAGGCCGTTTGCGTCTACAAGCCACCATCTTATGACGGGAGCGAGCAGACGCAAAAAGTTTGCGTCTCAAATCCTCCGCCACCAGAGGGGCCGGCCGCCCAACAGCGGACGACTCTCCGGCGGCAAAGGAACCAGAGCAGGAACCATGCCATCTCACAGGAGATGGCGCTGGTGCACCAGCTCCTTGGAGAGGCAAACTACCTATCGGACGCCTACCGGGCGCGGATGCCGACCACGACAGTGGCCTCAACCCCGCTCCAAGACGCACGACAGAGGAGGAAATGGAGAACCGCTGGTGAAAGGTAACGTTGCTAGCGCGACCCTCCGAGGTAAACATTATGACTTAGCTTTTTTCTTTGTAAAAGTATGAGAGAAAGAAAAAAGCAAGAAAAAAATTAAACACGTAACTCAACTTTCTTCAGCTTAACAACCTCGTCAAGTGATTTGTAAACAGGCACTTCCTTGTGGTGAAAGTGAAGAAGGAGGTGAGTGTGGGGCCACACACCTGCTTATGAAGGTAGCAGATAGGGGTGTGGCCAGACGAATGTTGGTATGTAAAGGTACATTGTGAATTTTTATTCAGTGCAAATGCACAAAGTGAGGTTAGTGCAGATGACGCTGAGCGGAAGCTAGTATGATATAGAACGGGAACGTGGAAGGATAAGCCACTTGCTTAAAGTACAGAAGCTGCCCGCGTGCCACGTGCACGCACGCGCACAGAACAGATTATTATTATGCAGAATAAATAGTAGGAAACATGTTTGTATAGGAAATTACTAGTTTTAGTTTAGTTTTTGTAAATATTGCCTTGAAATAGAGAAGCTGAAAAAGGTAGCAGGATGTAGCCTTCAATATATAAAGAAATTATATTGTCAACAGATATAGTTGAAAAACAAACAATGTTTTAAATGTAATTGTAGTTACAATTTCTTTAATTGAATGAACTTAAACTAGAAAAGTAAATACAAACTAAAATAACAATGTAACTTAGTTTACAGAAGGACAGTTTCCTTCTGAAGCACAACTTAATGCCTCATCCTTGATCCTTCCAGTCGGGACCATTGTCAGTCACATAGTGAGAGGTTCCACAGCTCAAGCAAACCCCCACCAATTGGTACAGGCTTGTATTTTGGTTTGGCTCTTCTCGTTCTTTGTTATGCTATCGGTATCCTATTATTATGCAAAGTCTAGGTAATAGATAAGTGCCGGCCGCCGGGTACTTGGCGCACGGCGGCACGGCGCGACAAGTCCAGTGACAATTGTGAACGCATTTTTGTGTGCGCGCGCGTGCACATCCGTGCGCGACTGCGCGTACACATCCGTGCGCAATTGCACGTACTTCTGCTCAGCGAACTACTAGGACGGCGTGGTCAGGCATGCTTTCTTCATGGGATGGGGTTGCATTCCGTGCAACCCCAGATAAGTACTCGCTATTTGCATATCAATAGCGCCGGTCGTCAGGTGTGTTAAATACGTTCTCAGATCAAGGACGCGAGAAGTGGGGGTGCGACGGGTGCTCCAGCACCCCCTGCTGGCGGGGAGGGTAACTGCAACTGCAAGGTGGTTTTGGCCTTTATTCCATTGGAATACCGACGCTACTCAATGTCATAGAGCGGAACGGCACTGCAGATTTACCCTATTCTTGGAATTCATTGCCAGATCCATAGGGGCGCTGTCTCGATAATGCAGTGTTATTAAAACAGCGTGTAGCCGACTCATGAACCGGTTGGGATTCGAATAGACGCGGCCTGGAAGCGTCAACGCGGAACTGGAAATCCGTTGGTAAAATAAATAGCGGCCTGGTATAGTTTTTGTTTTGGGACAATTCGCAGTAAAGGAATATATCTGTCAGCGATGTTGTATGCGGGAACGAATTGCAGAGAGGGAGGACTGACTGAAGTGGAGAGTGTGTTTACTTGTGTCTCAGAAAAGAAATGTCTCATCTGATTTCTTTAATAATAATAACCTGGACTTGCTGCAGCATATGCATCCGGATATTCTGGACTCACTGGACATTCATGTTGTCATGAAGGAGTTTATTTCCACCACTCCTGAACGCAAGACCACCTTCTGTGTTTTACCGTCTTCGGAATAGGTAATGTGTGTTATTATCGCTCCTGCAGCGATTGTTGTTGCGACAGTGACACACACACACACACACACACACACAGATCCTGTGCGGTGTGCGAAACGAAAGTCCAAACGATAGTTGTTGCCGCTTGCGTCTATCGACAATAAATCTTCGTCTGATTAGAGAAAAAACTGCTGCATTTCGTGTGTGAACTGTTCACATGTTGGTGTTCAAGTTTGTCTTGAAATTGTAAAATATTGATCTTTCAAATGAATGGAAAATCACGAATGATGCGCTTCGCGCATGCATTTAATATGACGTTATTATTATTATTTATCCGACTCCAACCACACCCCCAAGTATAAATTACTTCTCGCATGCCTGTCTCAGATACATTCACACACCTAACTTGTTGTGAATGACATGTGTTACATTCCATTCGTAGAGGCAATTAGGCACTGTCTTTAGTCTGTGCTCAAGCGAGGGGACATGAAATGAGCATTTGCGGGAGCGCGCGTGCACGTGGCGCCATTAGGTGCGTGCAACCCCAGATGATTTCAATAACGCACCACTGGGCGTGGTACCCCGTCCACCCACCACTGCATCCCTGACCAGCCCTGATTCCAAACTCTAAGCATAACCAACTTCGAAAGGGGGCCGCCGCCTAAGCATAACCAGTTCGAAACAAGGCGGACATTAATACAATTTTCAATCAATCAATCAATCAATCAATCAATCAATCCAATAACACACGCTCACTTAAAACAGCGCACCTCCGAGCTGCTTCTATAGAAAGTAGGTTCGTGGCTGCCACAGGCTTGCCCAGTGAGAGGATTCTCCGGCGCCGCAGCTGGACCCTACTCAAGAGGTGCCGTCGTCATGACGTCGGGCAGTGGTTGACAACATAAGGCCCAGGGACCCCCCCAGGAGTGACTGTTCTGATCAATAAGTATCACTCTCTCTTTCTCTCTCTGTCCCCAACTGAAGGATAGGTTTCAAAACTAGATGAAAGTCTTTCTCTGGTCTGCATCCCCTTAACAATTGTATGTATTGAGCTGTACTGTACTGTACCCATTCTGCAATCTGTTAATAAAGTTTTCAATCAATCAATCAATCAATCAATCAATCAATCAATCAATCATGTCTTGCCACTGGTTTGATTCTTCTAGCATATCATATACTGTATCCAATATGATATGCATTTCGTAGGATTGCATGTAATATATATACCTGCATTTAATCCTTTGTATACCTAATACACCTGCACACAGCAGATGATGTACTCCCTGCGGCAGCTGAATAAATTCAACCTGCCAAAGATGATGATGGTGCACTTTTACACAGCCATCATTGAGTCCATCCTCACCTCCTCCATCACAGTATGGTACGCTGCAGCCACGGCCAAGGACAAAGGCAGGCTGCAGCGTGTCATCCACTCTGCTGAGAAGGTGATCGGCTGCAATCTGCCATCTCTCCAGGACCTGTACGCCTCCAGAACCCTGAAGCGTGCAGGTAAGATTGTGGCCGACACTTATACACCCCGGTCACAACCTGTTTGAGACACTCCCCTCTGGCAGGAGGCTGCGGTCCATCAGGGCCAAAACCTCACGCCACAAGAACAGTTTCTTCCCCTCTGCAGTGAGCCTCAATGCCTCATCAACAAGGCTCGGGACCCTCACTGACACCCCCCCCACTGTGTTAGATTAACACACCCCTACTGGACTATATAGTTGCCCACTGTATTGTTACTTCATTCTAATTAGTGTATATAATTGACCACATCTGCCCAGTTGTACAGCCCTGGTGTTATGGTTTGTAACCAACCCCAATCGCACAACACAAGACAGGTATGAGAGTAAGCCAAAACAGGGCATTTATTCAATACAAACAAAAAGCGGCACTGTCCCATTAAGGGAGAACACAAAAACACAGGAACAAAGAAATAGGGAAAAATGTGGCACTGTGCCTTTAAGAGGCGAGCAGGCTAAGGGGAAAGGCTAAGGGACAGGGCCAGGGCAAAAGGTCAGGGCAGGAACAGGGGCAATGGAGAGGGGGAACAGGGACAGAGGCCCGGGGAGGCGGGCTGGGGACAGGGACAGAGAAACAGGGTTAAGGCCTTGGACAGGGCGAGGGCCAGAGCTGCTTACAGGGATGGCAGGGTTCCGACGGCGGAGGCCTGGCAAGGAGATCCTCCTTGGAAGCGATGCGCGCCGGCTTGGGCGTCTGGAGTAGGAGCGCGCCGGCTTGAAGAGACGCATCCTCCCGTGGTATAGGAAGCGATGCGCGCCGGCTTGAGGTCTGGAGTGGGAGCGCGCCGGCTTGGGCGTCTGGAGTAGGAGCGCGCCGGCTTGAAGAGACGCATCCTCCCGTGGTATAGGAAGCGATGCGCGCTGGCTTGGCCGTCTGGAGTAGGAGCGCGCCGGCTTGGAGAGACGCATCCTCCCGTGGTATAGGAAGCGATGCGCGCCGGCTTGGGCGTCTGGAGTAGGAGCGCGCCGGCTTGAAGAGACGCATCCTCCCGTGGTATAGGAAGCGATGCGCGCCGGCTTGGGCGTCTGGAGTAGGAGCGCGCCGGCTTGAAGAGACGCATCCTCCCGTGGTATAGGAAGCGATGTGCGCCGGCTTGAGGTCTGGAGTGGGACACTGGAAAACCTCCCGTAGGGAATTAGAGAGCGCAGACGGTGTCCCACTCCAGGCAAACGGCGACAGGTGGTGATGGCTGGCACCTCGTCTCACGCCGGAGACGCGGCAGGTGATGGTAACATCCAGGACTCCATGAACACTGAACACAGAAAAGGATAAAGAGTCCAGAACAAAGAACCAGCATACAGAACGACCCGACGAGGACTGGAGGGGAAGTCCAGGTATTTAAAGCCCTCTGGGGCGCTAATCATAACTTATCACAGCTGTGAAAGGTAGTCCAAGGGTGGGGGCTGGTGAAGAGCAGAGGAGAGTAAAACATCGCGAGGGTGGGGGCTGGTGAGGTGAGGAGACAGGGAATTAAAGGTCCAGGGAACAGGCGAACCTCACAGTACCCCCCCCTCCACGGGAGCCACCGGGCGACCCAAAAATACAGACAGCGGGGCAGGGGACATGACAAAGCAACAACAAAAAAAAACTGGGCCATGCTAGCAGGGGAAGCTACACCTAAAGTGGGGCTAGCAGAGGGACACGGTAGCTGCCAGGGCACTGCTAGCTACAGGGCCTATGCTAGCTGTACTGCTACATTAACAAAGAGGCTGCGCTAGCTGCCGGAGCTAGGCTAACAGACAGGGCTGGACCAGCAAGAGAGAACAAGCTAGCTGGAAGGACAGTCCTAGCTGTGGGGAAACTGACCTTGCTAGCTGAAGGGGCAGTCCTAGCAGTGGGGAAACTGACCTTGCTAGCTGAAGGGGCAGTCCTAGCAGTGGGGAAACTGACCTTGCTAGCTGAAGGGGCAGTCCTAGCAGTGGGGAAAACTGACCTTGCTAGCTGAAGGGGCAGTCCTAGCAGTGGGGAAACTGACCTTGCTAGCTGAAGGGGCAGTCCTAGCAGTGGGGAAACTGACCTTGCTAGCTGAAGGGGCAGTCCTAGCAGTGGGGAAAACTGACCTTGCTAGCTGAAGGGGCAGTCCTAGCAGTGGGGAAACTGACCTTGCTAGCTGAAGGGGCAGTCCTAGCAGTGGGAAAACTGACCTTGCTAGCTGAAGGGGCAGTCCTAGCAGCGGGGAAACTGACCTTGCTAGCTGAAGGGGCAGTCCTAGCAGTGGGGAAAACTGACCTTGCTAGCTGAAGGGGCAGTCCTAGCAGTGGGGAAACTGACCTTGCTAGCTGAAGGGGCAGTCCTAGCAGTGGGGAAAACTGACCTTGCTAGCTGAAGGGGCAGTCCTAGCAGTGGGGAAACTGACCTTGCTAGCTGAAGGGGCAGTCCTAGCAGTGGGGAAACTGACCGTGCTAGCTGAAGGGGCAGTCCTAGCAGTGGGGAAACTGACCTTGCTAGCTGAAGGGGCAGTCCTAGCAGTGGGGAAACTGACCTTGCTAGCTGAAGGGTCAGTCCTAGCAGTGGGGAAACTGACCTTGCTAGCTGAAGGGGCAGTCCTAGCAGTGGGGAAACTGACCTTGCTAGCTGAAGGGGCAGTCCTAGCAGCGGGGAAACTGACCTTGCTAGCTGAAGGGGCAGTCCTAGCAGTGGGGAAACTGACCTTGCTAGCTGAAGGGGCAGTCCTAGCAGCGGGGAAACTGACCATACTAGCTGAAGGGGCAGTCCTAGCAGTGGGGAAAACTGACCTTGCTAGCTGAAGGGGCAGTCCTAGCAGTGGGGAAACTGACCTTGCTAGCTGAAGGGGCAGTCCTAGCAGTGGGGAAACTGACCTTGCTAGCTGAAGGGGCAGTCCTAGCAGTGGGGAAACTGACCTTGCTAGCTGAAGGGGCAGTCCTAGCAGTGGGAAAACAGGGTAGCTAACAGGGGAGCTAACGAAGGCTAACAGGGGAGCTAACAGGGGAGACTAACGAGGCTAACAGGGGAGCTAACAGGGGAGACTAACGAGGCTACCAGGGGAGCTAACAGGCTAACAGGGGAGCTAACAGGAAAGCTAACAGGGGAGCTAACAAGAGAACTAACAGGGGAAACTAAAGGGAGCTAGAGGGAGCTAGAGTGGGTTAGAGGGAACTAAAAAGGGCAAACTCACATACACTGTCTGTGCTGGCTGGGGTCGTCGACGGGTCGGGTCGTACTGTTATGGTTTGTAACCGACCCCAATCGCACAACACAAGACAGGTATGAGAGTAAGCCAAAACAGGGCATTTATTCAATACAAACAAAAAGCGGCACTGTCCCATTAAGGGAGAACACAAAAACACAGGAACAAAGAAATAGGGAAAATGTGGCACTGTGCCTTTAAGAGGTGAGCAGGCTAAGGGGAAAGGCTAAGGGACAGGGCCAGGGCAAAAGGTCAGGGCAGGAACAGGGGCAATGGAGAGGGGGAACAGGGACAGAGGCCCGGGGAGGCGGGCTGGGGACAGGGACAGAGAAACAGGGTTAAGGCCTTGGACAGGGCGAGGGCCAGAGCTGCTTACAGGGATGGCAGGGTTCCGACGGCGGAGGCCTGGCAAGGAGATCCTCCTTGGAAGCGATGCGCGCCGGCTTGGGCGTCTGGAGTAGGAGCGCGCCGGCTTGAAGAGACGCATCCTCCCGTGGTATAGGAAGCGATGCGCGCCGGCTTGGCCGTCTGGAGTAGGAGCGCGCCGGCTTGGAGAGACGCATCCTCCCGTGGTATAGGAAGCGATGCGCGCCGGCTTGGGCGTCTGGAGTAGGAGCGTGCCGGCTTGAAGAGACGCATCCTCCCGTGGTATAGGAAGCGATGCGCGCCGGCTTGGGCGTCTGGAGTAGGAGCGCGCCGGCTTGAAGAGACGCATCCTCCCGTGGTATAGGAAGCGATGCGCGCCGGCTTGAGGTCTGGAGTGGGACACTGGAAAACCTCCTGTAGGGAATTAGAGAGCGCAGACGGTGTCCCACTCCAGGCAAACGGCGACAGGTGGTGATGGCTGGCACCTCGTCTCACGCCGGAGACGCGGCAGGTGATGGTAACGTCCAGGACTCCATGAACACTGAACACAGAAAAGGATAAAGAGTCCAGAACAAAGAACCAGCATACAGAACGACCCGACGAGGACTGGAGGGGAAGTCCAGGTATTTAAAGCCCTCTGTCCTAGCAGTGGGGAAAACTGACCTTGCTAGCTGAAGGGGCAGTCCTAGCAGTGGGGAAACTGACCTTGCTAGCTGAAGGGGCAGTCCTAGCAGTGGGGAAAACTGACCTTGCTAGCTGAAGGGGCAGTCCTAGCAGTGGGGAAACTGACCTTGCTAGCTGAAGGGGCAGTCCTAGCAGTGGGGAAACTGACCGTGCTAGCTGAAGGGGCAGTCCTAGCAGTGGGGAAACTGACCTTGCTAGCTGAAGGGGCAGTCCTAGCAGTGGGGAAACTGACCTTGCTAGCTGAAGGGTCAGTCCTAGCAGTGGGGAAACTGACCTTGCTAGCTGAAGGGGCAGTCCTAGCAGTGGGGAAACTGACCTTGCTAGCTGAAGGGGCAGTCCTAGCAGCGGGGAAACTGACCTTGCTAGCTGAAGGGGCAGTCCTAGCAGTGGGGAAACTGACCTTGCTAGCTGAAGGGGCAGTCCTAGCAGCGGGGAAACTGACCATACTAGCTGAAGGGGCAGTCCTAGCAGTGGGGAAAACTGACCTTGCTAGCTGAAGGGGCAGTCCTAGCAGTGGGGAAACTGACCTTGCTAGCTGAAGGGGCAGTCCTAGCAGTGGGGAAACTGACCTTGCTAGCTGAAGGGGCAGTCCTAGCAGTGGGGAAACTGACCTTGCTAGCTGAAGGGGCAGTCCTAGCAGTGGGAAAACAGGGTAGCTAACAGGGGAGCTAACGAAGGCTAACAGGGGAGCTAACAGGGGAGACTAACGAGGCTAACAGGGGAGCTAACAGGGGAGACTAACGAGGCTACCAGGGGAGCTAACAGGCTAACAGGGGAGCTAACAGGAAAGCTAACAGGGGAGCTAACAAGAGAACTAACAGGGGAAACTAAAGGGAGCTAGAGGGAGCTAGAGTGGGTTAGAGGGAACTAAAAAGGGCAAACTCACATACACTGTCTGTGCTGGCTGGGGTCGTCGACGGGTCGGGTCGTACTGTTATGGTTTGTAACCGACCCCAATCGCACAACACAAGACAGGTATGAGAGTAAGCCAAAACAGGGCATTTATTCAATACAAACAAAAAGCGGCACTGTCCCATTAAGGGAGAACACAAAAACACAGGAACAAAGAAATAGGGAAAATGTGGCACTGTGCCTTTAAGAGGTGAGCAGGCTAAGGGGAAAGGCTAAGGGACAGGGCCAGGGCAAAAGGTCAGGGCAGGAACAGGGGCAATGGAGAGGGGGAACAGGGACAGAGGCCCGGGGAGGCGGGCTGGGGACAGGGACAGAGAAACAGGGTTAAGGCCTTGGACAGGGCGAGGGCCAGAGCTGCTTACAGGGATGGCAGGGTTCCGACGGCGGAGGCCTGGCAAGGAGATCCTCCTTGGAAGCGATGCGCGCCGGCTTGGGCGTCTGGAGTAGGAGCGCGCCGGCTTGAAGAGACGCATCCTCCCGTGGTATAGGAAGCGATGCGCGCCGGCTTGGCCGTCTGGAGTAGGAGCGCGCCGGCTTGGAGAGACGCATCCTCCCGTGGTATAGGAAGCGATGCGCGCCGGCTTGGGCGTCTGGAGTAGGAGCGTGCCGGCTTGAAGAGACGCATCCTCCCGTGGTATAGGAAGCGATGCGCGCCGGCTTGGGCGTCTGGAGTAGGAGCGCGCCGGCTTGAAGAGACGCATCCTCCCGTGGTATAGGAAGCGATGCGCGCCGGCTTGAGGTCTGGAGTGGGACACTGGAAAACCTCCTGTAGGGAATTAGAGAGCGCAGACGGTGTCCCACTCCAGGCAAACGGCGACAGGTGGTGATGGCTGGCACCTCGTCTCACGCCGGAGACGCGGCAGGTGATGGTAACGTCCAGGACTCCATGAACACTGAACACAGAAAAGGATAAAGAGTCCAGAACAAAGAACCAGCATACAGAACGACCCGACGAGGACTGGAGGGGAAGTCCAGGTATTTAAAGCCCTCTGGGGCGCTAATCATAACTTATCACAGCTGTGAAAGGTAGTCCAAGGGTGGGGGCTGGTGAAGAGCAGAGGAGAGTAAAACATCGCGAGGGTGGGGGCTGGTGAGGTGAGGAGACAGGGAATTAAAGGTCCAGGGAACAGGCGAACCTCACACCTGGCCTATTCCTATTCCTATTTTATTTTTACTTAGAATTGTACTATATTCTATTGTGCTATATTTAATTTAGTTTATATCCCATATAATTTTATTAAACCTCTTATTTACAGTTGTACAGCCCTGGCCTATATTTTATTTAATAATTATATTATTCTATTGTGCTTAACTTAGGTCATATTTAATTTTACTCCACCTCTTTGTTGTATTATCTGTCCGCTAATGTCGCACCGATAACGTCCAAAGCAAATTCCTTGTATGTGAAAACTACTTGGCAATAAAGACCTTTCTGATTTCTGATTACTGATTCTGATATACCCTATATAACTCTGTTAGATAGCATGTACATTAATGCTGTATATACTGTATACATACAGTATATTTATATTTACCATACATATATTTATCCACATCTGTCTGTGTATACCTGCATATAATCCTTTGTACATAGCTGTAGATATATATCATCTATATCTGTACATATTCCTTACCTACTCTTACTAGTCATACTGCTGGCCAGTATGACTTACTACCATAGTGTCTTTATACATTTATCACTGTACATGATAATACTATAACACTGTACATACATCTGATTAGCAGTCTATATCAAGCAGGAGTGGGTCCAGTTGTGGGGAGTTAGGCGATCAGCTGTTCCACATTCAATCAACCATGCCATAAACAACTGGTCACTATACTCTTCCACTTTGTTTAATTTGTTTTTTGACAATGCTCTGTGTTGCTTTTTGTTTGGACGTTTATTCCCTTTAGTTTTTTTTGTTATGTTTACCCCAATTCCTAGATAAATAATAATATAACCATTTTGGAGTTTTACGCCATTCCTCGTCTCATCTCGTTCTGTGCCTGCACTTGGGTTCTGGCTCTTGTATATTCATTACAAGTAGTACTCTTTATATATTTTATATCCAGTTCAATCACCTGTACTTTGGATATTGTTATTGCACTTAATTTCATTGTACTGTACTTGTGCTTTATAATGACAATACATTTGAATTAAAAAATGTGTTCACTGGGATCAAATCATAAAGAAATCACGATACCGGGATATCGTGATACACAATTCTCTTGTCTAAATGGATAATAGGGGGGCGACAGTGGCTCAGGAGGCAGTCTTCTGGTAAACCAGAGGTTCCGGCTTCGATTCCCGCTCCTCCCGGCCAGTGTGTTGAAGTGTCCTTGACCAAGACCTGTTCCACACGATGTGGAAATCCGCATAAAATATATACCTATGTAAATGGAATATTGCTCCACTTCTACAAGGGCTATTTGCATATTCTTAGTATCTAGGTACATCTATGGACCTCAGGGAATGTATTCACAGTGTCAGAAATATTGTGTCTATTACTAGGCTTGCTTAAATTGTGATGAAACAAAGGAGAATATGAATTATGATTTTTCTTTGCATCTTTGACAGTGAATAACACCATGATAATAATGACCAAACTTAAAAAACTGCCACTGATCTTGTTCAGTACCCTCTTGAGATCATGTGTACACAAGATCTAAGGAAATTAATAAAGGGAAGATGATAAAACCGAAGGTTCTGTAGATACAGTACTGAATTCTCCCATCCGGACCAATGCAATTTGAAATATTATTATAGAATATAGAATAGATGCTTATACATTACCTTATTATAGCCAATTCGCACATTTATATATATATATATACATATATTATCTTTCAAATGCCCGAGTTCAATTTGGATTTAGTATCACCAGGCGTGCATAAGAACAGATAATGATATCTACTGTAATCTAGTGTACTTTTTTATTTTCCCCACAGTGCAACCGTTTTGAAACTAATTTCAGATCTAATTGTTCCTACATGATAACAATAGGGAAGAGAAACTAACTGTGTTTCAATATTTGTCAAAAACGTTACCTTTTGTGGCTTATTATCGCGAATCATAACAATTATTGATATGATTCATTCAGAACGCTGAACTTTGAACCCCCACAGTATGTGACAGGAAGTGTAGTTCGGAAAAATTCCAACGCTGGTCGACAGCTATGCATGTCCTCTACAAAATAGCCGCAAAAAGACTACAATTCCCATGGTTCAAAATTCCATTTCCGTTTCCGGCTTGGATAGACAATCGAAAATCGAAAACTTAAAACTATCTAATGGCACTTTTAACCTATTGCTAAACTAACGTATTGATGATAATATACATTCTACATGCTTTTGTGACATGTTAGTGATGTTAATACTTGAAAACGTTTGATTTAAAAATCGCTAAAAATATTCAACACTCTGAAAAATATTGATCTATGATCATAATGTCATTTTGGGGTCGGTACCGACCCTAAGGGGTGGAACAGGTTGCCCTAATTGCTCTCGATGTGCAAGTCGGCACCTTGCATGGTTGCCTCTGCCATCGGAGTGTGAATGTGTGAGTGAATGGGTAAAATGTGAGTAAGAAATTGTAAAGTGCTTTGGATAAAAGCGCTATAAATGCAGCCATTTACCATTTATATATAATAACAAAAACATATTAACACATTTCTCATATAATTCGATCTGTACTTACCCTGTGCAATAACAATACATTTTAATCGAATCTAATCTGAATGTTTTACAAATGGAGCGACTCCAGATTTCAACACTTCACAAAGTCAGAGAATAAAAAAAAGTGGTTCTGAATGTAGACATGAGTAGGCCTTGTCGTGTCCCAGGACACAGAATCAATACTGGTGAACACCCTTAACGCTAGAAATCCCATGTGTGATGTTACCTGGATGTAAAACATACGGCTGCTCCATAGACTATACGAAAAGATAATATAAGATAAGATAAGGTAAGGACAGGTAAGAGAAGAAAAGAAAAGAGAAGTGAAGAGAATAGAAGAGAAGATAATTGATTGATTGATTGAAAACCTTATTAACAGATTGCAGAATGGGTACAATACAGTACAGCTCAATACACACAATTGTTAAGGGGATGCAGACCAGAGAAAGACTTTCGTCTTGTTTACATCAGGGTCCCCCAAGAGAAGAGAAGAGAAGAGAAGAGAAGAGAAGAGAAGAGAAGAGAAGAGAAGAGAAGAGAAGAGAAGAGAAGAGAAGAGAAGAGAAGAGAAGAGAATCCTTTATTGATCCCCTTGAGGAAGTTCTGGTGTTTTTCCTCCTTACTTACTTATTGCTTGTGAACCCAACATATTGCATTCACATTAAGATTACTTAAGATAAACATGTTGATTCAACATATTTGTCATTACAGTAAACACAATTTAATTGTGTAATGTTAACATACTTTAATGATGTTCAACACTAACTCCAACTTGATTTCTTAATGTAAATCTAACTTGATTTGTTCAAAACACAACTTGATTTTTTAAAGTAAATCTAACTTGATTTGTTCGGGACCTTAAATGGGTGGCAGTTGTATGTTTTGTTTTAATTCTCTTTTAATTTAGTTGTTTAAGAACTCCTGGTACGTTAGTGTGATAGAAATGTGTGTGTATTTTGCGTGTATGTGTCTTGGTGTGATCAAAACGTGTGCGTATGTTGCATGTTACTGTATGCGTCTTGGTGTTATACAAATGTGTGTGTATGTTGTGTGTATGTGTCTTGGTGTGTTTGAAGTTCCGCAATGTAGTTTTGGGAACAAAAACATGACCTGTAGTATAATGTTTCAGTGGTTCTCTATAAAGTGGATATGCTCACTGTAGATTTAAAAGGCAAATACAAAATACTGTGAACTGTTACCACAAACAAATGAAAATAAGGGAAAAAAACTACTGTTGATACACATCTGGTGTAAGATTAAGTAATGGATGAAGAGAAATACAAAATACAACAAGTAACTTGAACTTACTTGAACAACAAGTAAACCCTGCATCGACAGCATAGGTAAATACTTCACCTACAAACATAATACTGTTCTGACAGCACACCAGTATTGGTGTAATGAAGAGATTTGCTGAAAAATTGAAAAACTTTAAGTGCGTATGTTTATAAAAAGCAATGAAATAAATTATGTAATAACAACAGACGGCGAGGTGGTGCAGGTTTGATTGAGACATTTTGATAGCAGGTGATCTTAAAGGAAAACTCCAACATTTTGGGAAATTTGCTTATTTAACATCTTCCCTGGAGTTAGACAAGAAGATATATACCTTTTTCGTCTCTCTGCATGCATTGGGCTTAGGGAACGCCTGGACCGTTAGCCTAGCTTAACTTCATCACTGGAAGTGGGGCAGACATCTAGCCTAGTTCACTACAGTCAGGAAATATCCTCCAAATACAATCAAAATACAACTCCCAAACGTTCCTGTAAACATGTTGTGACCTGTGTATTTACCACGTCTCCCAGTCACACAAGTCACACGAGTCTCCCAGTCACACAAGTCTCCAAGTCACACAAGTCACACGAGTCTCCAAGTCACACAAGTCTCCAAGTCACACAAGTCTCCCAGTCACACAAGTCTCCTAGTCACACAAGTCTCCCAGTCACACAAGTATCCAAGTCTCCAAGTCACACAAGTCTCCCAGTCACACAAGTCTCCCAGTCACACAAGTCTCCCAGTCACATGAGTCTCCCAGTCACAAAAGTATCCAAGTCACACAAGTCACACGAGTCTCCAAGTCACACAAGTCACACAAGTCTCCAAGTCACACAAGTCTCCAAGTCACACAAGTCTCCCAGTCACACTAGTCTCCAAGTCACACAAGTCACACAAGTCTCCAAGTCACACAAGTCTCCCAGTCACACGAGTCTCCAAGTCACACAAGTCTCCAAGTCACACAAGTCTCCCAGTCACACAAGTCTCCTAGTCACACAAGTCTTCAAGTCACACAAGTCACACGAGTCTCCCAGTCACACAAGTCTCCAAGTCACACAAGTCACACGAGTCTCCAAGTCACTCAAGTCACACAAGTCTCCAAGTCACACAAGTCTCCAAGTCACACAACTCACACAAGTCTCCAAGTCACACAAGTCTCCCAGTCACATGAGTCTCCAAGTCACACAAGTCACACAAGTCTCCAAGTCACACAAGTCTCCCAGTCACACGAGTCTCCAAGTCACACAAGTCACACAAGTCTCCAAGTCACACAAGTCTCCCAGTCACACAAGTCTCCTAGTCACACAAGTCTCCAAGTCACACAAGTCACACGAGTCTCCCAGTCACACAAGTCTCCAAGTCACACAAGTCACACGAGTCTCCAAGTCACTCAAGTCACACAAGTCTCCAAGTCACACAAGTCTCCAAGTCACACAAGTCTCCCAGTCACACGAGTCTCCAAGTCACACAAGTCACACGAGTCTCCCAGTCACACAAGTCTCCAAGTCACACAAGTCTCCAAGTCACACAAGTCACACAAGTCTCCAAGTCACACAAGTCTCCCAGTCACACGAGTCGCCCAGTCACACATGTCTCCAAGTCACACAAGTCACACAAGTCTCCAAGTCACACAAGTCTCCAAGTCACACAAGTCTCCCAGTCACACGAGTCTCCAAGTCACACAAGTCACACGAGTCTCCGAGTCACACAAGTCACACAAGTCTCCAAGTCACACAAGTCTCCCAGTCACACAAGTGACTTGGAGACTTGTGTGACTGGGAGACTCGTGTGACTTGTGTGACTGGGAGATGTGGTAAATACACAGGTCACAACATGTTTACAGGAACATTTGGGAGTTGTATTTGGAGTATATTTCCTGACTGTAGTGAACTAGGCTATGTCTGCCCCACTTCCAGTGATGAAGCTAAGCTAGGCTAACGGTCCAGGCGTTCCCTAAGCCCAATGCATGCAGAGAGACGAAAAAGGTATGTATCTTCTTGTCCAACTCCAGGGAAGATGTTGGAGTTTTCCTTTAAGATGCCTCGGCGGCGCATAGAACAAGTGGGCCCAATGTCTATCACTGTCTGTCTGTCTCTGTTTGTTTCTCTCCGTCGGTCAACACGTTTTTAGCTAATTAACATTTTCAACATGCTTTCACTGAAAGAGCCTGTTTTTTAGAGCGAGTGCCTTGTTTGAAAGTTTACCTCCATCCAGTTCCATGAAAATCTTTTGGACTACCTCAAAGGTGTAGCGGAGCTGCGAAGGGTAGCTGAGGTTTAAGGCATACATCAGTCCGAACAGCATTGCAACAGCTAATGCGCCATTATCCAGACCTTCCAATATCTTGGTGCCTTCGAGGATAATTCCTATGTTCTCTGGTTCGTCACTTGAAGCATGATCTTTAAGAAAATAAATCCCCACAGTGGTGTCTTCGATGGCCTTGTTGATGACGTCTTCATCCATACCCTGTAGAAAACAGACAAAGGTTAAACAAGGGCTAACACCTTATATTGATTGAAAACCTTTATTTATCCCTGAGGGGAGATTCAGATGTTCATTACAGCATAACAGCAATTTAAAAACAGTAAAAACAGTTAATACATAACATACACTTATTAGTATGTGTTAAAAACAAGATGGAAAAAAAAGAGCTAAAATAGGGCTAAAATAGAGCTATAGGTGGTGAAAAGAAAAATAAACAAGTCCAATCATGATGTTAAATAATTAAATTAATTGGTTACAGTCCACAACCCAGCTCCTCCAGTCCACAGCAATTAGCCTGTCCTGGCCCTGCCTGGTTGTGGAGCCTGATTGCCACCGGCACAAAGGACTGCCCGAAGCGCTTTATGGTATGTCGGGGGGGGGGGGGGGGGGGGAGATAAGTCTGTGGCTAAATATGTCTCAGCCCTGACAAACAGACATACAGTGGCATCAATATAAACATAAAAGTGAAGATACTTTCTGTTACAATTAGTCATGGGTCAGACCTTACTCTGCATGGACTACAAGGCCAAATGAGAAAAGAAATAAGCACTGATTCATGTAGGCCTACATACCACATATTCTCGCACAAGGCTTTCTGGATCTTCACCCATGTAGATACACAGTCTCTTCAGGATACACTCTCGTCCAGCATCCACGTCATCACACTGAAAGGAACATTTCTTGATTAGTGTCTTAATTCAGCCATTGTGCTTTATTTTAAAGTCAACTACTGGTTCAAACTGTTATATGACTACATATTTATCTGAGAATATAACAGTAGGATTCCTACGATGGCACAAGCCTTGCTGTGAGTAGTGTTGCACGGTATACCAGTATTGAAAAAGTAACGCAGCACTAGAGGTTTGAAAGCGGTACTATACCTCATTTTAGAGGAAAGGTTCAAACTGAGACAAAAAGATGCAAATAGTGAAAGGAAAAAGATGAAAAATAAAGCACTCATGGCCTCCTGTACAATTTGATTGCCCTCTTTACCAATCATTTGTTGTAACTAAAAAATTAATTTCCATAGCCTTTCCTCAATAAAAAAAATCTTAATTCCTCCAAAACAGCCATAATTCAAAACTTTGTAGGTTTTCATGACAGTGGGACCAGTTAGCACTTACGTCAGCCATTTGTGCCATTTGTCTTTTGAGCTTTTCCCCTAGCTGTCCTCCCCTCTTTTGGAACAGCTTCGTCAGGTTGTCAGAGTGGAGATCAAGCTGAGACAGGAACTTGGACTGAAGTGGCATGGTGGTGATTCTCTTGAATTCAGCATTGATCTGAAGACAGGTAAAAAGCACAGGAATCAGAATAAAATGGTTAGAGGGTAGAAAGCCACTGTTATATATACAGCCGATCAGGAAGGGGGAGATATATATATATAAAATTATATTAGCAGTTTGACAATGGACCCAACACTTCCCTTGTAACGTTATCAACAGCAAATCCAAGATGAGATAAGCCATACCTCACTGACTTCAAAGAGAGCTGGCCACCTTGCCATGAAAGGCTCCACCATTGGTGCATCACAGACGACTTCAAGTCTTCTATGTGCGAAAGTCTTCTCCATCTTCAGTTTCACAACATCTCTGTTGTTCCTCTTCTTCACATCCAAGAGTAGATCTTTCTGCACTGCCTCCAGACTTTCCTCAGTTTCTGCTGATGGGTATGGTGGGCAGAAGTTAACCTCTGCTCTCTTGGCCTTTTTTACACCAAAGGCTGCACGCTTTCCTGTTGGTTTGTTTCTTAAAGAGTTCACCGTCACCTCTGGGCAGCCCAGTTGTCTCAGCTCTCTGCGGTAGTTACCCAATTTATATTTTAAACTCATCTTCCATGCGCCATATCCAGTGCTGGACCCCTTCTCAGTTAAACATGGATGTGCCTTGATAAGACTCTGGGCTGTTTGTTCCATCTCCTGACATAGACTTTATACAGAACAATTTCCTGCACTAAACCATCAAGGATGGCTGACTTCAACTTGGGATCAGGGGTAAGTACAGTGCCATTTTGACTATAAGCTAAATTTGCCTGCTCAAGTTTTATTTCAGCATCATAGGGGAACTTAGGCACGTGGAAAACAGCAGGCCAAGAGGACTGTGAGCTCCTAAACTCAATTGATGGCAGTACATCTGGATCCACAGATTCAGGCACTTGAGAAGAAGTAGGCCAAGAGGACGTGGTAGACTCACTCAATGACAGTATATCTGTATCCATAGATCCATCCGACGAGAGCAGAGAAGTATTTCCAGAGAAAGGACAGAGAGCTTGGGGGTTTAGGACTGGATAGAGAACAATGGGCCTTGACATATCCACAACTTTAAGAGTACCTTTGTCTTCTAGTTCTGAAATGGAGGTAAGGTTAAGCAAATCATTTCCAAACAAGGAGTCCTTAAATTGAAGTCTGAAGCTGCCCTGAAGTCCACACTGTTTCATCACTTCAATAAGAAGGCCATCAACGGATGCAGGGAATCCATGGGAGAGAGTCAATCTCTGAGAGCTGCCAGCCATCAGTCAAGATGATCTTAAGGATCACAGGAGTCGCCATCTTCAAAGTATTTTACTCTGTAGAGACACAAAAAAAGTTATTAGACATCAGACATCCATTCATTTCAGATTTCAAATTAAGTGGTAAAAGCCTACTTTTCAAGTATTGAGTACAGTAAGTTTTTGAATGGAAACCAGACCTCTCTCCACTAACGTGAGACTACCTTTTCCCCAATAACCCCCATTCCCCCCTGATAGCACACCTTTTATGACAGACAAACAGTGACAGACCATGACAGTATCAGACAGTGAGTGAGTGACAAACAGACAGAGATAGACCGTGACAGAGAGTGAGTGACAGAGAGTGAGTGACAGACAGACAGTGACGGTGACAGACAGTGACAGTGACAGACAGACCTTTTATTTCAATATGCCTTTTCAATGTCACCATGCGGGCTGATCCAATCTTGTAGTCAACCAGTGGATAAATATCCAGGAGTTCACAGAGTGCCACAAAAGTGAATGTTCTTGTGGGTGCTAGGCTGAGTTCGAAGGCTCTATAATGCTCTCTGTACCAACCACAAAGCTCTTGGACAATGTAGAATACACTCTCTTGTAAAATGCAGATTTGATCAATTTCACTAAATTCAGGCAATCCCCCTTCTGCTCTGTGGGCCACTATCATTCCCTTCCTATAGGTTATGCCATTGGTTGTCACACACTGTGCAAGTTGAACCTCAGTCGTGTCAGGGAACTTTTGCCTGATGACTTGTGCTATTTCCTCTTTGAGTAAGTCTACTGGTAGAGTGGATACAGCTGAGACCTCTAGCTTAGGCTTGCTCAGACATGGAGAGCTCAGATGGTAAGCGATCATCATCTGATGCTTTGAGGCTAAAGAGAGGGGCACATTCTTGAAGCAGCTTGTGTGTCTGATAACCTGTTTAAAAAAGCTATGCTTAGCCTCAAATCGCATTGTCCACTGTCCGACAAGTGGACCAAACAGCCTAATCATCTGGGGGTAGTGCTCCAGATAATGGTGTTTTGGTAGCAGCCTGATGGCAGGGAACAACTCCTGGTATCTCTGCCTGTGCTCTAGGATTTTAGTTTCTAAAAAAGCCAGCGAGTCATCACTATGTACAGGGGCAACTACAAGCTCAGTGATGTCCTTCAGATCCATAAGAACAAGCCATGCAGGCTCATCTTCAGGTACAAGTGAACCAACCAAAAAAGGTAAGAACCGGAGCAAACTCCAATTTTCATGAGCGTTAACCTCCCACTGTTTTTCGCTGGAGAAACTTTGTGACACTACATGAGGTTTGTTTGTCCTGTCGGCCCATTTGTAGGGAAACTTCAGAATGGCGCTGTTCAGATCAGCCAATGTAAAAAGCTTTCTGGATATAAGCACTCTTAAGCAATGAGCTAGCTCTGCAGGGATTATACCCTCCAAAAGGTCATGGGCAAGATCAGGTGGATAGCCAAAGATGACGTGAAAATGAGAGACATTATTTGTGAAGACGCATTCCCTTTTCACTCCACAACAAAATGTCCCTGTATCTTGGGCTTGTTTGACATGGGCCTGATGGAGCTCCTTGGTTCTCAGACTGAAAGCACCAGATGCAACAGAATGTTGCTGAATATCACTGCTCTTTCCTGTGCAAAATCTGCAGTAGTATTCCCCTGAAAAACTCTCCAAAAATCCAGCGACACTGTGTGCTCCTAGGTTGTCAGCCACTACACTGAATATTGTACCTTTAACTGACTCACCCAACAGTGGGACATAAACACCCAGCTCCTCCAAAGTTTTCAGATCTTGTAGAAGCGGTTCAAAGATTTTTGCATAACCATAGATTTTAACATCATTGGTTTTGCACAAAACTGACAAGTAGATAGATGTTAACGAGGAATGAGAACCCGGAGGCAAGTTAGCCAACACCCAATAAACAGCACAAAGCTTATGCTTCTTTCGCGAGGTGCCAAGGGGGTTACAGGTTTCAAAGTCATCCACATACAAATTTAGGATGATAGTTTTCTCCAGTGAGGAAACTATTACCCTTAAATAGGGAACCATCTCTTGAGGACTTGTACTGATAATATGTGCCTTCCTGTCTTTGATGGCACTCAACAACGTTATCAATGATATCCCTTCGACCCAACAGTTGCTGCAGGGACTTCAATAATGGGACATATTGGAAACTGCGCTTGTTTTTACGATTTAGAATGTATTCCACTGGCTCTACAACACTGAAGTTCTCCTTGTAATACTGCTTACGCAGATGTGCTGTACTTAGGGGGCCACCTTTTTGTATGGACATTTGCACAGGATTACCAGAATAAATTGCATTAACAGTTTCTCTAATTGTACATTCATCAACAGTGAGGTTTTTCTGATGAAAGATGTCACTCACAATGTCACAAGATAATGGAACAGGTGCAGAAGAAATCAAATGATGGAGTTCCCCTAAAAACACATCAAGAGCAGTGCTTGGTACATGGACCAAATGCTCCAACTTCAGCAAAGAAGCTGCAAATCCTTGCTCTATGACCTCCTGCAAGTCCTCAGTATGAGAATGACTACTTGAAGGAATGGCAGTATCTGACTGCTCTACACACTCCTGACTATTTGCCTCCAATTCATTCAGAGATGCTATCGTAGTTACAATCACTGCAGGTTTAAAATCAACCAATGTGTGATGGCAGTGTTTTCTGTTTTTGTGTGACTTAAATGTGCCAGAAATGTTTGTTTTAAAGTCACAGCTTAAAAACATACAATCAACTGTCTCACTTCTTTTGAGATGTGCATTTATATGACAAAAATAATCCTTCTCTGATGCTAAATCCCTGCAAGCACAAAGCCTGCAACTGAATATTGCCTTCTCTTTCTGAGTGACCCCAGTGGAATGGGTTTTATTGTGGTGGACAATAAGGGCATTCCACGTCTTAAATGTACATGGGCAGTGCAGGTACGTACATGAAAAGGGATAACTACTTCCAAATCGTAGATGCCTTAACCTGTAGTGATGCAAAAGCTTGAACCTACTTGATACAGTTTCTGTGCACCCCTTACATCTCCACATTCCCAGCACCTAACCCTGTAACATAAATCAAGACCATCATTAGTTATTAAAGCTCTGATCACTAGGCCTAATTATAATAAAAAGGTCTACTGCACTAACAATTCAAAACATTATGGAAATGTACTAGTGCTATCAATTCATAAATAATGGATATATCTTTAAATACAAGGACAAACACTAACCAGCTAAATGTGTTTTAATGTGTTATGATGCTGTTAAAGAATGCCTTAATAGTTATGCAAAAGCTTGGGACCTACTTGATCATTTCTGTTACATTCCCAGCACCTGTAACATAAATCAAGACCATCATTAGTTACATTATTAAAGCTCTGATCTCTAGGCCTAATTATAATAAAAAGGTCTACTGCACTAACAATTCAAAACATTATGGAAATGTACTAGTGCTATCAATTCATAAATAATGGATATATCTTTAAATACAAGGACAAACACTAACCAGCTAAATGTGTTTTAATGTGTTATGATGCTGTTAAAGAATGCCTTAATAGTGATGCAAAAGCTTGGGACCTACTTGATAATTTCTGTTACATTCCCAGCACCTGTAACATAAATCAAGACCATCATTAGTTACATTATTAAAGCTCTGATCTCTAGCCCTAATTATAATAAAAAGGTCTACTGCACTAACAATTCAAAACATTATGGAAATGTACTAGTGCTATCAATTCATAAATAATGGATATATCTTTAAATACAAGGACAAACACTAACCAGCTAAATGTGTTTTAATGTGTTATGATGCTGTTAAAGAATGCCTTAATAGTGATGCAAAAGCTTGGGACCTACTTGATCATTTCTGTTACATTCCCAGCACCTGTAACATAAATCAAGACCATCATTAGTTACATTATTAAAGCTCTAATCTCTAGGCCTAATTATAATAAAAATGTCTACTGCACTGACAATTCAAAACATTATGGAAATGTACTAGTGCTATCAATTCATAATTAATGGATATAACTTTAAATACAAGGAGACAATTTGACCGTAGACACCATGAACCTGAAACAAACAATAATTTCACTGATCACTACAGTGTTGAGCTTATTTCTGTTCATCAATGGGACTTCATTTAGCTAGCTAGTAGTTAGACAATATAACACAGTGACCTAGCTAGCTAGCTAAGTAACGTTAGGGCCCAGTCACACATTCACAAAATTATTGCGGGAGAAAATGCACCTCCCATTAAATTTTTCGCACATGTGTGACCGGGCCCTAATTAACCATAGCTAACGTTGGCTAGCTAGCTACCCAGGTACATAAGAATACGTTAGCTAGAGGCACTAACTAACGTTGGCTAGCTACCCAGCTACATTAAGCATACGTTAGCTAGAGGCACTAACTAACGTTAGCTAGCTGCCTGGCTACATTAAGCATGCATTAGCTAGAGGCACTGACTAACGTTAGCTAGCTACCCAGCTACATTAAGCATGCGTTAGCTAGAGGCACTGACTAACGTTAGCTAGCTACCCAGCTACATTAAGCATGCATTAGCTAGAGGCACTAACTAACGTTAGCTAGCTACCCAGCTACATTAAGCATACGTTAGCTAGAGGCACTGACTAACGTTAGCTAGCTGCCCGGCTACATTAAGCATGCGTTAGCTAGAGGCACTGACTAACGTTAGCTAGCTACCCAGCTACATTAAGCATGCGTTAGCTAGAGGCACTGACTAACGTTAGCTAGCTACCCAGCTACATTAAGCATGCGTTAGCTAGAGGCACTGACTAATGTTAGCTAGCTACCCAGCTATAAGCATACCTTGGCACTAACTAACGTTAGCATAGCTTGTCTATATGTACGTTTATTCACCGTGATTGGCACCGCGACAAGTGACATTTTGGCCATGGCCCATGGACTAATAGAGGAAATGTTGCCCAGTGCCCACTTGAACACCAACATAAATCAATTTGATGAACTTACTTTCAATTTGGGAGTTCTTTCTCAAAAGACGAATTTTCAGTTCTTCTCTCAGAGTCCATCACACTTTCTGGCGGTCGAATACTATTTCCGGTATACTATTTCCGGTTGGTGACTCAACTCAATTTAACTGAGTTGTCAGTTTTCAATCAACGCGAGAGAAACCAGTAAATTCAACATTCTCCATAAACAACGGAAGTTTACTTGATTAAAACATGATCACAAAAGGATTATAAATGAATTAGTTGAATGCACTAACTGTATTTGTGTAAATTCAAAGACCAGCTTTTTCCTGTTTTTTCAGTGTACCAAGTATCATGGAGAAGAACCCTGTCGGCCCCCACCCCCTTCGGGTATCCCCCAGGGCTCGGTCCTTGGAGCCCTCCTCTTCTCCCTCTACACCAAATCTCTGGGTAACATTATCACGTCTCATGCCTTCTCGTATCATTGCTATGCCGATGATACCCAACTCTTCCTCTCCTTTCCTCCCTCAGATGTCTCTGAGCGAATCTCTGCCTGTCTGTCTGACATCTCTGCCTGGATGTCGACCAACCACCTCAAACTGAACCTAAGCAAATCAGAATTGCTTCACCTGCCGGCCAAATCCTCCCTGCTGACTGACCTTTTGATCACAGTGGAAAATGTAGCTGTGGCCTCATCCCCGACCGCCAAGAACCTTGGTGTAGTCCTTGATGATTGGCTGAACTTCTTTGCTCACATCGCCACAACGATCAGGACCTGCAGTTTCCTCCTGAGCAATGTCAGAAGGATCCGCCCCTTCCTGACAAAAGAAGCCACTCAACTCCTTGTCCAATCAACAGTCATGTCTCGCCTTGACTACTGCAATGCACTGCTCGCTGGTCTACCGACCACCGCCACCAAGCCTCTTCAACTCATCCAGAAGGCAGCCGCCCGTCTGATCTCCAACCTACCAAAATCAGCCCATGTTACCCCACTTCTCAGGGACCTGCACTGGCTCCCTGGCATATCGCGCTGTGAAGGGAACGGCTCCCGCCTACCTCCGGTCAATGATCTCTAACTGGCAAGACCCCTCCGCTCTACATTCTCTGGCCGCCTCAGACCCACTCCTATCCGAGCTCCGGGAGGGTCATCAAAGAGAAGCCGCCTATTCTCGGTCCTCGCTCCACAATGGTGGAACGAACTTCCCACCACATAGGACAGCCGAATCCCGACCAATCTTTCGCTGTCAACTAAAAACACACTTCTTCAATCAATATCTGAAATGAAAAAAAAACTGTTAAAGTTATGTGATGTATACGATTGCATGTAACTGTCTAACTGTTTCCATAAGAGGGCGCTATAGGCGGAGATATTGACGCTGGCGCCAGGTAAGAGGGTATTTAAGGGATTGTTCCCTCCCTCTCTGTCTCTTCCCACCTACCTCCCACAGAGAGAAGGTCTCATGTACTGTGTACCAATGTGATAATAAACTACGCCGATTAAAGGCTGAAGTGAGAGGACCTTGTCGTCATGATAAGTTATTGTCGCCCCATAGCCAACATCTGTCAACAGGTTATGGGACCAGATCACGCAGGGGCGAAATAATAAGGGTAGCAAGTTTAGCTAAAGTATAGGCTAGTTTAGCACCGGGAGCACCGCGTGGCTAAAGCTAAGCTAACGGGAGCTAAAGCTACGCCTACTATCAAAAAGAGATGGCGACCAAAGGAAAGAGCAAATGGCCCTCGTTCAACGGAAGAGCAGAGGACTATGAGCTCTGGCAAGAGCGAATGTTGTGCTGCATGCACGGTGTGGGACTGAAGACAACGATTGACGGCCCCCACGGGAGAAGTAACGGCAGCCGCGCGAGCCCTGGACACCAAGCAAAATGCAGACGCATACTGTGAGTTAGCACCACTGCTATACGACACAAGCTTGGGGCTGATATTCCGCGACACTAAGGACAAAGGCTGAGAGAGCCTGAAAGTGTTGAGAGAACATTATATCGGACGGGGAAGACCCCGAATCGTATCCCTCTACATAACACTAACCGCGCTGAAGAAGGCGCACACCGAGACTGTGACCAAATACGTCATCAGAGCTGAGCAGATCATTACGGCGCTTAAGAGTGCAGGAGAAGCACCAAGCGATGGACTAATGATGGCGATGGTTATGAGAGGACTACCGGGACTTCCGGTTCCGGGTCGAGTATGTAGTAGTCGCGGTGTGTAACAGCTCCGCTCCCGTTATTTATATTTTGCCTTTAAAAGCCTCTTTTTATACCCCCAATTCGTTTAAACCTGTACGTATATATCACCTGAGGTTTCCAACTAACTATATTGACTGAAAGAACCACGATGCCACCGAAGAAATCAAACGATCCAAAGAGAGATGACGTTTCAACCGATACGGAGTACCTTGCTAAGCTAATAGAAGGGCTAACGCAATCCCAGATTAAGTTCGAAGGCACCATTAAGATAATGGAGAAGACCATGTGGGATATTTGTGGATATCCTGAAGAAGAATGTTCTCAGTCAACCGAGGTCAAGATAATATGGTTTATTATCCAGACAGATAGAAATATACATAGTATAAGAGAGAGAATGGCTGAGGGCTCTCCCCAGGTAGTCAGCTGAACTGACCCAGGTAAAAGACCTGGATTGATCTTGGGAGGAGACTTATATAGTTAACAAGGGGGGGATGTGGTCCCATTTGATAGGTCAAATGGGGGGGGGGGGGTACAGGTTTGGGGAGAGGGGCACAGGATTGGGGAGAAAGGGGGGGGGCACAGGATTGGGGAGAAAGGGGAGGGGAATGTCTTATTCCACAGAGAGGGGGGGGGCACAGGTAAGGGGACACAGGGGAGGGGAATATCTTTACATGAGGACATTATATTATACCACAATACTCACTTTTCTCTATTATAATGTGGGTGAGATTAATGTATAATATACCAGGATTGTTTGGAACAGGTAAAAGTGAATAGGTATGGTAAAAGAATGGGACCGATGTAATCCATCGGTTATCAGATAATGAATAAAATAGAAAACAATTAAAATAATGAAAATTTTGGCCAATGTGATCTGTTGGTTGGCATAACAGTTTAAAATAGTATTATTATATACATGATTCATGACATGATCGACTGGACTGCGGTCTGTGTTATTTTGATGTCAGAGATGTGGGAATAGATATCACCCTTTTCTTTTATTAATATTGCACCACCTTGCCACCCTTTTCTTTTATTAATAATGGTCTGATTTAACCGCTCAAAATACCTATATCAATGATTGGTCCTCAACTCTGATATCAAACAACAATTAACATAATCATTAGAAGCTATAGCTGTGCACATATCTTGGCATACCTTCAGTCGTTCATGTCGTGACTCAGGGGAGCTAATGTCATGGTTGTACATACAGGCATAGTAATAAACCAATTAAATACATGTGAGCACTGTCTCTGTCTGGTCAGAGTGCACAGGGTGAAAACACAAAATCGTGTGCATAATTATTAGGAATAGGATTTACACATAAGCATTAACCTAGTGGCTAATGTGTACAAAAACATTTAAAACCGTTAATCTAGTGGTTTGTATAAAAAACTGATATAAAAGGTGATTATGATAATCGTTATGCATTGTTCTGTGGTGCATACTATCAATGGTCGAAACAAACTTGGTGTCTTGGAACATCCCAACTGGTTCTGCCTTGTTTAACAATACCATTTTGCAATGTGACTCTGTGATCATTTCTCATTGCCATTATAAAATTGGTTAATGCAATCTTACTGATTGTATTTCATCATATTCCTAGTCAATAATTTTCCAGATACATATGAACTCTGTGAAACAGTTCTTGTTTGTGAATCTGACAGTTGCTGTGTTGTGTTGATCATCTGTTCTCGGTCTGTCGTGTGGCAGGGCCAAACAGTAACACAGTAAAAATTAAATACATACATAACAATGTGGACAATGTGTGTTCAGAAGTCTCTTGGTCCACAGGTCTCTGATGATGTGTCTTGACGATGCAGTCGGGAACATTCACTGGTCGCCGTCCATTCCCTGTCAAGGGTCACCTGTAGCAGTGGGGCGGTCAACTATAGTGGCCTTGCAGACTCTTTCCCTGGAGTCTATGTTGTTCTTCATCACCATCACATGTCTGCCACTGTGCTCACGCTTGACCTTTATCAGGCCTAGAGACATGGATGCAGGGTGGTCTTGAACGTGCTGTGTGGTGGTTGGTCCCCCCGTTCCTCGTCATCGCGGTACTAGAGGGGCGAGGGTTTGCTGGTGTAGCGGCCAGTCAGCAGGACGCTCTCTCTCACACGGATGGCAATCTGGTCATGGAAGTCCACCTTGATGGTCGGGGCTCCATCTCCTTTCTGTAGGTGATGGGTTTGGTCTGCCGTGTTCTGCAGTACCGGGGTGGCGCAGCAGGCGCAATCTCGTTGATGGTGATGACTCTGAACTCGTAGGTGTCTTCTCTCAGGCGGTCAAAGGTTGATCTCCTCTTCGTCAGTGTCTCCTTGGTCAGTCTCCTTCATGGTCCTCTGCTCCACTTCCTTGGTCTGCCATGGGCCGCATGTCGTTCGTGGTTCAGGTCAATCACGAGTCACTCCTTCTCACTTGTCGTGTCCTCTCACCAATATGATCTGAGGATGATAAAATTGCCTTAGAAAACCTCCTCATATAAATGATTCAACGCCTTTCTGCTAAAGAGGAAAATCATTTTGGGATTAATTAAATTCATTGTAAATAAAATCACTTAATTGAAAATAGGAAATGCAAGCCAATTGCATTAGCAGTGATTCCTTATGTCAAGAAGGTCACATTGAATGAATGAATGAATGAAAACTTTATTTAACAGATTGCAGAATGGGTACAATACAGTACGGCTCAATACATACAATTGTTAAGGGGATGCAGACCTGAGAAAGACGTTTGTCTTGTTTCCATCAGGGTCCCCCATTTTCAATTCATATAGACATTTATGACATACACAACATACATGACATTTATGGCATAGGGACATATAGGTATTTAGTACTGATACATTTGTGACATAAGCGGTATTCAAATATACAGTACTGTTACCCCTAGATCCTGACAGAGTATATACATATGATGGGGAGGGGACTGTACATTAGGAGGGGGTGGGTGGGTGGGAGGGAAATATACATACGGCGGGGAGGGAATATATACATGCGGTGGGGAGGAGACTGTCTATTAGGAGGTGGTGGGGGTTTTGGGCATTTACGGTGGCCAGTTTCGAATTGCAGCCTCCCGTAGGTGCTCTTTAAGAGCGGTTTTGAATGTGGGCAGGGATTCACATTCCTTTACAGCTTTGGGTAGGGCGTTCCACATTGTTGTGGCATAATTGCAAAACGTGTTTAGTCCCTTGTTTGAGCCGAATCTGGGTTTAACATGATTTGTTGAGCTTCCTCTGGTGTAGTGGTTGTGGTATTCACTGACCTTTGGGAAGTATTTTGACATGTACATGGGCACCCCGGTCGTATAGTGTATCTTGTAGACCAGGCCCATTGCAAGTTGCTGTACTCTGTCGTCTACTCTAAGCCATCCTAGGTTGTCAAAGTGGGCAGGGGTGAGGTGGGTTCTGGGGTTCAGGTCAAGTAGTAGTCTGACCAGTTTGTTTTGTGATGTTTGTAATTTTGTTTTAAGCGCCTTTGAGGTGCTTTGGTACCATGAGGTGCACGCATAGTCATAGTACCCTTGAATGAGTGCTCCTGCCAGAGTCTTCAGGGTATTCTTGTTTACCAGAGAGGAGATCCGGTACAAGAATCTAGTTCGTTGGTTGACTTTTTTTATTACATTGGATGCCATTTTGTCACAGGAAAGATTTGCCTCTAGGATGGAACCCAGGTAGGTAATTTCGTCTTTCCTTGTGACAATATTGTCACCCACTGTAACTGAGAAGCCGTCGGTCTTGCTGAGTTTGTTATTTGAACCGAAGAGAATGGACTCTGTTTTGCCCATGTGTAATGATAGTTTGTTATCAGCGAGCCATATGCAGATTTTGCCTAGTTCCGTGCTGAGGGTTTTTTCAACCTGCAACTTGTTCTTGTCAGAGACCAGCAGGGCTGAGTCGTCCGCAAACAGGAACAAGTTGCAGTCACAGGCTGACGACATGTCATTTGCATAAATTAGGAAGAGTAGCGGTCCTAGTATGCTTCCTTGTGGAACACCACAGCTCACTGTGAGGGGGGGGGATAGAGTACCGTTTACCTCTACCATCTGTTCTCTCCCCTCCAGGTAGGATTGCATCCAGCTCACTGATAAGCTATCAAAACCAATTGCTTTTAGCTTGTCCATTAGAATGGAGTGATTGACAGTGTCGAAGGCCTTTTGTAGGTCCAGCATGACCATGCCGCAGTATTTGCCCGCGTCCACCTCTTGTTTGATGTGGTCGTTCAAATAGACTGTGGTCGTTCACTACAATCTTATCAGATCTTGTATCTAACTAGATCTTACAGCATTAGGCTTTAAATAAAATTGTAAATGAATGGCCAAAGTCTTGAATCAGATAAAATAGCTCTTTGTCTTCATAGTCTGTGATGTTAAATTGAAGTTGATCTTACCTGTGCGATGGGTGTGCCTCAGGATACTTACCTCGTCACGCCTTCTCTGGCGTTCTTCACATCTCAGTGTGGCTCATCATAATTTAGCATGGGGAAAAAAACATAAAAATCTAGGCAGCCAGTTAATTTTACATGAAATACGTCCATTCATTTTCTCGTCTACTCTTAAGTAGCATTAATTTAATTACCTCTAATATACCTTGTGCATTTTGATAATCATTGTGTAAATGATTATCCTGCTTCCAACTGATATAATTAAATCTAACCCTAACTAACCTTACTGTCATGCACTTGTCCTAATAAACTAACCTACACTGTAGCACTCAACACTTTGATGAACATTGTTACTCAGCTGATAGAGTTGTGCCCTTCCTGATGTTCTGTCGTACAGAACCTGTGAGTCGCTTTGGATAAAAGTGTCAGCTAAATGATCAATGTATGTGTATACCTTGTACATTTAGATAATTGTGCTCCAATTTTGGTGGTTGATATTTGCAGTCATGGAAATTTATTAGTTTTTTTTAAAAGAAGAGTCATGCATGTTATTGGTTATAAGCAGAGAATAGAAGGAGGAGATTGCAAGTGAAGTTGTTTTCATCATTAATCTTTCATCTCGGGCACTTCTACTTTGTCTGGTTTCATTCAGAAATTATATCTCTAATTCGTGTGCCTTCTTGAAAATAGATGATGAAAACACTGGTTAGTTATTTTGTTAGTATGGGAATTAGGTAGACTTTCATGACTGCAAATTCATCATTTGTGTCTGATTCATGTTTAACTCTTTCAGTGCCACTCACGAGATTTCTCTGGTTTTTTTATAGGTGGTTGCGTGCCACTCACGAGATTTCTCGGAATTATTATAATTTTTTTGCGGTCTGAAAAATTATTGCATCACCGAGCCTACCCGAGTATAGCCGAGGGGCACCGGCGATCACTGTGGAAAAAAGCGCCCCCTGTCGTCTCCCAGATGACATAAGTGATTTTGGAATGGACTCAATGAAAATGAAATGACTGCACAGACTGGAACATGTTCCACGACACAGATAACATTAATGTCTACACGGAGACAGTGCTGGACTATGTTTGTACTTTGGTGGAAGAAACAATCCCCACTACCAAAATGAGAGTTTACCCAAATCAAAAACCCTGGGTAGACAAATCCGTCCGTGAAGCTCTGAGAGAGCGCACCAAAGCATACAACGACGGCCTAGTGGCAGGCAACATGAATGACCACAAGGTGGTGCGATACAACGTAAGGAGGACAGTGACAGAGGCCAAACGGCGCTACAGGGATAAAATTGAACTCCAGTTTGAACAAGCTGACTCTAGAGCTATGTGGCAGGGGCTCAAAACGATGACAGACTACAAAGGCGCCTGTGAGGTTCGCCTTTCCCTGGACCTTTAATTCCCTGTCTCCTCACTTCTCCAGCCCCCACCCTCGCGCTCGTTTAGCCTCGTCTGCTCTTCAGCAGCCCACACCCTTGGACTATCTGTCAGTATCTGTTTGATTGGTTCGTGCCGAACACACTCTTCTAGTTCAAGTATCAATTACCTTCACGCACCTGATGTGTATTCTAATTAGCGCCCCTGTTGGGCTTTAAATACCTCGCTCTTCCCCTCAGTCCTGGTCGGGTCGTTCCGTATCATATCTCTATCAGCAAACTCCTACGGGAGGTGCTCAATCTGTAGGCTCCTACGGGAGTCTCTGTTTCTGTCTGTTATGCTGTTTCATCTCCGGCGTGAGATGCGCTCAAGCCTTCGCCACCTGTCGCCGTTTGCCTGGAGGGAGACACTGTACTGCGCTCTCTAATCCTCTACGGGAGGTATTCCAGTATTCCACTCCAGACCTCCGAGCCAGACGCGCTCTTCACTCCAGACGCGCATCCAGACGCGCATCCAGACGCACTCCAGACACGCATCCAGACTCCGCGCCAGACGCGCTCTTCACTCCAGACGCGCATCCAGACGCGCATCCAGACTCCGCGCCAGATGCGCTCTCCGTACCGGCGCGTACTCCAAGCAGACGCGCACCACTCAGACCTCCGCGCCAGATGCGCTCTCCGTACCGGCGCGTACTCCAAGCAGACGCGCACCACTCAGACCTCCGCGCCAGATGCGCTCTCCGTACCGGCGCGTACTCCAAGCAGACGCGCACCACTCAGACCTCCGCGCCAGATGCGCTCTCCGTACCGGCGCGTACTCCAAGCAGACGCGCACCACTCAGACCTCCGCGCCAGATGCGCTCTCCGTACCGGCGCGTACTCCAAGCAGACGCGCACCACTCAGACCTCCGCGCCAGATGCGCTCTCCGTACCGGCGCGTACTCCAAGCAGACGCGCACCACTCAGACCTCCGCGCCAGATGCGCTCTCCGTAGCGGCGCGTACTCCAAGCAGACGCGCACCACTCAGACCTCCGCGCCAGATGCGCTCTCCGAGCCGGCGTGCTCTCCTCCAGACGTCTAGCCTGCGCCCTCCTACTCCTCCCTGTAAGCAGCTCCAGCCCTCGCCCTGTCCAAGGCCTTAACCCTGTTTCTCTCTGTCCCTGTCCTGTCCCCCTAGTCCTCCCTGTCCAGTCCTTCTTGTCCTCCTAGCCCTCCCTGTCCAGTCCTTCTAGTCCTCCTAGTCCTCCCTGTCCAGTCCTTCTAGTCCTCCTAGTCCGCCCTGTCCCCAGCCCGCCTCCGCGGGCCTCTGTCCCTGTTTCCCCTCTCTAGTCCTCCTAGTCCTCCCTGTCCAGTCCTTCTTGTCCTCCTAGTCCTCCCTGTCCAGTCCCTCTCCAGTCCTCCTAGTCCTCCCTGTCCAGTCCTTCTAGTCCTCCTAGTCCTCCTTGTCCAGTCCTCCTAGTCCTCCCTGTCCAGTCCTCCTAGTCCTCCTAGTCATCCCTGTCCAGTCCTCCTAGTCCTCCCTGTTCCTGCCCTGTTCCCTTGCCCTGGCCCTGTCCGTTAGCCTTCCCTTAGCCTTCCCCTTAGCCAGCTCGCCCGTTAAAGGCACTGTGCCTATTTTCCCAATTCTTGTTTCCCTGTAATTTGTGTTCTCCCTTAAAGGGACAGTGCCGTTTTCTGTTTGTTTTCAATAAATGCCCAGTTCTTGGCTTACTCTCATACCTGTCTTGTGTTGTGCGATTGGGGTCGGTTACAAACCATAACAGCGCCTCCCTCAAACTGAACAGTGACATCTCCTTAGCAAATGACCTCAATACCTTCTATGCAAGGTTTGATGCTGGTAATAACAACACCAGCCCACAAGCCACGGCAATGGGGGGGGGGGGTCGGCTGCTGATGGAGACGCAGTGTTCAGGGTAACAGAGCATGAGGTGAGGCGGACCTTTAAAAAAGTGAATATCAGGAAGGCAGCAGGTCCGGACGGCATCCCCGGCCGCGTCCTAAAAGTCTGTGCCGACCAACTGGCCCCAGTATTCACTGACATATTTAACCTGTCCTTAGAACAGGCTGTCATCCCCACCTGCCTGAAGAAGTCCACTATTATCCCTGTACCCAAAAAATCCAAGCCTGCTTGCCGCAACGACTACCGCCCTGTAGCTCTCACCTCCATAGCCATGAAGTGCTTTGAGAAGCTAGTAAAGGGCTACATCTGCTCCTCCCTCCCCATCAACATGGACCCCCTGCAATTTGCATACCGCCCCAACAGGTCCACGGAGGACGCCATAGCCCATGTACTGCACACAGCAGCATCACACCTGGACAAGAGGCAGGGGAACTATGTGAGAATGCTATTCATCGACTACAGCTCGGCATTCAATACCATAGTCCCCTCCATACTCATAGCCAAGCTCAGGGACCTGGGCTTGAACTATGACCTCTGCCAGTGGGTCTTGGACTTCCTGACTGGCAGACCCCAGGTGGTGAGAGCAGGCAACTGCACCTCCTCATCCATCACCCTCAACATAGGGGCCCCCCAGGGCTGTGTTCTGAGTCCCCTCCTCTACTCCCTGTACACACACGACTGTGTGGCTCAGCGGAGTAGCAATACAATCATCAAATTTGCTGACGACACAGTGGTGGTGGGCCTGATCTCTGCCAACGACGAGAGGGCCTACCTGGAAGAGGTCAAGGTCCTGGTGGGATGGTGCCAGGAAAACAGCCTCTCCCTGAACGTCAGCAAAACAAAGGAGATGATTGTGGACTTCAGGAGGTCGGGGGTCAAGGACTACAGCCCCCTCAGCATCGACGGGGCACCGGTTGAGAGAGTCAACAGCTTTAAGTACCTCGGAGCCTACATATCCGAGGACTTGACATGGACCACACACATCGACAGTGTTGTGAAAAGGCACGACAACGCCTCTACTTCCTCAGGCGCCTAAGGAAGTTCCAAGTCAGTCAGAAGATCCTTAAGAACTTCTACTCATGTACAATAGAGAGCATCTTGACTGGCAACATCACCTCCTGGTTTGGGAATAGCACTGCACAAGACCGAAGCAGACTACAAAGAGTGACACGTTCAGCCGAACGCACAATTGGAGGGGGGCTCCCCACCCTCCAGAACATTTACAACAAGCGTTGCAAGGGCAAGGCTAAGAGAATCATTAAAGACTCCAGTCACCCGAACAACTGCCTCTTTGAACTGCTGCGGTCAGGCAAGCGATACCGGAGTCTCAAGGCGAGCACAGAAAGACTCAGAAGAAGCTTCTATCCCCAGGCCATCAGGCTGCTAAACGAACAATGAACACTACACAACAACAACCACCAAACGCACATAGCACACACATCCACACGCACACACTCACTTTAAACAAACACACTGTAGCACCCACTCCACACACTTTATAGCACACACCCACTTTAAACAAACACACTGTAGCACCCACTCCCCACACTTTATTTTTATTGATGAAGGATTGCACTACAACTCGTACACCTTACTGTAAATTGTACCTAAATTGTACCTCATCCCATTTCTGCTTTGCACTATATAGTACTGTACATTAGTACACTGCATAGTATTGTATATTATATGGTAACTCAGAACATTGTACATATGTCTATACCGAACACTGTGACCTCATTTTCTTCTTCTAAATTACATGCTATACTATGTTATTTGATACTATCTTGTCTAGCACAGTCTCTGGAGCGTAACAGTAAGAAGCATTTTGTATGAAAGTATTCTGTACTTCTGTATGACAACTATTAAAGAAACTTGAAACTTGAATAAGCTGTTTTGTGAAATGTCTTCTTTCGGTTTCACTGTAAAAGTCTGTGAGGAAATCAACGGAGCGATTATCAGTGCGCGGCCGTAATGTGCGTGCGTGCACGTATAATATTGATCATCTAGCGTTTATTTGAAAACTATTCATGACAAGGCCGACGAATATCAACGTTGTGGAATATTCCACTAAAAGACGATTTTCATAGAATGCTCCAGAATGAGCTGTTTTTTATATCAAAACGGGGGCTTTTCTAACTGCTCTGAAACGGCAACGACGCGATAAAAAAACAATCTGCCTTCACAGCACTGACTGGAAAATAGTCTTTGATAATGCGATGGGCAGATTAGACACATAGACATAATTTAAAACATAGATTAGGCGATATTAACGTTAACATTGGCGCCGATGGTGGCATTCAAGCGGTAAAACGGAAAACCAGGCGTGGCGCTGAAAGTGTTAATAAGTGGTTCTCTGTTGTTATCCATTGTCAGGTGAGTCCACCAAGCCTGTGGTCAGAGTGCAGGCATTTGCATTGCTTTGTCTCCCTCACGCCATACCCTGTGGGTTTCAAGTGCCCACTCTGAATAGCGTCTGTTATCGTCTTCGTTCCTGTAAAAGAAATTTACATGTGGGTGTTTGGATGCAGATTTGTTTTAAATGGTCAATCGATTGTCTCTCAACTCAACACCATCTTCGGTTGTGTCTCGTGGTAACAAAGAGAAAATCTGCATCTAAAGCGATACTTCCTACTATACTAAGTATAGTGGAGATACTAAGTTGAGTCCCTATAGGTGTGGTCAGAGTCCTCTCTAGGCATTTGCATTGTCTTTCAACTCCACATCGTCCTCAGCTGGTTTGAGTGAGTGTTTAAACACTGCTTTGTAATTCAATTTAGAGTTAACTCAGTCTGCCTCTCCTGTAAACACAAAAAAACATGTTAATTTTCCCACTCCTCTTAGACCATTTTTGAGTGTGTTCTCTTTGATTTTGAGTTCAAACACACATCATCTAGTCTTCATCTTATACTGGGAGTAAGTGTGTTACTCATAAATTGTGTTGTGTTCAGTTATGATGTATGATTTTCTATGGTACCCTGTATCAAAAATTATAGAGACGTGGGGGTTAAAACATACTGTTTTTTAAAATAGAGATGATTTGTTGACTAAACATAGCATGTTTGCCTTATCACTAGCCTTGTGCACATTCTAAGATATAGAAACCTATTTATGATATTTTATACAGAAACCTATACAGATATGTTACAAATCTGAAACAGGCATTGAGGTTAGCTTTATGTGACTTATAACGTGTACAGTAATGAAAAACAATCACTCAAGCGATATGGGATAGCTGTAATTCACAGTAACTGATATTAGATGTGTCATGTATCATCAAGGTTTGTTTCATACTCACCGGACAGCTGTTGTGTTGACGTCGTCCTCATAGTTGTGTTCAGTTATTGAATAACCATATTATATTACCCCATTGCAGCGTGTATTTACACATACAAATAAAACATATACTATACGTGGATTTCATATACCCTCGGCCTCGGGCATATTAAACCTTACCTTACCCCATTGCAGCGTGTATTTACACATACAAATAAAACATATACTATACGTGGATTTCATATACCCTCGGCCTCGGGCATATTAAACCTTACCGTTCGCCCAATGATAGTTTCATATCGCACTTTTGTATGACGTCATCAGTCCAAGCGACGTTCACGCGTTCACATTCACCTCGGAAATAACGCTTTGCAATCCATGCAGTATTTTTTTTCACGAGCTCTCAATAGCCTGTAATTCACCTAAACCAGTGTTTTGTTACCGAATGAACGCGCCTGTGCATATGTGAAACGTAAACAAATTGAAACGATAAAACTATACTTCCCAAATGGTTGTTCCCGTGGGCTGGTTTTGTTGGTTCCGGAAATCACTATCTTAGTTTGTCGTGTGAGTTGCACCCCAATGTTATTATCTGTATAACAGTAACTTGTCTTCCAATGCTCGGCGCGATATCAGTCGGTTCGTTCTTAACTCAATAAAACACCTCGGCGGGTTCTAATACTGTGCACATACAAACGAGACTCAAAACAGACAAACAAACGAAAATACATAAAAGTTAACGTGTGTATATACCTGATTGTATTGGATCGCTGTTCGTTTAGTCGACCAGCACTCTGCTGCGACAAGGCATTTATACCCTTGATATACCTATACATCGTTATTAAAGCATAACGACCGAACCTGACTTCGAAATTTAACAGCAATATATTAGATTTGAATATACCGTTTAATCACACTCTCGGTCTCTTCAACCTGCGACTAATGTCCCGTTTAATGTAGTATGGCGTACTACACCGGGACATCGCGTAATCAGCTTCCCGCTATCTGTATGATCAATTGGTTAATTTAATCCGAATACATCGTTTTCAGGAATGGAAGAGATTGTGGGCTTAGTTTGAGGTTGAAACAATGAATATTATGACGTTACTCTGGTAAATCTAATTATGATTCCATCAGCTTCTCGGTCCTAACTTCCCGCCTCTTTGCAGAGGAATCACAGAACGTTTTTAACAGAGTAGCGTTTTCCAAGGATATCACATCTAATAAGCCCACGGTTCTTGCCTTGTTGCCTATATTTCAGTCTGCACCAGCTCGACTAGGGTTAGCAATCCAACAACCTTATTTTGTGCCTAAGCTTTCGGGAATAGCACATATAACCCATCCTCTCAGAACCGCCTGATAAGGACCCAGGTGCACGCGTTGCCCTGGTAACGATTTTCAATACAGATCAGATATATTAATGCACATTATTCTTACTCAGCCATGATCTCAATATTTGACAACATTCTGTAACATTCACCTGGCACAGAGAAAAGCAGGAAGGTTTTAATTCCTTGCCATACATTTTTTGGTCGACCAGTCTATTATACTAACTTTTCTCTGTATAGCTGAAACAATACAGCACGCCGGTAGGACGCAAGAGTCCGTCACAAGTTCGTAGACGCCAATTGTGGGATATTTGTGGATATCCTGAAGAAGAATGTTCTCAGTCAACCGAGGTCAAGATAATATGGTTTATTATCCAGACAGATAGAAATATACATAGTATAAGAGAGAGAATGGCTGAGGGCTCTCCCCAGGTAGTCAGCTGAACTGACCCAGGTAAAAGACCTGGGCCCACATTCATCAACGTGTTCTACGCACAGATTTGTGCTTACCCTGTGCGTACGATCATTTCTAAGCAAAGAGTGGGATTCATCAATTTCAACTTGAACTTGACTCCGTGCTTACGTCTACGCACAGGTCAGACCATGCGTACCTGGCGCCCAGTGGTAGAATATATTATTACAACAAGGAAATGAGCTTCTGTGCATAATAACACTGGCATGTTCTGTACGAACCGTAGTTCATTATAGTTCATTGTAAAATAGCAACAGTAGTGTAATTATGGTCAAAACCCTATAAATAGCATTTGGAATAATAGATATTTCTCTCAGAATGAATGCAGCATGGTTTATATAGCGTTATCGGAATATACGGGGTGTAGGCTACTGACTGACTGCGCTCCGCGTAGCTTGATTGATTGATTGATTGAAAAGTTTATTAACAGATTGCATAATGGGTACAGTACAGTACAGCTCAGTACATACAATTGTTAATTGGGGATGCAGACCAGAGAAAGACTTTCGTCTTGTTTACATCAGGGTCCCCCATTTTCAATTCATCATAAATCATAAAGCTCAACTCGTTATTATTTTGCGCAGACCGCAGAAACACGGGAACGTTTTGATTATATTTAAAAGGCTTTACGTTAAACGAAACAAGTGGAATTTCGAAGCTGTAAGCAGAATACAAGTCATATGAATATAGTGTTCTTCCCCCTTTTTACTGTATAAGAAAGAATAGAAAACGCATTGCAATGACACCAGATAGTGGACAGACTATGTATATGATGGGATTCAAGTTCGCGTTTTTGTATTCATAGGCATGCTGTCAGAGTATGATATCTTAATCAAACATTCTAGAACATTTGTCGTCACAGATCATGTCCTAATAGAACATAGGCTATGGCATGGATCGTGATATTGTGTGGACTGTTAATATTACTGTACCGGTACCACCCATTGTGACAACAGCCTTGTGAGTCCCGCACACAAACATGATGGAATTCAAGTTCATGTATTGAAAGGCAGGCTACATCATACATGGCAGTGAGATTCATTGTTCTTGTATATGCTCTCGTATTATTGTTTATATAGGCTACCCAATACTGACATCAAAATAGATTGTAGTATGCCTCTAGAAATCATATGCAGCAGGTAGAAAATTTACGGGAGATCCATCGCGATTTGGAATAAAATTGAGGAGAACTTTAATCCCTGGGTATTAATCAAACAACACGGGAAAAGGCAGTCATATTCCAGCGCGGTATTTATTAGTGTTTGCGCTGCCCAGGCAGCAATGGTTAATAGATATCATATCCGACATCACCGTAAGTGTACACGTCTGTCAGCCTGTCTCATGACACGCTTCCCTCGGCTTAGTCCATTTTTCCACATTTCATGGGTGTATTCCATTACCGTATATGGTTAATCGGGGCGTTTCTGGTATGCAAATACGTGAAAGTGTGCACGAGCCTCGGCGCAGAGCCAAGGTGGGATTCATCATGACAGGTGTGCGTAGAGCCTGCGTATGCACGTGTGATGAATCCCGACTTCCCTGTGCGTACACTGGTTCTACATTCCGTGCTTACGTGTGGAAATAGAACATGTTCTACGCACACATTGATGAATGAGGGCCCTGGATTGATCTCGGGAGGAGACTTATATAGTTAACAAGGGGGGGGATGTGGTCCCATTTGATAGGTCAAATGGGGGGGGGGGTACAGGTTTGGGGAGAGGGGCACAGGATTGGGGAGAAAGGGGGGGGGGCACAGGATTGGGGAGAAAGGGGGGGGCACAGGATTGGGGAGAAAGGGGAGGGGAATGTCTTATTCCACAGAGAGGGGGGGGCACAGGTAAGGGGACACAGGGGGGGGGGATATCTTTACATGAGGACATTATATTATACCACAATACTCATTTTTCTCTATTATAACCTTAGAAAACCTATTTATGATATTTTATACAGAAACGCCAATTGTGGGATATTTGTGGATATCCTGAAGAAGAATGTTCTCAGTCAACCGAGGTCAAGATAATATGGTTTATTATCCAGACAGATAGAAATATACATAGTATAAGAGAGAGAATGGCTGAGGGCTCTCCCCAGGTAGTCAGCTGAACTGACCCAGGTAAAAGACCTGGGCCCTCATTCATCAACGTGTCTTACGCACAGATTTGTGCTTACCCTGTGCGTACGATCATTTCTAAGCAAAGAGTGGGATTCATCAATTTCAACTTGAACTTGACTTAGTGCTTATGTGTACGCACAGCTCGGACCACACTTAGCTGACGCCCAGTGGTAGAATATATTATTACAACAAGGAAATGAGCTTCTGTGCATAATAACACTGGCATGTTCTGTATGAACCGTAATTCATTATAGTTCATTGTAAAATAGCAACAGTAGTGTAATTATGGTCAAAACCCTATAAATAGCATTTGGAATAATAGATCTTTCTCTCAGAATGAATGCAGCATGGTTTATATAGCGTTATCGGAATATACGGGGTGTAGGCTACTGACTGACTGCGCTCCGCGTAGCTTGATTGATTGATTGATTGAAAAGTTTATTAACAGATTGCAGAATGGGTACAGTACAGTACAGCTCAGTACATACAATTGTTAAGGGGATGCAGACCAGAGAAAGACTTTCGTCTTGTTTACATCAGGGTCCCCCATTTTCAATTCATCATAAATCATAAAGCTCAACTCGTTATTATTTTGCGCACAGACCGCAGAAACACGGGAACGTTTTGATTATATTTAAAAGGCTTTACGTTAAACGAAACAAGTGGAATTTCGAAGCTGTAAGCAGAATACAAGTCATGAACACCCACGATATAGTGTTCTTCCCCCTTTTTACTGTATAAGAAAGAATAGAAAACGCATTGCAATGACACCAGATAGTGGACAGACTATGTATATGATGGGATTCAAGTTCGCGTTTATGTTGATCATAGGCATGCTGTCAGAGTATGATATCTTAATCAAACATTCTAGAACATTTGTTGTCACAGATCATGTCCTAATAGAACATAGGCTATGGCATGGTCCATTGTGATATTGTGTGGACTGTTATTACTGTACCGGTACCACCCATTGTGACAACAGCCTTGTGAGTCCCGCACACAAACATGATGGAATTCAAGTTCATGTATTGAAAGGCAGGCTACATCATACATGCAGTGAGATTCATTGTTCTTGTATATGCTCTCGTATTATTGTTTATATAGGCTACCCAATACTGACATCAAAATAGATTGTAGTATGCCTCTAGAAATCATATGCAGCAGGTAGAAAATTGACGGGAGATCCATCGCGCAAATTGAGGAGAACTTTAATCCCTGGGTATTAATCAAACAACACGGGAAAAGGCAGTCATATTCCAGCGCGGTCTTTATTAGTGTTTGCGCTGCCCAGGCAGCAATGGTTAATAGATATCATATCCGACATCACCGTTCTCATAACACGCTTCCCTCGGCTTAGTCCATTTTTCCACATTTCATGGGGGTATACCATTACCGTATATGGTTAATCGGGGCGGTTCTGGTATGCAAATACTTAAAACAGTGCACGAGCTCAAACGTAGGATCAAAGTCATATTCATCATGACAGGTGTGCGTAGAACCTGCGTACGCACGTGTGATGAATCCCGATTTTCCTGTGCGTACACTGATTCTACATTCTGTGCTTACGTGTGAAAATAGAACATATTCTACGCACACGTTGATGAATGAGGGCCCTGGATTGATCTCAGGAGGAGACTTATATAGTTAACAAGGGGGGGATGTGGTCCCATTTGATAGGTCAAATGGGGGGGGGGTACAGGTTTGGGGAGAGGGGCACAGGATTGGGGAGAAAGGGGGGGGGGCACAGGTTTGGGGAGAAAGGGGGGGCACAGGATTGGGGAGAAAGGGGAGGGGAATGTCTTATTCCACAGAGAGGGGGGGGGGCACAGGTAAGGGGACACAGGGGGGGGAATATCTTTACATGAGGACATTATATTATACCACAACCATAACGGAAGATTTATGCTCCCTAACCAACAAGGTTGACGCTATCAAAGAATCTATCGAATCCAAAATCGGGAAGCTATGGGAAACGGTTGGTGCACAGACCGAACGTATAGAAGTAGTGGAAGCCTGCTTGAGTAATTGCACTGATAGATGCGAGGATATAGAAGGAACCAACGATAAGCTAAAGTCTAAGATAATCAACCTCGAATACCGATTCCGCAGACCTAATATTCGCATAGTAGGTCTGGATGAATCCGTGAGCTGCGAACAACCCAATGTCTCGTTTGCAGAAGTGTTAGTTGCAATTCTGGGATCGGAGACCCTCTCTACGTCACCTGAAGTGGATCAATGTTACAGAATTGGTGCTCCAAACAACAACAAACCTAGAGTAGTTATTGCTAGCTTACGTCAAATTGGAACAAAAGAAAGAATTATTCGAGAGGCACGGAAGAAGAATGGTAATCTGACATACAGAGGGCAAACAGTCTATTTCTATGAAGATTACTGCCCCGAAGTTGTGGAACAACGGTCCCGTTACAAGACCCTGATGTCCCTACTCTACAGGCAAGGTTTCAGATCTACCCTACGGTACCCTGCGAGGCTGTCCATCGTCAAAAAAGACGGAGTGAGGAAGTATTTTTCCTCGCCTGATGAAGCTGAAACCTTCTTGAAGAACCAGGCTATAGGCTATAGTATACTGTTTTTTTCTGAACACTTCGTTATGGCTTAAACACCAAACGGCGTCATATACATTTTGATAACCTTGATTCATAAATAGGTTAATGTGACGCTGGATATCGTCTAGATACTTTATTTTAATGGTTCGCTACATCTGATATAAGGGGGGTTTGGTCCGTTGTAATTGTTTTGATAAACTATTGAACTTCCACCAAGGCTGTGGAGATTAACCTTAGCTCTGTTTAATGATCTATGATTTTTATGCAAGTCATTGTGTTGGGCCATGACTGGGCAACCTCCGGAGGTTCTTTTTTATTATTATTTTGATGTTTTCCCCGTGTGTGTACATTTGTATTGGACTTCGAGATCGACTATTGTACCCCAAAAAAATCAACGAGACTTTCCGTACGTTTTACTCCAACCTGTACAAGTCAGAAGTGATCTTCGATCATAATAAACTGGATACATTTCTTGATCGAATGAACTTACCTAAACGTTCAAAGGAAGACGCTAAACGGTTAGATGCACCTATTACACTAGAGGAACTTAGGGAGGCTATATCTGAATTGCAAAGTGGTAAAGCCCCTGGCTGGGATGGCATTCCACCCGAACTGTACCTCTCATGTTGGGATGTAATTGGACCACTATTACTTGATATGATTTTATACTCAGTCAAAGAGGGGAACTTCTCCAGGGATGTCAATATGGCACTCATATCTATCCTACTTAAAAAAGATAAAGACCCCACCGAATGCGGTAGTTATAGACCCTTAAGCCTCCTCGGAAACCGATCTCAAGCTGTACGCTAAGGTACTAGCCATCCGACTTCAAAAACATATGACATCTTTAGTTCACCCTGATCAGACAGGCTTCATAAGAGGCTGCCTGATCACGGATAATATTAGACGGTTACTGCATGTGATAGATTCCAGCAAGGATGCCGCGCCTCCTACAGCTGTATTATCCGTGGATGCGATGAAGGCCTTTGACAGGTTGGAATGGTCTTATTTATGGGCAGTACTTGGAAGGATGGGGTTAGGAGAGGGGTTCATTAATATGATCAAAGTACTATATACAGATCCATTGGCCATGATTTTAACAGGTAAATTCTGCTCCCCACACTTTCCTGTATCGCGCTCGTCTAGACAGGGTTGTCCTCTTAGTCCCGGACTATTTGCTCTATCCCTAGAGCCTTTGGCACAGTACATAAGACAATCCCAGTCCATAGCGCCGATCTGAATTAAGGGAACACAGCATCACATTAGCTTATATGCGGACAATGTATTATTGTTCATGCAAAACCCTACCACCTCCCTACCTCATCTTCTCAAAGTAATAGATGATTTTGGCAATCTATCGGGATTTAAGATAAACTGGCCAAAATCGGCCTTCCTTCCACTCAATGTGACTGCGAAGGCTACCATCCTCCCAGCAAATATACCCATGGTAGAACACTTTAGATGTCTTGGAGTTGAAATATTCCCCACAATATGCCAAACGGTGAAGTATAATTATTCCGGATTCCTAGATAGGATCACAAATGACTTCGGCAGGTGGTCAACATTTTTAAACTCATTACAGGCCCGAGCATCAATAGTTAAGATGGATGTTTTACCCAGAATTAACTTCTTCAGCTCGATGTTGCCGTTACCCCCCCCCCCCCCCCCCCCCCTGTTGGTTACTGGCAAAAATTACACTCTGCTGCATATAAATTCATTTGGAACAACAAACCTCTATGAATAAAAAGATCCACTGCACAGAGAAATAAAGCCGACAGGGGTTTAGCATTTCCAGACTTCAACTATTATTTTAAAGCGTTCTCTTTAAGACCACTGATCACCTGGTTTGATTCTCAAGCATCTGTATCCTGGAGACCATTAGAGGAGAACATAGTGGCACCACATATACTGCAGGATATAGTGTACACCAACTTATCACTTAAGCAATGCAACTTGAGATTTGGCCCTCTTATTACACATGTGATCCGGATATGGCGTGACACACAGAAAAAGTGTACAAACCACCATAAATGGCACAGTCATTCTCCCCTATTTAATAACAATTTACTCCTTATTGCACAACAACCTATCAGATCACGCAACCCGGATCACCAACAGATTAATCTTAATTTTGTTCATAGGATTTACTCCTAGACGTTTGCACCTAATGGGGCTCAGACAAGACCCTCGATGCTCCTTGTGTTTAAACGGTGCTCTTGGTACATTTATGCATATGTATTGGGAATGCCCTCCTGTTAAGATATTCTGGGAAAAAGTAACCACTCAATTATCAGAATTTTTATCTCTGACCATACCTATACTGCCTTCTGTATTGTTGTTGAATGATGTTTCTCAGTTATCAACCTCTGTACATGTAAAGGGACTAATTTTGTCCGGTCTTACGGCTGCCAAAAAGTTGATAGCGTCACGCTGGATTCAACCGGATAAAATGTGCCGGAAGGTATGGGTTCTTACCTATCTCGATGTGATTTATCTAGAGATATCTACTGCGCGAATTTTTGGTGTTAATGAAAGCATAGCAATCTGGTTAGCTGTGGTGGAGAAGATAAAGGGAAGCATATGAACTTGTAATTTCCGATGTTAAATGGAATAGTGGATGTATAGTCCAAGAGGGGGTCCTGAGGGGGGGGTGGAGGGGGAGGGAAGGGGAAGGAAAGAGTGAGGAAGAGCGAGCAAGAGCACATGTATTGTATTGTATTGTATTTATTATTTTTATGTCTTTTAATCTACATTTATTTAGATTTAATTACTGGACTGTCATTATTGTTATTATTATTTCTGTCATTGTCCTGTGATTTATCATAGATTTTTACTGTTACTGTATTGTTTGTCTAGTTTTATGTTAAAAAAGGGAAAATAAAAAACATTTGTTAAAAAAAAAAAAAAAAAAAAAAAAAAAAGAGGACTACCGGAGCTGTACAAACCGTTCACACTACTGGTGACACACGGTTCAGCGGACATGTCGCTGGGAGAGTTCAAGGCCAAGTTGCGGAACTTTGACGCCTCAGAAGACACACACCCAGTCGCCGCGGAGGCGGGAGAGAGGGTGCTGAAGGCCCGGGCGGCACCGAGAGACAAGACCAGGCCCACGACGGAGCTGGCGTGTTGGCGATGCGGAGAAAAAGGGCATCGGAAAGATAACTGCACAAAGACTGTTTGGTGTAGCTTCTGCAAATCCATGGGGCACACAGACAAAGTGTGTAGAAAGAAACGCGACCAGAGCGCACGGTACGCGCATGGACAAGATGACGGCTGTGGACAAGATGGCGACGACGGTGGACGTGAGACGAGTCGAGACGACGCCCGGAGAGTAGCGGGACGAGAGGACTTCATCTTCGGGACGCAGACAGCGTACGTCACCCAGCCAACGCAGCAGCAGCAGGCCCAAAGGAAGGGACTGATCGTGGACATAGGTGCGTCGTCCCACGTCATCAACGACAGAAATCGTTTCAAGAACTTTGACAACACCTTCGGGTTGGCGCAAGGGAGAGGAGACGCACAGGTATGCCTCATAGACAGTGAGGGGCGCCGGTGTACAGTGACGTTAAAGAACGCTCTCTACATACCTTCGTTCCCACAAGAACTATTCTCTGTCAAATCTGCTACTGCGAACGGTGCCAAAGTGTTCTTCAATGAAGGTAAAGATGTTCTTGTAGAGCCTGACGGTATGCGATTTAACATAGAGGTGTACAAGAGAATGTATTATCTACAAACAGAGTGTAATGATGACGACAAGTTTAATAATAATGATATGTGTAATGTGACTGTCAGTCACGATATTCAGACATGGCATGAGATCATGGGTCATTGTAATTACGAGGATTTACTGAAACTGCAAGCAGTGACAGAAGGCATGCACATTAAAGGTGAAAAGCGTAGACCTGACAAAGAATGTGAAGTGTGCATAAAGGGGAAGTTCACTCAATCGAGAAACAGAAGTCCCACAGAAAAAGTAAAGGTATCACTTGCGCTAGTTTTTTTTTTTTTTATTTGAAGTCTTTATTTCGAACATGCAATGAATACAACAAACAATAACAAAAAAGAAAAACAACTCAATCTGCATGTTCGAAAAGGAGTAGGAAGAAGTATACACTTATTTAATCCTACCCCTTTTCCACTACTCAAATGAGTGTACTATTTTAAACATAAAAAAGAAAAGAAAAGAAAAGAAAAGAAAAGAAAAGAAAAAAAAAATATATATATATATATATGCAAAACAAAAACAAAAACTATATATGTATAAAATAAAATAAAATAGAAAACAAAATAAAATGTAAACACCCGTGAATATCAAGTCCCTTCTTTAACACAGATCTAGCTGGTCCAGTAAGCAACGAGTCCATAGGTGGTTTTAGATATACAGTCTTTTACAGATGTGTGTACAGGGGCAGTGTTTGTTTACTTTCTCAAAGCAAAGAGTGACACACTCCAGGCCACGGAGAAATTCCTGGCAGACGTAGCCCCTTATGGCAACATAAGATGCTTGAGGTCCGACAACAGAACAGAGTTCACAAATAGAGAGTTCCAATCACTGTTGAGAAGGAACAAGATAAGACACGAGACGTCATGTCCGTACTCCCCACACCAGAACGGGGTGGCAGAGAGGTAAGGACGTACTCTTTTCAAAATGGCTAGGTGTAAGCAATAGCTGGTAACTTACCTAAGAGTCTATGGCATTATGTGGTACAAGAAGCCGCTTACACCGTAAACAGGTGTTTTAATAAGCACACAGGCACCACCCCGTATACAGCACTGACAGGAAAGAAATGTAATCTAGGTAGAATGCACGAATTTGGATCAGTGTGTTATGCTTACCAGCAGGACAGAGGAAAGCTCGAGTCCAGATGTGAAAAAGGACTCTTTGTAGGGCACGACAAAGGAAGCCCTGCTTTCCTAGTCTATTATCCCGTAAAGGGAAAGTGCAAAAACACAGGCTAGTCAAATTTGTCACAAAGACAACATGTGAGAACGAGACACAGACAGAGGAGCCAGAGCTGGACTCCAGAGTAAGGTGTGAAGAAACAGAGACACCTCAGCCTAGTGTACTTAGCACAGTCGTGCAGACAGACAGTCAGCACCCCCCAGAGGATGATGACGAGGAGCACCCGAGGGTGACATCACGTGCCTCATGCAGTGGGAGGTATCCCTCATGGGAACACAAACCCCCAAAGTATCTGAAAGACTATGCCCGGACAGAAAGTGACGAGGAGGACAGTACACTTACCAGCATTGATTACTGCTACAGAGTAGTGAGTGGAGTACCTCAGACCTTTAAAGAGGCGATGGTGTCCCCTGAATCAAGGAAATCCCAGGTGGCCAAAAAGTTCCGGCCCATTAATGGCCTGTATCCGGCAGGCCGGAAGAAATTAGTCGGCCCAAGTCCGGCTGCCAGAGTCGGCCAAGTAGGCGGCAATGACTGACTGGCCGATTCCGGCCCGAGTACACTGGGCCAGGTCCGGGGTTGCCGGAAGCGGTGAACGTCCGGATCGGCCCAGTAGGCGGCAATGACTGACTGGCCGATTCCGGCCCGAGTACACTGGGCCATGTCCGGGGTTGCCGGAAGCGGTGAACGTTGGTGGAATCGGCCCAGTAGGCGGCAATGACTGACTGGCCGATTCCGGCCCGAGTACACTGGGCCATGTCCGGGGTTGCCGGAAGCGGTGAACGTCCGGTTGCCTAAAGCAGCCCAGATGCGACCCACACACGCTGGGCCAGGTTTGGTTGCCCGAAGCCTAGCCGACACTGCCAATGCAATACTGGTACTACACAGTAAATTACGCAGAGTAGATTTGACTCAAACTGAGTAAAGAAATTTTACTCAGTTTGAGTGAAATGTACTCAGTTTGAGTCAGCGGAATTTACTGTGTACCCATCTGCCAGAGCTACTCCACTATCTGCCTATGACCGTACATTACCGGAAATACAGTAGGAAATGGTTAATACAATGCCACATATTTAAGGACCCTTCCCTTTACCAATTCAGTATTGGCATGTCCCTCATTGAAAAATTCAGAAGTTTACATGCCGTCTCCTACCTCACTGAAATATATTCTCAATGTATGTGCATATTGTACACAATATACATCATTCTGCAGTGAAGCTCAAATATCAAGTAAAGTAACAATGCTACTTTTTCCAGTTAAAAATGACAACTTGAATAGATATTTAAACATTTATTAGCAAATGAAATATCACATTTGACTTTACTGGGCCATTACACCCAAAATGAGGTTAATCAAAATCAACATCACAATAAATCATGTACAGATAGATTACTCAAATGCACATAAGCATGAATGATCAGTTTAAATTTTTTTCGACCTATGGTGGTAATTACTACCTTCAAAAAAATAAAAAATAAACATTTGAATATCCATTATTGCTCATTATGTAAATATACCTACACCAACATACATATAGAATAATGTATTCTCTCTCTCTCTGTGAACATTAGTAAACATTTATTACCATAAAACAGGCCTTGAGAGATAATTACATGTAACAAAATAAAATAGTCCATACACGCAACATGGGTGTAAAGAACGAAGTGCAATTAGTCAAAAGTACATTTGTACTTTACTTGAGTAGTATTAGGTTTGCGGATTGGTCCTTGTGCAAGACTATAGATATATAATCATTGTTACAACTCAATTGTACCCCTGTAACAGTCTTCTCCCAGAGTCCATACCCAACATGTGTGTGCAGGGGTGTAAAGAACGAAGTGCAATTAGTCAAAAGTACATTTGTACTTTACTTGAGTAGTATTAGGTTTGCGGATTGGTCCTTGTGCAAGATTATAGATATATAATCATTGTTACAACTCAATAACAGTCTTCTCCCAGAGTCCATACCCAACATGTGTACCATAAAACAGGCCTTGAGAGATAATTAACAAAACATGTAACAAAATAAAATAGTCCATACACGCAACATGGGTGTAAAGAATGAAGTGCAATTAGTCAAAAGTACATTTGTACTTTACTTGAGTAGTGCGGATTGGTCCTTGTGCAAGACTATAGAAGGTGGGGATCTTTGATTAAACACTGCTATCAGAAGAATAGACAGTCAGAAATTTTTTTTTACTTTTAACTAAGTACATTTTAAAAGTAGAAACTTTAGTAGAGACTTTTACTCATGTGTTTTACTCGAGTACAATTTTGAGACGGTACCCATACTTTCACTTAAAACTCCCAACATTTTGTGAAATTAGCAGTCTTCTCCAGAGAGAGACAAGAAGATAGATACCAGTCTCCTCTCTGTGCGTCGAGTAGAAAGCTATCTGGCTGCATGTTAGCCTAGCTTAGTACAATGAATGGAAGCGGGCATGACTGGTTAGCCTAGGCATTGTCCAACTAACACCTCTCCCGAAGGCTATACACAGTCATGTCCGCTTCCATTCATTGTGCTAAGCCAGATAGATTTCTACTCAATGCACAGATACGAGACTGGTATACATCTTCTTGTCTCTCTCTGGAGAAGACTGTAAGCATGAATATGATCAGTTCAAAATGTTGTCTACCTATGGTGTAGAGGAAACAATTTTGTCTTTCAGATCCTTTACTTAGGGATGGCTGGGGGATTTACTGTGTGTTTGCATGTGTATACGACAGTGGTTTGGTCGGTAGAGCAGTCGTCTTTATCCGGAGGTTCCCGGTTTGATTTCCCGCTCCTGGATAGATAGAAAGATAGATAGAGAAAAGTAGGGGGAGGGGACAGATAGTTAGTTCAGGGATGTGATTGTGCCTTAAGAAAAAAACATGAAAATCTTCGAAATGATATTCTTTTATTTATATATTATAAACACTCCATTTGAATGAATGAACACATTTTATTTGTATAGATTGAACTGTTCCCAGGGAAGAGGAAGGTGGGAGAGGAAAGGGACAAAGAAAATGCATCAAATATCTCAGTGTCCCCCTAAACAATTTGAAGGGGGTCATCGGACCCCTCCCAAGTCATCCTGGCTCAAACACTAACGGTAGGACCTTATCTTTTCTTCTTTGCAACCAGATTGTGCAACACCTGTAACCGCCTCCTCTAGTCTTGCCTACTGCGAAGGGCTGCAGTTGGACTAATGGACTCTTTCGCTCTCAAGTCGATTTTGAGAATGAAGGTGCACGTGGTGACATTTCTCCATCTGCTTCTTGGTTATGTCTAGGTTGGCTTCTGTACCTCATGCTTGAGAGTTTGATGTTTCTACAGAGCGGTACACTGGTGTCACCAGGGTGGAGTTTTCAATACAGTCTTCACTGTGATAAATCAACAATTATTGGAAAGATTATTTTGTGTCATGCACAAAGTATAGATGTCCTGACTTGCAAACACTAGTTTGCCAACATGAAATCTGTGGAGTGGTTAAAATGTAGTTTTAATGACTTCAACATTCAGTAAGTATGTAAACGTAGACAGACAGACCACAACTTACTAAGAAGGAACTGCTAATTGTCTCAAGGCCCGATCTCTCCTTCCTCCATCTCTATCTGCCGAGAGCTGAAGCCACCTTTTAGTATAGCGCTCTACATCTGCATCAGATGCACTTTTAGTGCCCGCATTGAGTCTCACGGACCCTAAAAAAAGACAAAGAATGGGACAGGTGAAGCCCTATCATAAGAAACTTCCATTAACTTTTTTTTTTAATGCTTTCTTGATACTCATCCAACTATAAGTGTTTTGAGAGTCGGTCAGAGTGATGAAGGCATTAGATTTACATCGGCTCAAAGCTCAAATAAATCAAGGATGTGATTTTTCCGGCCTGAAAATGTGATCCACGTGAATCCACGTACATTTCCGTGCCAATTCATATTTAAAGTATACAGACATGAATGGTATCAATCTCCTCAACTCTGGTCAAGAAAGCAAATACGCATATTACCCAAAATGTTGAACTATTCCTTTAGAAGATTAAGAAACCATATAATAATAAAGCAAAACGTACTCAGGACAACATCTTTAATTGCAAGTGGCTCGAATTTTCTTGGCCAGCTGGTTTGTCACTAGTTTCGCCATAGTCCTCCAAACAGTTTCTTTAACAGTCAATCCCCCAGCCATCGCCAAGTGAAGGATCTGAAAGACAAAATTGTTTAGTTTCCTCTACTCAGGAGTGGTGGACCAAGAACATACCACCATAGGTAGACAATTGGAAACTGATCATATTCATGATAGCAAAAAAAAAGAAGAAAAAGCATAAGGCCTAGTGCGTAGAAGTAGCCCTAATCATGATCAAGTAACCAAATATATAATAATAAATAGAATGGGAGAAAAAAAGTAGATAAAAAAAAGGGCCATAGGTCAAAAGTCTCAGCAAATGTCAATTCCTCAAATATACATTTTCACCTACCAATTTTTCCTTAGATATCCTCCTGTGCAATGCGCTCATCAAGGGTTCTCAACTCATCCAGGGTGGAAAGTGGTAACATCGTAAATGGAAGGCCATCTGGGACGGTTGCTGCTGCACCATTTTTTAGCAGTAAGGTGTGCATTTCCTTTATCATTTGATTAGTCGTTGCCACAGTAGTTAAAATCTCATGGAGAATAGCTGTAAAAAACAAACACACTTAACAAGTTAATATCTGAGATTTGGAAACACAGTAACATCACTACAATAAACTCAAACCGGTCTACATATAAATCAGAAAATCTGACAGGTTTTAAAGAATGTATCCAGTCCAGATTATCTTAATTTGGAGGCCTAACCAAAAGTAAGCATATCTAAAATGTCACAAAAACCATTACATAGGGAAATTGGGTGCAGAACTGTGGTAAACTAACGGTTCTGAACTGAGACACAAATATCCATTGTCTTGAGTCATGGTTCCCTATTTCGTGTCAAGGTCTCACCCCCCCAGATGCAACACTTTGAATGAGATGTACTGTGTAGTAGTAATTGCTGTAGAACACTTACGATCACAGTCGGTTTCGGTTAGCCTGGGCCGGGTACGGGGTGCCATGCTAGGTGTGGGAGCTGTAGGACGGATTGGCGATAGAGATGGAGAAAAGTAGGAGGGGACAGTTACAGTTAGTTAGATTGACAGTACACTGGTGTCATCACCGGTGTGGCTGTGCCACAGTGGATTTTTCAATACAGATATGCAACACTTGAGATTTACTGTGTAGTAGTAATTGCTGTAGAACACTTACGATCACAGTCGGTTTCGGTTAGCCTGGGCCGGGTACAGGGTGCCACGCTAGGTGTGGGAGCTGTAGGACGGATTGGCGATAGAGATGGAGAAAAGTAGGAGGGGACAGTTACAGTTAGTTAGATTGACAGTACACTGGTGTCATCATCAAAATCAAGTCCTCCCTGTCCCTCTGCTAAATCAGGAAGTTGATAACCTGGAGGTTCAGGCGCCTCAGAGGTGTGCCTATTTGCAGAGTGCAATTGGAAAAGTTGATCAACTATATTCCTTGACCTTCGCATATTTGATGCCTTATTGTAGTCAGAGTAGCGCTCAGTCATCATGACAATTAGTACCACATACTTTTTACAGTTGGGAGGATGTTGTCACTCCTGGCCTGGGCAGACACTGTAAACACACAAATTTAAACAGTAGATTACATGTACAGCAGATAATATGTATCCTGCATCATCATTTAGTGGAGAAACGGATGGCAAATTAAAGACATTCAGGCGGAATTTTCTTCAGTCCTTCACAATGCCAAAGAGCTGTGTTACACGTTGTACTAATGACAAAAACAGAAACCCAAATCACAAGTTTTATACCATCACGGAGGAAAAAGTGGCTGCACGACACGCATTATGAACCATATTAAAATATCCACGTGCTCACCGCAAATGGCCTTTGACTATAGTGCTGGCAGCTAACGATAGCTACGTTAACCTAGACAAGTACATGTTGAGCTAATGTTAATTATATCATCGAACCGATAGGAGCTTATATCTTATCTAATCTTACGTTCGGGTAGTGGCACACGTGGTACCATGCAAGATTAGATCAAATAAGCATATCGGTTCGATATGTAACGTTAGCTTAGCATATCTAACACAACCACAACAACAGGGGGAGCCGAGCACACGTGGATATTTTAATCCATATAACGTGCGCGTGATCATCTTAACCCGTGTGCCAATTCTGTTGTAAACTATACCCATAATTTAATATAGGGTTTAACCTGCAATTCAGTCTCAGAGCCCCTGCTGCCCTGCACGCATTATGAACCATATTAAAATATCCACGTGCTCACCGCAAATGGCCTTTGACTATAGTGCTGGCAGCTAACGATAGCTACGTTAACCTAGACAATTATACATGTTGAGCTAACGTTAATTATATCATCGAACCGATAGGAGCTTATATCTTATCTAATCTTACGTTCGGGTAGTGGCACACGTGGTACCATGTAAGATTAGATCAAAGCATATCGGTTCGATATGTAACGTTAGCTTAGCATATCTAACACAACCACAAAAACAGAGGGAGCGCTAGCCATGTGCACAAATGTTTGATAAAACCGCAAAAACTGGCTCAATTTCGATACAAAATGTTCCCCTCTTCATGAAAGTCACATTATTGAACAAAAATACAACATAAGTGCGGGCCTTTAAGGCCATAATATATCTAAATTACAAAGACGACGTATACTGTTGGCTCGGCGTTGCTAATAAACATATCATTTTTATAAAACGAGTCAACGAGTTTCTAAACTATTCTGGTAACGTTAATTACTGTTTGAAGTCAACTATAATAAAATATAGACATTGTTATTAACTTACCTGATATTCACAATGTGCAATCTTGTAATCAAGCGGCGAACGAACAACGTACACGTGTGGATCTCAAACGGAAGTAGCAGCGTCTTCCGGCCATTGAGCACATGCCGCGTTCACGTTACATGGGAATTCAAGTGGAAGAACCAGCTTCCTACTGGGAAAAACCATTCACGTCAGCCTCTATAGTTATAATTCCTATATAGTCTAGGACATATGGGATTTTTTCATAGACCCCGATCTCCCACTTCGCGTCACGAATTGCGGAAGTATGGATGTGGGCGTTTCATTGAGTCAACGCGTGAAGCTTAGTTGTAGCAACGAGATGTCCTCTGGTTTCCGCTTCTTCCCACGTAACGTGAACGCAGCATCTGGCTGATGCAATAACATGATATTTAGAAAAAATATCTATAATATGATTAATGGAAAATGTACACATATGAGCAATTATAGGCAGTATAGTATTTGTTTCAAGTTTAAAGTTCAATAACTTCGTTTTTATATACTTTACAGTGAAAATGTTGGTTTTGATTGATTGATTGATTGATTGATTGATTGATTGATTGATTGATTGATTGAAAACTTTATTAACAGATTGCAGAATGGGTACAATACAGTACAGCTCAATACACACAATTGTTAAGGGGATGCAGACCAGAGAAAGACTTTCGTCTTGCATCAGGGTCCCCCATTTTCAATTCATCAGGATATACGGCTATACATTTATGAAAACGTATACATTATAGGTGGGGGGGTGGGTGGGGTGGGGGGGGTTGGGTAGGTTGGGTAGGGGTGGACACTGGACACTGTACAACTGCACAAGCAACTGTACATATTGACAAAACCATGTTTGGTAATTGACTGTACATTGGGTTGGGTTAGGACATTTACAGGGGCCAGTTTCGAATTGCAGTCTCCCGTAGGTGTTCTTTGAGAGTGGTTTTGAAAGTGGGTAGTGATTCACATTCCTTTACAGCTTTGGGTAGGGCGTTCCACATTGATGTGGCATAATTGCGAAACGTGTTCCTGTTTGAGCCGAATCTGGGTTTAACATGATTTGTGGAGCTCCCTCTATGGTGTTGTGGTCGTGGTATTCACTGACCTTTGGGAAGTATTTTGATATGTACACATATATGGGTACCTTGATCGTGTATAGTGTATCTTGTAGACAGGCCCATTGCAAGTTGCTGCACTCTGTCGTCTACTCTAAGCCGTTGTCACGTGGGCAGGGGCGAGGTGGGTTCTAGGAGTAAGGTCAAGCATGTAGTCTGACCAGTTTGTTTTGAGATGAATTGTGTAGCAGGGTCAAGTCAAGTCAAGTCAAGTCAAGAGTTTTAATTGTCACGGCATACAAGTATACAATGAAATGCGGGTGGTCTTGCCCGCAACGATGTGCAATACGTGGTACAACATATAATAGAATCCAATAAAAAAAAAACATTGTGCAATAAACAGGTAACAGGTAACATATTTGTGACATCTCGGTATCTGTACATATTATTTACAGGGCATATAGGACACGGTCAAAGAACACCAGATCCAGGCGTACAACTAGAACCACCAGAACAGTGAATACGAGCAAAGTAACACGACTAACTGGTAACGACAGATACAGATTACAAAACATACAATTAAAAACTAAAAATCTCTAGAAAATCTAGTCAATTTACAAACCAATGAGCTTCTAGATACAGTAGAAAGGATATGCAGCCAGTATGAGCTTCTAGACAGACAGTAGAAGAGATATGCAGCCAGTATGAGCTTCTAGATAAGACAGTAGAAGAGATATGCAGCCAGTATGAGCTTCTAGATACAGTAGAACAGATATGCAGCCAGTATGATCTTCTATATAGAGACAGTAGAACAGATATGCAGCCAGTATGATCTTCTAGAGACAGTAGAACAGATATGCAGCCAGTATGAGCTTCTAGATACAGTAGAACAGATATGCAGCCAGTATGAGCTTCTAGATAAGACAGTAGAAGAGATATGCAGCCAGTATGAGCTTCTAGATAAGACAGTAGAACAGATATGCAGCCAGTATGATCTTCTAGAGACAGTAGAACAGATATGCAGCCAGTATGAGCTTCTAGATACAGTAGAACAGATATGCAGCCAGTATGATCTTCTAGAGACAGTAGAACAGATATGCAGCCAGTATGAGCTTCTAGATACAGTAGAACAGATATGCAGCCAGTATGAGCTTCTAGATAAGACAGTAGAAGAGATATGCAGCCAGATGAGCTTCTAGATAAGACAGTAGAAGAGATATGCAGCCAGTATGAGCTTCTAGATAAGACAGTATAAGAGATATGCAGCCAGTATGATCTTCTAGAGACAGTAGAACAGATATGCAGCCAGTATGAGCTTCTAGATACAGTAGAACAGATATGCAGCCAGTATGAGCTTCTAGATAAGACAGTAGAAGAGATATGCAGCCAGATGAGCTTCTAGATAAGACAGTAGAAGAGATATGCAGCCAGTATGAGCTTCTAGATAAGACAGTATAAGAGATATGCAGCCAGATGAGCTTCTAGATAAGACAGTAGAAGAGATATGCAGCCAGTATGAGCTTCTAGATAAGACAGTAGAAGAGATATGCAGCCAGTATGAGCTTCTAGATAAGACAGTAGAAGAGATATGCAGCCAGTATGAGCTTCTAGATAGACAGTAGAACAGATATGCAGCCAGTATGAGCTTGTTGCATACTCATGTTAAACAGTTGGCATTAGTGCAGAATTGAACAAAAACTGTCTCATAGGAACGGATTCTGGAATGGCATTTTGAATAAATGAAAGCTCTCATCGACTCCGACAGATTGCTAGTCATTCATAATGGCATCGAAAGAATGTCCAAATGACCTGTGTTGTGTTAGCTTGTGTTAGCTTGGGGAGCTGCAGTCTGTGTTGTGTTAGCTTGTGTTAGCTTGGGGAGCTGCAGTCTGTGTTGTGTTAGCTTGTGTTAGCTTGGGGAGCTGCAGTCTGTGTTGTGTTAGCTTCTGTTAGCTTGGGGAGCTGCGGTCCATGTTGTGTTAGCTTGTGTTAGCTTGGGGAGCTGCAGTCTGTGTTGTGTTAGCTTGTGTTAGCTTGGGGAGCTGCAGTCTGTGTTGTGTTAGCTTGTGTTAGCTTGGGGAGCTGCAGTCTGTGTTGTGTTAGCTTGTGTTAGCTTGGGGAGCTGCAGTCCGTGTTGTGTTAGCTTGTGTTAGCTTGGGGAGCTGCAGTCTGTGTTGTGTTAGCTTGTGTTAGCTTGGGGAGCTGCAGTCTGTGTTGTGTTAGCTTGTGTTAGCTTGGGGAGCTGCAGTCTGTGTTGTGTTAGCTTGTGTTAGCTTGGGGAGCTGCAGTCCATGTTGTGTTAGCTTGTGTTAGCTTGGGGAGCTGCAGTCTGTGTTGTGTTAGCTTGTGTTAGCTTGGGGAGCTGCAGTCCATGTTGTGTTAGCTTGTGTTAGCTTGGGGAGCTGCAGTCTGTGTTGTGTTAGCTTGTGTTAGCTTGGGGAGCTGCAGTCTGTGTTGCGTTAGCTTCTGTTAGCTTGGGGAGCTGCGGTCCATGTTGTGTTAGCTTGTGTTAGCTTGGGGAGCTGCAGTCTGTGTTGTGTTAGCTTGTGTTAGCTTGGGGAGCTGCGGTCCATGTTGTCTTAGCTTGGGGAGCTGCGGTCCATGTTGTGTTAACTTGTGTTAGCTTGGGGAGCTGCAGTCTGTGTTGTGTTAGCTTGTGTTAGCTTGGGGAGCTGCGGTCCATGTTGTGTTAGCTTGTGTTAGCTTGGGGAGCTGCAGTCTGTGTTGTGTTAGATTGGGGAGCTGCAGTCTGTGTTGTGTTAGCTTGGGGAGCTGCGGTCCATGTTGTGTTAGCTTGGGGAGCTGCTAACTATAGAGGCCATAACCACAGTATTACATATACTCTTGTTAGCTTTATGAGGCTACATCAACACGCTCCTATGAGTGCAGCATGTTAGCTTTATGAGGCTACATCAACATCCTATGAGTGCAGCTATAATGTTAGCTTTATGAGGCTACATCAACATGCAGGCTCCTATGAGTGCAGCTAATGTTATGAGGCTCTGCCCCCCCTCCACTCCTCTAACACCCACCTCGCTCTGCCCCCCCCCCCTCCACTCCTCTAACATTTTATTTATTAATTTTATTATTATTATTTATTTGTTGCCATTAAAATAATTCTCCACTTGCACAACCTGAATATAGGGACTTCCGGCTGACTTCCGGTTGCCAATAGCACTTCCTGTCCCATCCAAATACATTGGTTTTAGCTACTTTTCTCCCCTTATTTAAACAACTTTGTCGTCACAGAGAGGCAATGAAACGTTTGTATTATTATAGTATAGAATGTATTTAATAAGCAAACGTTTGTCAGCAGGGTTTTTGGGCTGTATTTCATGTAAAAACGTTTACTGTTAGTTTCCTTGCTCAGCCAGCATTAGCTAACAGAAGCTAGTGGTTAAACAGGCCGGATTAGCTTTGAGCTAACTATCTTTCCCGACCCATGTATTCATTCCATTCTAAACATAACGTTAGTTTACAAAACATGACCTGTCTATATAACGTTGAGGAACAAATTATAAGTGTGTGGGTGTGTGTTTTGGTGAACATTGGACTGCAAACAGAAAATGCATCACAGTTAGACAGTAGCTACTGTTAGCTGTCCTTCCGGATTAGCTTTGAGCTAACTATCTTTCCTGACCCATGTATTCATTCCATTCTAAACATAACGTTAGTTTACAAAACATGACCTGTCTATATAACGTTGAGGAACAAATTATAAGTGTGTGGGTGTGTGTTTTGGTGAACATTGGACTGCAAACAGAAAATGCATCACAGTTAGACAGTAGCTACTGTTAGCTGTCCTTCCGGATTAGCTTTGAGCTAACTATCTTTCCCGGCCATGTATTCATTCCATTCTAAACATAACGTTAGTTTACAAAACATGACCTGTCTATATAACGTTGAGGAACAAATTATAAGTGTGTGGGTGTGTGTTTTGGTGAACATTGGACTGCAAACAGAAAATGCATCACAGTTAGACAGTAGCTACTGTTAGCTGTCCTTCCGGATTAGCTTTGAGCTAACTATCTTTCCCGACCCATGTATTCATTCCATTCTAAACATAACGTTAGTTTACAAAACATGACCTGTCTATATAACGTTGAGGAACAAATTATAAGTGTGTGGGTGTGTGTTTTGGTGAACATTGGACTGCAAACAGAAAATGCATCACAGTTAGACAGTAGCTACTGTTAGCTGTCCTTCCGGATTAGCTTTGAGCTAACTATCTTTCCCGACCCATGTATTCATTCCATTCTAAACATAACGTTAGTTTACAAAACATGACCCGTCTATATAACGTTGAGGAACAAATTATATAGACGGGTAATGTTTTGAACAACTAACGTTACGTTTAGAATGGAATGCATCGGCAAAGATCCGTTAGCTCAAAGCTATTCCGGCCAGTTTATCAACTTCCTGTCATTTAGAAATATGATTTTATAGTGAAAATCATTACCAAAACGTCCGGAAAAACCTAACGGGAGCATTATAGACGGTCATACAAATGTACAAATGCTATAAGGTGGCAAGAAATGCACTATAAACAATACTTTATGCATCGGCAAAGATCCTTAGCTCAAAGCTATTAAGGCTAATGCTGGCTAACAAGAGGCTAGCGCAAGAAACGACGCCGCAAACCATTGCCGAGCCAGAGCCGGTTTATCTTTGGCGAGCCCGAGTCGGCTCTGCCCCGGCAACCATTGCCGTGCCAGAGCCGGTTTATCTTTGGCGAGCCCGAGTCGGCTCTGGCACGGCAAGCCGAGCCGGGCCAGAGCCGGTTTATCTTTGGCGAGCCCGAGTCGGCTCTGCTTCGGCAACCATTGCCGGGCCAGAGCCGGTTTATCTTTGGCGAGCCTGAGTCGGCTCCGCCCCGGCAACCATTGCCGGGCCAGAGCCGGTTTATCTTTGGCGAGCGCGAGTCGGCTCTGCCCCGGCAACCATTACCGCACCAGATCCGGCTCATCGTTGGCGTGCCGTGCCGGACATATGCCGAGTGTGCCGACCGGTAGCCGGAATTGGGCCGAGTATGCTGGCCACCTGGGATGGGAGAGAGCAATGGATGAGGAGATGAGGTCCCTAGAGCAGTGGTTCCCAAAGTCGGGGTTGCGACCCAAAGGTGGGCCGCGAGCAGCCACGGGTGGGCCGCGAGACGATAAAAAAAAAATATATATATATATATATATATATATATATTTTTTTTTTTTTTTTTTTTTTTATTATTTTTTTTTTTTTTTTTTTTTTGTCAGGCCACTGAACTTAGAAGCAAGCCAGGACAGTGTTTCTAGTTGTATTCTAAAATTCTATTCTATTGTATTCTAAAATGTGACTATATGGTTTTATATTAACTTAATAAATAAACAAAAACGAAAAATCTACTTATTTCAACGAACATTTCAAACTAAATAACAGATTATGCACATAAAACGCTGAAAACAACCGAAGCAACAATAGTATTTTAATGAGGCTATTATTATTATCATTATTATTTTGCAACAAGTTAGCCCTCTCATAAATAGCACATATAAATGAATAACTAACTTGAACTAACTTAATAGGATTGAAGTGATATTTGGCTTAAAAAATCGGTCGCCTGGCAAAAAAAAAAAAAAAAAAGCCAGACGATGTGCATTGGGCCGCGGCTCTCTGACGCTTTATTTTCTGGGCCCCGGCCTGAAAAGTTTGGGAACCCCTGCCCTAGAGGACAACCACACCTTTACTCTAACCAAGTTACCAGAGGGCAGACAGACAGTGGGAGGAAAATGGGTGTACTCAATCAAGGAGGGTATTGAAGGCCACGACAAGTACAAAGCCAGGTTTGTAGCTAAATGTTTAAATACTGAAGGAGGGTACTCCATGTTTAAATACAGAAGGAGGGTAGCTACATGTTTAAATACAGAAGGAGGGTACTCCATGTTTAAATACAGAGGAGTGGAATCCATGTTTAAATACAGAAGTGGATTCCATGTTTAAATACAGAAGTGGATTCTATGTTTAAATACAGAAGTGGATGATTTGATCATTGCAGCGGACAACACTAGAAACCTAGAGCAGGTGCTCTCCACCAGATTCAAAATGAAAGACCTAGGCAGGTTAAAACAGCATGGACTTCGAACAGTCTGCCAGTTGTGTAAAAATATCCCAGAAGAGATATGTGGAAAAGATCCTGAAACGTTTTGACATTCAAGAATGTAGAACAAGGGAAACACCATGTGATAAAAAACTAGACTACCAAGAGGATGCTCAGAAATTGACAGATGTAAAAATGTACAGAGAACCTGTAGGTAGCCTCATTTATTTGACAACATGTACTCGCCCTGACCTATGTTTTGTAGTGAGTAAATTGTCACAGCATTTTGCTGACCCCACAGAGGAGCACTGGATTACAGCAAAACATGTTTTTCGTTATCTCAAAGGTACAGCAGATAAACAGCTTTGTTTCAGAAAGAGCAGCGAGGGCTTAGGGCTTAAAGCCTACAGTGATGCAGATTGGGCGGCAGACACCACAGACAGAAGAAGTACCACAGGGTATTGTGTGAGTTTGAACACAGACAGCTCACTGGTTTCGTGGAAAACAAAGAAGCAGCCCACAGTGGCACTATCAACTTGTGAAGCCGAATACATGGCTCTAGCTATGACAATACAGGAATGTATTTATCTAGAACAACTGCTCGAAGGAATGGATACCTATGTATATAAGAAAACTGTTGTTTATGAAGACAACCAGGGAACCATTGCAATTGCTAGAAACCCTGTGTGCCGACAGAGGTGTAAACATGTGGATATAAAATATCATTTCATCAGATCTGTCATCAGGGAAGAAATGATGACACTTGTTTATTGTCCGACAGACGACATGGTAGCAGACGCTATGACAAATCCTGTTTCCAAACTGAAACTGAGAAGATTTGCAGAGGTCATGTTTGGTGTGTAAATATTGCCTGTTATGTAGTATTGACTGCCATATTCTTTTTGATGCTCTGAGCTGTACTATTTTCTTTGAAGATTGTTTTTGAAAAAGTTGTACAGTATACAAGACAGCCGTAAGTGGGAGTGTTAAAGTTATGTGATGTATACGATTGCATGTAACTGTCTAACTGTTTCCACAAGAGGGCGCTATAGGCGGAGCTATTGACGCTGGCGCCAGGTAAGAGGGTATTTAAGGGATTGTTCCCTCCCTCTCTGTCTCTTCCCACCTACCTCCTACAGAGAGAAGGTCTCGTGTACTGTGTACCAATGTGATAATAAACTACGCCGATTAAAGGCTGAAGTGAGAGGACCTTGTCGTCATGATAAGTTATTGTCGCCCCATAGCCAACATCTGTCAACAAACACTAACCTTCTTACTCTCCTATACTACCATGCACTCCTCCTACTATACTTGTAGAAGACAAAACCGACATATTGGAAGTTGTATTGTTTATGGTAATGGTTTTGTATTTATGTTTTGAATATTAGGGGCACGCCACTAGGGGCACATCACTTTTTAGTATAATAGGCACTGTAATTAGAGTAATGTTATGCATGCATTGCATGAATAATTTTTTCCTAACGGAGCAATAGGGAAGACGCAAACTGTTCTGTTCTCAACCATAATTTTCTTTGGATAATAAACCTTACAAACTACATCAGCTGCAGCCTGGACAATCAACTCTGTCAACATTCACAACTTCTTTTGTTACCTGAGTAGAAGAACATCTAAGTAGGTGCATCGTGGTGCATTGTAAATTTATTAGGGAATGACAAGCGGCCACTACAATACTAATATGTCTTATGTCTATGCACGCAATACTGCAGCACCCAAGTTTCAGCACTGTTTGATGAACATTGTTACTCAGCTGAAAGAGTTGTACCCTTCCTGCTGACTTGTCGTACAGAACTTGTAAGTCGCTTTGGATAAAAGCGTCTGCTAAATGACAAAATGTAAATGTAAATGTAGGTAGGCTGCAAATACTTCAAATTAAATTAGATAAGATAATAGTATCAAAAGTACATACATTCCATGTCTGTATAGACTATTTAAGTAGATAAAGGAGCATTCCAGGCAAGGATCAAATATTTGGTAGTCAATACACATTCAAATACAGAGGATTGTCTCTTTGGAACAATCTACTTCCATCACTACTACAGTCAACATCTACGTGATCACTATTAAAAAAAAAAAACTTAAAAGGACCTCAATTAGCAAATATTTATAACACTTTATGAATGAATTGTAATTCTTATTATCTTGTAACCAGTGTCCATGCAGATTGTGATGTATGTTTTCCTTTGTTTGGATTTGAAGCCTTGATGCTGTCATAATCATTGTTCTTATTTCTACTGTATGAATATTGATATCAAGGGGAGGTATCTTCATATTCATTGTTCTTATTTCTACTGTATGAATATTGATATCAACGGGAGGTATCTTCATATTCATTGTTCTTATTGATCCTGTATGAATCAGTTACGTTCCACCCCTCCAACAGTTAACTGTTCGACCGAGGGTCGAAACCATGACGACCAACTCGACGCGGGATTTAAACATCTCAACGCCCGATAGCCGGCTAGCCAGCAGAGCTAACAGGGAAATCATCCAGGAACAAAGGACTCTGGAACGAGTCCTTTGTTCTACCAGCACGGCGCGGGACCCGACCCCCCCCTCCCCCCTTCCCACCCACGACAACAAAGCCCCCCCGCCCCACTCAGAGGAACAGATCACAAATGAACAATACTGCCAACATCAATGAAATAACCAACGCCAATGGACTGAACATTTTCCACATTAACATTAACAGCTTAAAAAACAAATTGGATGAAATCAAACAATTATTCATAAATGGTAAGTGCTTCTCAGAAACTAAGCTTGACGATTCTGTAAAAGATCCAGAGATAGAGATTGAGAACTACTCAATAATCAGGAATGATAGGAACAAACATGGAGGTGGCGTCTGTATGTACATACACAAAGACACCAAATTCATCAACAGAAATGACCTGAATCATAAATCAATTGAAACTGTATGGGTGGAAATCCTATTCGAAAGGGCGAAATCCCTACTGGTTGGCGCAATCTACAGGCCGCCAGATCATAGTGGCTTTTATGATACACTTGACGGCCGGGTGCTTAGCTGGAGTTGAGGATGTAGACAAAATTCTTATTGGAGACTGGAACACGGATATGCAACGAAAAGATGCACCCGTCTTCAAGTCATTCAGTAGGCTTTGTGATCTGCACGGCCTCAGCCAGCTAATCACCCAACCCACACGTGTATGTGAATCAACTCAGACTACCATTGACCTCATTCTGACCTCCGACAAGTCCAAGATCTCCAATAAAGGGGTTATAGCATGCGGGTTAAGTGATCATTATATGATATTCTGTACTCGCAAAAAGCTAAAACAAAAGGCAGGCTGCCACAAAACAGTCACATCTAGAGACCTCAAAACCTACTCTAGCGAGGCCTTTAACCTTGAACTGGAGAGTCTGGACTGGTCAGATGAACTCAATGGTACACTGGTTGAAGAAACATGGCTTGGTTTCAAAACCAAATTTTCAACAATACTAAACGACATGGCCCCCCTAAGAACCACCAGGGTAAAAAATCGCGCTGAGCCGTGGATGCACTCCGAAATACTGGCCGCTATGAAAACCAGAGACAAAAAATGCTCTGAGTTTCGAAAAAGTCAGTCAAAGCTTACCAAAAGCACGAGCAGTGAACTCCAAGCCCACGTGACTGAACTCAAACTAGAAAGAAACAGACTAAGAAACGACGTAAACTCCATGATCAAAACTGCAAAAACGAATTTCATCAATGACAAAACTGAGGAAAACAAAAACAAACCACGTGAACTTTGGAAATTACTCAATAATCAACTAGGATGCAGTAAAAAACTTAAAACCAGATTCTCAAACATAAACATAAAAACGGACAACACGCTCATCACAGACAAGCTGGATGTAGCCAATTACTTAAACATTTTCTTCACAAACATAGCCACAACACTGGTAAACAAACTACCCTCCCACTCAGGGCTTTATGGGGTAGAACACATAGTAGCTTACTACAAAAACCTAGGGGTCCGCAAGGACGACTTCAAGCTGGAAATGGTAACAACAGATGAGGTACTCAATAAACTGAGCGCCCTCCAACCTAACAAGGCCACTGGCCATGACAACATCCCCTCCAAATTCCTCAGAGACTCAGCAGCCGCCATCACCCCAGTCATCACACACATAATAAACCTCTCCATAAAACAGGGACACGTCCCCAAGGACTTCAAAATTGCGAGGGTGACCCCTCTGCACAAAAAGGGCAGCAAATTAGACCCAGGCAACTACCGCCCTGTTTCTATTCTCACCTCCATCTCGAAAGTCATGGAAAAAATAGTCTACGAACAGGTCGAAAAGTACCTAGCGGAAAAAAATCGAATCTACGAATTCCAATCTGGCTTCAGAACATCCCACTCCACTGACACATGCCTTCTCTATTTGAATGACCACATCAAACAAGAGGTGGACGCAGGCAAATACTGCGGCATGGTCATGCTGGACCTACAAAAGGCCTTCGACACTGTCAATCACTCCATTCTGATTGACAAGCTGAAGTGTCTCTATCTAATTCATGTATCTTTTATCTAAGTTCATTGATCGTATAGTGTTCTATTTCACCCTTCCCTCTGCATGGTTTTAGGTATTTTCAGATGTTTGGTTTCAAGTAAGAGGAGACTGACGATATGGTCAAAATCAACGGGCGGCGGTGTTTATTAATAAAACAGCTTTAGGAATTAAAACAGTACATCGTCTCTTTCATTTGGCTGTTGTCGTCTCTCTGTGCTGTTCGCTGTCCTGGTTGTCAAGACAACCTGGTCTCCTCGTCGATCAGGCCGGGAGTGCTTGATTTGGTATCGGCGGAGTCCGCTATGAACCTCGGCTCGGTCATCTGGTCTCAATGGCTCTCTGAGTCATCGGCTCTTCAGTAGCCTGAGTGGCGAGTCGAGTCGCGAGTCTCCCTCTGTCGGTGGAGGTTTTCAGCGCTCCAGTTGCGATTCGATCTCTGTCATCGTCTGTCCCCATGTCTCTGGGTCTTCAGGTCCTTTCTGGTGTGTCAGCGCTTCTCCTGATGCGAAGCGATTTCGTCTGTCATCGGGTCTCAGTCCCTCTGTCTCACGGCTTGGCTCTGCAGGGATCCTTCTCCGTCTCCTCTTACTGTCACCGGGTGTGTGTGGCGAGTCTCTCCAGGTTCCTTCTGGTGTGAGTCGTGTGTCTCATGAGTCGCCATTCGCCCTTTTTATTAGAGGAGAGAGAGAGAGGGGGAGACAGAGAGAGAGAGAGGGGGGGAGACCCTGCCTATTCCTGTCACATTCCAGCAGAACTTGTCCGAGGGTGTCCTGTGACCACATGTTACACAATTTCCTGGGTCTTCTGACAACGGTTTTCACAGTTTGAATCTGCTGACACTTTAATCATTACTTAATGAGAGGGTAGTTTTCACTGAGTAATACAACATCATGCTTATGACTAAAAGGTTTACATAGTCTAGATAAGAACCAGACTACTTTTCCAGACAGTGCCCAGATAACAAACCCTATATATCCGTTCTTTAATAGAACACCTTATTTTCCTGATGAACATTTGACCAATACAGTATAGTTTTACCTTCTAGCTTTAAGAGTTTCTTTTCTTTATTGTGACTAAGTTATTCTAATAGTTTCTAAGAGTTTATGCCTACATGTAACCTTATTAGTTTTTTCTATATCCTGGATGCATTTTGAACATTTGGCCTTACTTGAGTGCTGCTGACTCGTCTATCTGAGAGGCTCTTTTTACCACTCCTTTTACTCTGTCCCCTAACCATTCTGCCATGTCGTAACCTGAAATCCCTTACTTAGGGTAAATATGACCTTTTGATCTCACTGTTATTTTCAGTTTGTTTTAGTTCCTTCCTTCTGTCTGTTATTACCAAATAGGTTCGACCGGTGGGGGCAAATGGGTCATTCTTGAGTAAGCTTTTGTTCCTCTTTTAGCTAGAGTCCTTCCTGCCTTATCTTAATATAGCCTGGAGGGCCCAGTAATTATCTTAAGGTCAGCCATCTGTTGGGGTGATGGGAGAGTCGACTTGGCTCTACCCTCTTTCTACCAACATGGTGTTTTTCCGGCTCTTTCTTATAACTCAATATTTTGGTACATTTATAGTTTGCTTTATTCATGTTTTCATTTAGAAATATACGACAATCCACCCTTAGGGGGTTTAATAACCTCCTATACAACATTAATATTCTAAATTAAACATGTTTAAAATCATTCTCATAATTTTTGCTAATATTTTCTAAAATTTTCAAAAAAATCCAAAATTTACCCAAATCGAACTACAAAACCCTTTCCATCTGTACAGTTACAAAATCATCATTTCACCTACCTTTTCCTCCTTTCACAGTTTATATACATTATCAGTTATTATTATGACATCCAGTCTAGGTCCGTCTCTCTATGCAAAGAGATGATCGTACCATTCTCAGCTTCTTTTCGTTTAAGACTATATTTATCCATGTACTTAGCTTAAATGTCTATTTTGTGTAATGGACTCTGCAAGAAAAGATTAATACATCACACCACTAAAAGATTAACTCTCTAAACATTTGAGGGAAATTCAAACAAGCAACATAAATTATTTCTTCTCCTTGAAAAGACCACTGAGGCCTCAATTATCCTTTGCTTTCATCCCTGTCAGTTATCCCTGTTTAAACCTCCTAAGGCCTTTACTGCTAACTCGTTTTTGACCGTTTTGTTTCTTCTTGTTGTATTTTGTGCTAATCACAGCCCCTTCTTCGTTGTATGCAGGTCTCTGGTACTGCTCCGATTTTCCACAGAAGGAATCGATTTTCCCTCTGTCCTTTTTGCATTTTGGATTATTATTTACAAAACACACAATAGATTGGAAACAGTTATTTTCGCAGATACATTCTCTACTGTTCTGCATTTTGACAATACATTTTTCTCCAATTCATTATCTATGTATTTCACAGCTTCTTACGTTAGCATTCAATCAAATCATCTTTGTCTCATTTCTTTTTGTGCTGTACTGTTTTACTAGATCAAATATCTTAAGATCAACACAACTACCTCCACCCTTGACAGTGGAATAACCATTATTTCACTATCAAATACCTCGTTTCCCGACAGCTCCTCGGTCCGGACAGTCAGCTCTAGACGAGGCCAATCACCAACAGACCTATGTGCATGGTCAACAAACCACAGTCCCTTTAAACACACATCACACACACTCCGCCAGCTTTCAACAAGCCGGTGCAGAGTCCTCCATAAGTCAATCATCAAATTCACATGTCTGCACCCTACACGAACACTAACTGGCCAAATTGCGACCAACAACCTACAGAGCTTTCTTATAGACAGAGAAATATGTTCCCCCAACACTTATCATAACCCAAAAAGTGACACAACCCTCCAGATTCTACATCTGGAGCCTTAATGAGCGGAAAACAAACCATGAACCAGCTCCCGTCCATCCTCAGTTTCCAGCTCATTATATCAGACCTCCTACCAGTCTCGCTGTGTCACCACCACCTGCTACCCCTGACCGGCGAGAGAACCCTCCCAGCCAGCCAGTTCCTAAAAAAATATATAGTCAACCAAAAACAAAGAAAATTAAAAATAAACAAAAAACTGTGAGTGCCTACATGCTACACACCCATCCAACAGAATTAAACTATTAAGCCCCCGTTTACAGAACCTATATTATTATCCTCATTCTAGCATGCTCGCCCGCTTGGCCCCGCCTGACCGAAACACACAGTATCAAACGCACCCCAAGCTCCGACGCTTCCAGTGACGTCATCGGCTCTAAAATCCCCGTTTTCTTTGATCTTTACTACATTACTTTTAAATTTCTACCGCCCCGATTTGAAAAATTTCAACGCACATTCCATATCTCCTAGGTTCCATCTCACATGTCATTCATTCAATTCACTCGAAAACGCAACACAGCGTCCACACGTTAGTCGCGTCGCTCTCAGCTAATGCTGGCAGGACAGGGGTGTGGTTTCTCCGTTGCAGCCTTGGCCACCAGCTGGTTCATAATAATACAAAAAATACCTTGACATTTACTCAGAGCTCCTAACATCCATCCATTCAAACACATATACTTAACAAATTAATGTCTCATTCATAAGCACACCATTCATTTATGCACACATTCCTTCCAAACGCATTTCCTTGCTTCATTTCACACAATATTCTTCCTATTGTTCTAATCCCCTGTGCAGTTACCCCACGCATTTCTCCCACAAGTGCATTATCTCCAAAGGTTACTTTCCCCCCCCCCATCATTCCTCTTCTCAGCCTCTCAATCTTCATATTCAGCGCCGTTTGGGGAGCTTTTACCTGCCTCACCCCCAAATCGACCAAATACCTTCTCAAAAATCCGTACCAAAGGCGAATTTTTTAAGCAGATTCCGTCGGGTCACACTACAACAGATCTGTATGAAAACGTCTTTCTAAACTCGTCTGTTATACGTGCCGATTCTAAGAGTGAAGTCCGCGAATGATGGCGCGGAAAAAAAGCAACCAATTACCTCCCTGTTCTCTATTTCTCTTCGCGGAACCAGGCTATCCCTGAACTTCACCACGGTTATCCTATACTACTCTACACTCCGTTCTCTGTTCTCTTCGTGGAACCAGGTACCCTGTACTACACCACGGTTTCCTCATTAAACTCTTTAAGATCTGACTACTCCTCTTTACCCTTCTTATGAACCACTACGTCACGCACAGTCCCACTTCCCGCTATCTGTGACTAATCTCCGTTCTACTGCTCCTACGCCGGTACCCTCAAATAATTTACCTAATCCCAAGCCTATCCCCTAAACTGATATAACTAAATACAGACATCTATTTCCTCTCCCCACTTGGCCTTGTACCAATTACAGGCATCCTAACTGAACATCTCTAAGTGTAGCGCCGGTGTGTGGCTGAGACCAGAGCCAGGTTGTGAAACCTGGACCCCGGTACCCCTCCAACACCAACATTATCCTGGTCCATTTACAACTCATTTCTACCTAATGCAATAGCAACCCCAAAATGCGAGCCTGCTTCGACCATTACTAATCTTAAACACCATCATCACTACTTACCTAGTCCCGCTGGCCTCGGTCGCAACGGTGACGATCCTCAGTCCTCAGTCGTAGAGAGCATCGATGAGGGGGAGAGAACCTCTCCGTGTCCTTGAGAAGTGGCTGCTGTCGCCTTTCAACCAGTACTGTCCGAATGCAGGACGGGTCATGGCACCAATTGAAGTGTCTCTATCTAATTCATGTATCTTTTATCTAAGTTCATTGATCGTATAGTGTTCTATTTCACCCTTCCCTCTGCATGGTTTTAGGTATTTTCAGATGTTTGGTTTCAAGTAAGAGGAGACTGACGATATGGTCAAAATCAACGGGCGGCGGTGTTTATTAATAAAACAGCTTTAGGAATTAAAACAGTACATCGTCTCTTTCATTTGGCTGTTGTCGTCTCTCTGTGCTGTTCGCTGTCCTGGTTGTCAAGACAACCTGGTCTCCTCGTCGATCAGGCCGGGAGTGCTTGATTTGGTATCGGCGGAGTCCGCTATGAACCTCGGCTCGGTCATCTGGTCTCAATGGCTCTCTGAGTCATCGGCTCTTCAGTAGCCTGAGTGGCGAGTCGAGTCGCGAGTCTCCCTCTGTCGGTGGAGGTTTTCAGCGCTCCAGTTGCGATTCGATCTCTGTCATCGTCTGTCCCCATGTCTCTGGGTCTTCAGGTCCTTTCTGGTGTGTCAGCGCTTCTCCTGATGCGAAGCGATTTCGTCTGTCATCGGGTCTCAGTCCCTCTGTCTCACGGCTTGGCTCTGCAGGGATCCTTCTCCGTCTCCTCTTACTGTCACCGGGTGTGTGTGGCGAGTCTCTCCAGGTTCCTTCTGGTGTGAGTCGTGTGTCTCATGAGTCGCCATTCGCCCTTTTTATTAGAGGAGAGAGAGAGAGGGGGAGACAGAGAGAGAGAGAGGGGGGGAGACCCTGCCTATTCCTGTCACATTCCAGCAGAACTTGTCCGAGGGTGTCCTGTGACCACATGTTACACAATTTCCTGGGTCTTCTGACAACGGTTTTCACAGTTTGAATCTGCTGACACTTTAATCATTACTTAATGAGAGGGTAGTTTTCACTGAGTAATACAACATCATGCTTATGACTAAAAGGTTTACATAGTCTAGATAAGAACCAGACTACTTTTCCAGACAGTGCCCAGATAACAAACCCTATATATCCGTTCTTTAATAGAACACCTTATTTTCCTGATGAACATTTGACCAATACAGTATAGTTTTACCTTCTAGCTTTAAGAGTTTCTTTTCTTTATTGTGACTAAGTTATTCTAATAGTTTCTAAGAGTTTATGCCTACATGTAACCTTATTAGTTTTTTCTATATCCTGGATGCATTTTGAACATTTGGCCTTACTTGAGTGCTGCTGACTCGTCTATCTGAGAGGCTCTTTTTACCACTCCTTTTACTCTGTCCCCTAACCATTCTGCCATGTCGTAACCTGAAATCCCTTACTTAGGGTAAATATGACCTTTTGATCTCACTGTTATTTTCAGTTTGTTTTAGTTCCTTCCTTCTGTCTGTTATTACCAAATAGGTTCGACCGGTGGGGGCAAATGGGTCATTCTTGAGTAAGCTTTTGTTCCTCTTTTAGCTAGAGTCCTTCCTGCCTTATCTTAATATAGCCTGGAGGGCCCAGTAATTATCTTAAGGTCAGCCATCTGTTGGGGTGATGGGAGAGTCGACTTGGCTCTACCCTCTTTCTACCAACATGGTGTTTTTCCGGCTCTTTCTTATAACTCAATATTTTGGTACATTTATAGTTTGCTTTATTCATGTTTTCATTTAGAAATATACGACAAAGCTAAAAGCAATTGGTTTTGATAGTCTATCAGTGAGCTGGATGCAATCCTACCTTGAGGGGAGGGAACAGATGGTGGAGGTAAACGGTACCCTATCCCCCCCCTCACAGTGAGCTGTGGTGTTCCACAAGGAAGCATACTAGGACCGCTACTGTTCCTAATTTATGCAAATGACATGTCGTCAGCTTGTGACTGCAACCTGTTCCTGTTTGCGGACGACTCAGCCCTGCTGGTCTCTGACAAGAACAAGTTACAGGTTGAAAAAACCCTCAGCTCGGAACTAGGCAAAATCTGCATATGGCTCGCTGATAACAAACTATCATTCAGATTCAGATTCAGATTCCTTTATTGAGCCATTTGTGTAAAACACATTGGTAATTGTTGCAGCAATACAGTGTATGCATTCTTTCTTTTTTCACAGTAAACAAACACCAACACAGACAAGAAACGAAAACAGTGCAGTGGGGGATTAATCAATAAATAAAATACATATATATATATATATCACTGATTCTTGAGAGTCGGGACAAAACACTTTTTAAATATTATATTTTGAGAATACACACTATATTGATTAGAGTTATATATTCATGTAGAGAAAGGTCTGAGCTATTTAACCATGTAAAGGTGCGGGCTCTACATAGAAAAACATTTTCAACAAATTCACATGTTTCCCTTTGAAACTTGATTTGTGTTAACTCCGTCAGACACACAAAAAAGTATATAATTCTAATTATTCCAGTCCAACAAGAATCTAAAGTTCTGAAGTATGTTGTAATAGTGTTTAGTTACTCTGGTATGCAATAAAATATAATATATAAACCTCAGGTGTAATTTCACACTATTTTGAAAACCCAGAGTTAGAAATATTAGCATTTTCAAACTTTGTTTTTAATTTTGATATGATACAAAAAATATCATTAAGTAAATAAGACACAAGAGGATGAAGATCTAATGCTACTTTATTACTTAAACAACATAAACTGAAGAAGGAATTTGTATTTTCCCCAAGATTAACAAAAATAAACATCTGACGGTGTTGACAATGATCTGACGGTGTTGACGAGAAACTGACGGAGTTGACAAAATTGGATTTGCATCTCTGCTCAATTTTTTAAACAGATGGAACTGACAATAATAAGAACTAATAACTCCTTGTCTTATACTGAACATTTTGTTAACTCAATTGTAATAAACAACAAACTTTACATACACCGTTTCCAACTATTACAAAATGCACCGTTTCCAACAACAAAAACAGTAATGGAGAACAGGACCCCTTCTTCTCGTCCCTGTTTTCATCTACCTCCTCTACACCACTTCCTGATCTCTAATTTCTCACCCACTTCTCCTCTTCCTTTCCTTCTGCATTTCTAATTAGTTTCACTATGATGTCTTGAACTGGGCAGAAACAGACATCCTTCTTGCCACATTTGGGCTGAACCTTTTCTGTTGGACCATGGGGATGCAGAAATTCCACTTTCACATCTTGTTGCTCATTATCCACATCGATGGTCTTGGCTAGCCTACTATATATACTACTGCTAACCAGTCTCCATTACTAAGGCTGCTAACAGTCGTTACTGTCACCGTACCCTCAGGACTTTTCAAAGGTTCTTCGTCCAACTCCTCCATTACATCTTCCATCTCCATACCCTATTCCATCTCCTTTTCCATCTCATCCCACAACATGGCCAGAGGTCTCTTCTTCCTTGCCCTCCGTGTATCACTCTGCTGTTCTCCTGGGTTGCCATGGTAATAGGAGGTAACTGGGCAGAAGCACTGGCAATCCAACATCTCGCTGCAAAAGCAGGATAGTTGTCTGTTGTGGATCCTGTCCTTATGTGCGATGATCTGGTGTATTTGTCTTGTTGAGGGAACCGGTTTGAGAGGATTCATGAGAAGTGTGTCGTATCTTTGCATGTCTTCTTCCACAATGTGGTACAGCTGAACACCATTCAGACTGTATGAGACCTTTTTGAAGAATATGTGTCCATCCGTCACATCATTTCCTCTCAGGACCAGGTTGTCAGCTGTTCTTTTTACTGTTCCGCCAATGCCGTCTGGTGCGCCCTTACCATGAGAAGTGGGGAAGAAGTTCCGCGTTGTCCTTTCAAACCCCAGAAGAAAAAAGTTCTTCTTGTTCTTGTTTGCTTGGAAGTGCACAGTGGTAACCTTGTCTTGATATCTTTTAGGACTGGATCCATTTGTGTCCAGATTGCTGCAGCATCCTGTCTCTTTGACTCCGACAGTGTGCAAAACCCTGCCTTTCCACCCTTAGTGTAATACATTCTGGTATGGAGTGTTATCTGTGGCAGATTTTGTCCGAAATGGCAGGCCTGAACTTCAGCTTTATATTTGAATTTCCAGGATTCTGAAAAGTCAACATGGACGATTGCTGTACTCTCATCACAGGACTCAATTGTGTTGCTGTATTCTTTTGACTGGTTTCGCACTGAACACACATGTGTTGTGGTTTCCTTTCTGAGTTTTTGCTCATAGAGTTTGATGAGCTCTGAAAGGCTGCCTCGGTGTTCGACGAGCTTAGTTTTGATGTCGATTCCATTGCGTGTGTCTTCTTGAACTCTCTCCCACTGCCTCCATTGAACATCGATTTTGTCTTGCTCTTGGGTTGTAACTGTACCTTTGTTTAGACATTGTGAGCAGGCGCGAAGAAGGCAGGCCTCACTTGCTGGAGAGCAACAAACTAATTGAAAACTGTCATCCAGTTTGTTTGACTTCACAACACCAGACATTTTAAGGACCTCGAGCATTAAGCATGCATTTTCATGTATTTGACACAGACATGTCTTCCGATCAGATGCTTTTGGTGCTGTGACATAGAAGGGCCTCAGAGCACAGAATGAAGAATAGCTCAGCTTTACAGTGGGGTTCTTAATCTGGAATTCAGTGTGGAAGTTGAGCATGGAGTCTAGCAGGATCATTATCTGCCGCTTGATCTTGTTCCTGGTGATTGTGTCAGTCTTATCCGTCGTCACACGTGCAGAGTTCAGGAAGAAATCCTGAACAGTCTGTGTTATACCCTGTATTAATGTTGGCTTTTTCTGAGGCTGCTCCTTTTCTCTCATTAACTTGTAGGTTAACCCAAACTCTTTAATTTGTTGAAGAAAACGATACTTTTTAAGAATCGTGCCTGATGACACACTCAGTGCTGGTTTTTGGCGCCGTGGGCCAGGAGTTTGTTTGTTTGTCTTCAGCCCTCTTCTGGGGATGTTGTGGAATAGAAGGGCCTTTTGGATTTTCGGATTCCTTACTTTGCTTCCTGAAAGCATCTTCCTTGTTTCCGTGCCTGGAGAGTCCAGTGGTGATGTATTTGTAGCCTTTTTTCTTCGCATTATTGTTTTTATCAGGTTGTTTCGTTGCTTTGTTACATTTGTAATATTCTCTTTCATAGTTTTTATTTCTCTTGAATGCCTTTTTCGCATTTTACTTCGTTGCTTTTCCTGTCTGAGAGACTCCCTGCACTGTCTGGCATTGCTATCTAGAATATCCTGATCTGATTTTGATCTGATCCTGATTTTTCTTGAACTCTACACTTGTGACAACTGATAAGATTGAGACAACTGACTAGCAAAATATTATCCTGTTGATCACTCCATACCATAATGTATTACACTATGGATGGAAAGAGTCAGATAAAGGATGATGTAGCAATCTACAGTAGACACACATGGACCAATCCTATATTAAGAATTATTTTAAAGATATTAAGATGAAATATCCACAGTTTACCACCGTTCACCTTTGCTCTGATGATCTAAGTAAACAGTATAAGAACAAGAATAACTGTTTTCTTCTGTCTTGTATCCCTACTGGGTTATGACATTTTACATCAATCAATCAACCACATAGACAAGTGATATATTTATATTTATGTATTAACACATGTGCTGTGAAAGTAAGACAATTATTCAAAAGGCAGACCACAGCCTGCCCATGCTCTAAAAGTCAGAAGTGTATTGTAATGCATGCTATTATATGCACACTTCTGTGCAGATACAACTCTGAAATAACATTTAAATCCTTTACCATGTTCAAAAATAGTATAATAATAGCATATTATGAGGTTATTGATGGATTTGTCAACTCCGTCAGCTTACACGTCAACTCCGTCAGACACAAAATCTGATGGAGTTGACGTCTGACAGAGTTGACAAAAGGGCACACATTTTCCCTCCAAGCCTGTATTGTGCACTGCAGCTAGCTAGTTTTTTGGCAGTTGCTAGCTGTCTTAATAATCTCACTGAAACACTTGAATTCAATCCACTATTGTTTTTTAAAAGTATAATAACGGAGAGATGGTGTTGACATGTTCCAGCTGTGACCATAGGAATATTGACATTGTTTGTCTAAAATATCAAAAAGTATCGAATTTACCAGACCATGTGTGGTAGTGTTGCATTCACCACAGGCAGGGCAAGGAAAAGGGGTAATCAGGAATAGAGCTGGCCATGCTATTGCCTGATTTAATTAGGTTTATGAAAAAGTCTGACGGAGTTGACATAAACCGAGGACACAACTTTGATAGGCAGATTTCTATGGAAAATATTATTTGAGTTTCATGACATGCATTGTTTTATACATTTATAACCCTTATCCTTGATTTGATATGTATGTTTTCACAAGTGGAGAGGTTTTTCAAGCTTTTTTGGGCTGGTCAATAATGTGACCCTTGCTGAGGACAAGAAAATTAACATGGGAGCTTCTAACCACAGATTATACATTTAAACAAATATCCCCCAAAAAACAAATATATGTGCTAAAACATAACATCAGTATACACAATACCTTTAGATTGAACTTTGTGAGTATGTCAATCATTATTAATTTCTTTATTTTTGATATAAATTAGACTTTTCTATGTAGGACATGTTTTGTCCCGACTCTCAAGAATCAGTGATATATATATATATATATATAAAGTGAAGTGTGCAGAGATCCAGTACGGACTAGTGCAGTGCAGTCAATGTCATTGTGCCAGTGTCACTTGGGGGCAGAGGGGGGGGGGGGGGGGGGGTACCGAGGGGGGGGGCTGAGGCATTGATCAGCCTGGCGGCTGAGGGGAAGAAGCTCAGTCTGTGTCGAGCTTTCACAGCCTTTGGGATCCTCAGCCTTACACATGGGCAAAACAGAGTCCATTCTCTTCGGTTCAAATAACAAACTCAGCAAGACCGACGACTTCTCAGTTACAGTGGGTGACAATATTGTCACAAGGAAAGATGAAATTACCTACCTGGGTTCCATCCTAGAGGCTAATCTCTCCTGTGACAAAATGGCATCCAGTGTAATAAAAAAAGTCAACCAACGAACTCGATTCTTGTACCGGATCTCCTCTCTGGTAAACAAGAATACCCTGAAGACTCTGGCAGGAGCACTCATTCAAGGGTACTACGACTATGCTTGCACCTCATGGTACCAAAGCACCTCAAAGGCGCTAAAAACAAAATTACAAACATCTCAAAACAAACTGGTCAGACTACTGCTTGACCTTACTCCTAGAACCCACCTCACCCCTGCCCACTTTGACAACCTAGGATGGCTTAGAGTAGACGACAGAGTACAGCAACTTGCAATGGGCCTGGTCTACAAGATACACTACACGACCAAGGTACCCATGTACATGTCAAAATACTTCCCAAAGGTCAGTGAATACCACGATCACAACACCAGAGGGAGCGCCACAAATCATGTTAAACCCAGATTCGGCTCAAATAATGGACTAAACACGTTTCGCAATTATGCCACATCAATGTGGAACGCCCTACCCAAAGCTGTAAAGGAATGTGGATCACTACCCACTTTCAAAACCACTCTCAAGGGACACCTACGGGAGACTGCAATTCAAAACTGGCCCCTGTAAATGTCCTAACCCAACCCCCTCCAATGTACAGTCATTTACCTAGTATGGTTTTGCCAATATACAATTTTGCTTGTTTGTACAGTGTCTCCCCCCCCCCCTCAATGTACAGTTTTGCTTGTTTATACAGTGTTTCCCCCCCCCCCCCCCCAACCACCTCCAATGTAAATTACCCAGTATGGTTGACAATATCCCAATGTACCCCCCCCCCCACACAACCCCACCCAACCTCCTCCAATGTACAGTTTCTATGTCAAATGTATATACTCCCTTTTCTTGACTCCTTCTGTATCACAAACAGTACTGTATTTGCAAATCTGGTATGTCATAAATGTATAGATGTAGCAGTACTAAATATCTGTATGTCATATATGTCCTGACGAATTGAAAATGGGGGACCCTGATGTAAACAAGACGAAAGTCTTTCTCTGGTCTGCATCCCCTTAACAATTGTGTGTATTGAGCTGTACTGTATTGTACCCATTCTGCAATCTGTTAATAAAGTTTTCAATCAATCAATCAATCTCTGGTTTAGGACTGCACTCATGCACTGCGCATGCGTAAAGCGGTGCTGCGGTGCCAGCTGACAACACAACACTTCTTCATATCATCAGGAGCAGAGAGGAGATATGATGTCAGACTCCGAGAGCGAAGAGGTAGCCGTGATCGGTAACACCGACATCACTTCGGCCGAGT